>NC_141776.1:6180833-6507500 GCF_051362555.1 Lingula anatina
CAAGGAAAGACATGAAAGAAAAAGACAGCAAGTACCTTATCTAGTGGAACAATCCTGATGTGTTAGCAGAGGTTAATTTCTTTTGTGATCAGGTAGGAATTACACGTATAGGAGAACCTACACTTTTGCCAGATACCATTTCTTCGCTGTCTTCTTAAGAATCCTGCGATCGCACTTGTCCGTTCAACATTAGGAGGATTTTATTATTTTTTATTCGAGAAAATTATATACTTTTACACTGAGATGTGCACTTGGGACTGCAACAGACTTATATGATTCCTTACATTTCTTGTTATTATAAGGGACAAAGCCAATGGATTTCAGAGCATTCTAGCCCAAACTTACGAGCACCATTTTCTGCAAATAATAATAATAATTTATTAAGCCAATAAAATACAAATGTATAAAATCGGGAATCTTTTGCCCTGTAGTAGCGCCATTGAAATATATATGTAAAAAAAAATGAAAATTAAAATTACATGTTAGAGTTAAAAATAGTTACTGCCGAAGGATAAAAGCTATTTAAAAATCGCTTACTACCCTTAAAAGCTAAGAGTCTCGAATTGCTAGGTAAAAATTTAAAAAGGGTATGGGCTGGATGGGAACTGTCTGTCATTATTGATAATGTTTTCTTTTTAGTCCTGTCTAGATATATAGTATGAACGGGAGTTAGATCTGTTCCAATTACAATCCCTGCAGTTTCGACGATCTTTTCCAACTTGTTCCTCTCCTCCACAGTTGCACGTCCATACCAAACAGTTACTGAATAAGTTAAAATACTCTCTAAAACACACCTGTAAAAGTTTGTTAAAATAAACACATTTCTGGTAAAAGCTTTCAATTTCCTTAAGAAATACATTCGTTGACGTGCCTTTTTCAATAGCTTCGTGATGTTATCGCCCCAGGTTAACCTATTATTCATATTATTCATATTATTTATCGACCCAGGTTAACCTATTATTCATATTTAAATAAGCACCTTATAGATATGTTCCATCCGGATATAGCCCTACCTTTTATGTTAGCCTGCTTTATTTGATTATATGAGTCCGATAATGCAGGGGATAACAATTGCATTTGTAAGATTCTAGAACCTTGAGGAATGATGTTTATGTGGGCACATCCCGAGGGGTTAAAATAATGGTTGTCTTATGTGTTGTGCAATTATCAGATTTACATGTATATAAGTACCGGTAAGAACTGTACCAGAATTGCAAATGGAATTGGGCTATGCGGTACTCACTTTAATGACTGGTGATGGAGCAAAGACTTTTTATGTGATATAATATTGTATTGTCTGTACACAGGCAGAGGCATATCGACTCCTTGCAAATATAAATAAAATGAGTTTTATGTTAGAAGATGAATTGGTTTTGGTTGTTGACAGTTGACTATAAATAATTTATATACTCTTAAGCATCAGCTAATTAGAATATAACAACTGCCGTACACAGAAATCCAAGCAGTGGCTTAAATCAAGGTCAAGTGAAATTATGATCAGAGTCAACGGACTGAAGGTCTCAACATACATATAGTTCCTGGAAACTTTATATATTAATGGGTTTATCTAAAATGATACAAACTAAAGTGCACTTACCTGTGTAACAGGAGAAAAACGTATACCCTACCGCTAAATCAATAACATAAAAATGTCCAAGGAAAACATACATAAAACAATTTTAATGCTATTTATGATGCCTACTAAACATAAGGATGCGCAATGTCCGCAGAGAATAAGAAAATCCTTTCTAAACTAATGCAATCTAATTCTGACTTAACACCTCTAGTCCAACAACATAGGGTCATGCCCGATAATAAAAACAATGATTCAAATTAACGACGCCCATTCAGAAATAACCATTCACAAACGTAAAAATGTCACTGACTCCTTCTTAGTGGCGGTTGATTAACACCAGGGCCGCTCCCGGGTCCTTGGCGCTCTCCTCAGGATTCGTAGCTCACAGCGGGCAATGGCACCGTCAGAGTATTGTCCAAACAGCACGAAAAGCTCTTTATATTCGCACGTTCTTGCACACACTCGTTGGCAATACTCTTCCCTGACAATTTTGTTTAATGTTTAACTTCAAAACTTAATGATTAAAAAGCAAATACGATGTATATTAATAGAAGAAAACGCGCGTTCGAAAGACGATTTCATGTCATCGACGTTTAACCGCCGATTCAGGATCGCAGTGTGCTTTCCCAACTCTGTGAAACGAACTGTGCGTTTTCCTCATAATCATTGTATGTATGTGTTTAATATTATATTTCCAATTTACGAACATAAAGCAAAATACGATCCATATTCTCAACGGAAAAAAAGGCCTCACAAGATCGGCGCTATGATGAGATTTTGATGCTCATGTCCCAGTGTTGTTACCTATTAAATTGGACGTGCAGACATGCGTATGAAGGCGTACAAAGTAGATCAATATACAACCAATGCAACACATAAGATGCTTGCATTTACTGGTCCTCCTGATGTAGACCTAGTGCACACACACTAGTATAACCTAAAAGTTGCTCTTTATTTTTGATTATGTATGAACGAGCTTTTTCTATCACTAACTCACATACGCACGCTTTATCACGTACGGTCTTACCATTAACGTTTAGTCTACGTTAACACGTTATGGTATGCAGGCATTGGTATATTAAGCACACAAAATGGTAAAATAAAAGAGCAAAGCTAAGCGGAAAAACGAATACACCTCAATCCAGCAGGTTGCAAGGTAAGTAGAACCAAGGACATTGAATATACGTTTTTGTATCTGTAACTAGACCAACATATACAGTACAAAATAACTGAGAGTTATTTGTTAAACTATAGGCAAGTCCAGTCGGAGAGGCGATAAGATTTCTGTCCACTTAAAACGTTACGTATATGTTTATGCTTCTTACTTAATGTCCCAAGGAACAGGGGAGAGTTGTCCATTCCGTGCCACTTAAGGAATAAATGCTTCTGCATCCATACTTATTAGATATACAGACTTGACATTTAATATGGAATATTTTCTAATCATTTGTCGTCAGTTTTTTCCCATACTTATTAGATATACATGTATGATGACCCCCACGGGTATATACACAGTGTACTGTATATCTATATCTTCATTCACACGCAGCCAAAAGTGAATTCGTCCAATATACTTCTCATTAGAGCCCGTGAAAAAGTTAAACTAAAGTGTGAATCAATTTTCTGCAAACAACTACTAATTTTGAAGTAAAGAAACTATGAATTGGACGGGTGCCAGACCGATTTAGTCTTCCGAACTTCTGCTCCGTCGTCACCAGTATTTGCTAAACTTCAAACTGCAAAAAAAGTGAAAAATGCTTACCTCGTGAAGACGGATTTTGCCGCTGGTATTATGTTTTGGTTTTCGTAATCACCGCAAGTTGGCGCTTTGGTTTTGAGTTATGACCAGTGCCAATCTAAGGCACTGGTGGGAAGCGAGGTGGTACGATAACAATACCTGGTACAGAATGGGTAATGTTCCCCTATGATGCTGTGCACATTTCCCAATAGGCCTATAACCGTTGCATGAGCGAATATTATTAGTTTATATATGAACAACGCTACGTCGTATACACGGTAAGTTGTTTCTAAGACAATGATTTCCCTGAATGCAGAATGCAGTATCTGAGGAAGGAGTATGAGCTAGGATGGGGTGAGAATGGTATGGAGGGGGCATTTAAAGGCTTTGCGCCATACCGTCAGAATGGCCTGAACGGAATATTTTCTTCAGAAAACATGCCCAACTAACGATATCTTTATCCAAATACATCTACACAAATTAAAAGCTCATTTTTTTTTTTGGCTTTTAAAAACGTCCTATTTGCTCGGCCTGGGAGTTAATGAGCTACGTGGCCACGTGGTCCGATAACGACAATCGTGCCACCGGAGAACAGAACGTGCTTAGCTGTCAAACTGAGCTCCATTGTCTACCTGTAAGATGACTTCTCTGGCTTCTGATAAAAGTTTGTACTCATTCAAATCTCTAAATCCCCGTGAAGCTATGTAAAACCATTTCCCGTCTAGTCAATTCTTTAACAAGCAATTAATTCTGGTTATCCCAAGTTGTATAAAACACTGCATTTGAATGAGTTAAGGGTACTGTTGATTATTGCATATGAGGCCCATGTTATTTGTGAAATTCAATTAATTTTATTAAACCGCTAACACTCCGTCTTGCATACTTTTATTAAACTGAGGTAAACAATGCCCGTTACCTTTACAAGTCTTATCTTAATCATCCATCTAACTGGAACTTCCTTTACCTCTTAATTAGAGGGTTAAATGGCATTCAATTCTCCTGTAGCGAGTATCTATCTGCCGATATTTATCTCAGGTAAAAATCTACCTGTGCGTTAGTTTCAAAGAGCAGCTCCCACAGATTTGGGGGTACTAGATAAATTCTGAACACCAGGTTTATCGAGGAGCTAGAGAAACAAAGGAATAATTTTTCCTGCACAGCTTCATAGGAATTTTAACATGGACTTGATCCAGCTTAGACCTCCAAACTAACAGGGTGACATGAGCAATTTTCACAAACAAATAATAAAACTATATTTCAGTTAGCCTCCTTTTAGATAAATATACCGGTCTGGGTAAATTAGAATATTTATCAAATCGCGAGAATATTTTTGACTTAAATGATGATTTTATTATTAATGGAAATTAAAGGTACATGCGAACCGAGCATCGGTGGAGTGTAGATTCCCAGTAACACATGTAAACCACTTCTACTAGATTCTTATATGGCTCTAATAAATTCGACATGCCAAGGGATAAACTGAATAGATCACTCGATCAGCCATAAAAGACCTGTAGACTGCTCCTTTCTTTCAATTTATGGTTGTAAATTTAACCTACAGCTAGGTCAATAAGACCGTTCACAGTAGGTCACGGTCAGTGCGACCGTGACTCCTGATAACCCCCGCGTGGATAATAACAGGGCAAATAGCGACAGTTTAAGCTGTTAAGTTATCAATCGTAACCATCTCGGACTCCCCGCTGTCTACATCTTGTCCCGTCAAGCAGCCTGTGCAATCATACGCCCCGCTAGTTCCAAGCATTGTTCTGGTGTAGAACGGCACGTGCCCTTTGTTAAGACACGGAAGACTAAATGTTGGGTTTAACCATGGTTCAAGCACTGACGATATTTCTGTTTATTCACCGCATTCCGAACTTCGTAGACATTTTCAATAAAAGAATTTTGTAATTGAATGAAATATAATTAATTTACCGATGTTGCCCTTTCATCTTATTTTGGCTTACTTAGGTGAAACGATAAGAGTCACGATAACATGCTCAAGCCAATTGAAAAAGTGAAGTATGAATATGGCAGAATTATGCGGTGATTGTCTTTTTCAATGAAGTGGAATGTGACCTACATGTATATATAATGAAACAAATTATTGCAGTCAATGAATAGTCGGTTTATTCACAATTAACACGGAACGTCCATACAGTAAACTACAACAATTTTATAAAAAATAAATTTTAAAAATGGCAAATTAATAAAATGGCTATCACGAACAGTCATTTAATTGAAAAAGTGCATTCTCCTGATAATCATTAATCTACTGTCCGGATGCACGGCCTTCCCTTTTCAACACCTCGGGAATAACTTTGTTTATATGGTTTATGTACTTTATACATTCCTCAGTTGTGACCGTCTTCCAGAATTCCTGCATCCCATTTATAAGTTTATCTTTTGTTTTTGGCTTAGTGTATTTTCTTAAGCGGTGTTTCATCGTAGACCAGATGTTTTCTATGGGATTTAAGTCTGGACTCTCGGGGGGAGTTTGAAACCAGTTTATTGCATTTTCCTTAAGAAATCCTTTAGTTTTCCTGCTTGTGTGCTGGGGGGGGGGGGGGGGGGGGGGGGGGGGGGGCATTGAGCCCTGGCACTCTCGAAAAAATTTACCCCCCCCCCCCCGCCCCTTATTTATTTAACCATTTCACCTCTTCAGCCCTGATTGTTACATTTAACATAATAGGAAAGATGTGAATCAAATTTCTTGTTGCTGAACCCAGTGACATTAATATAAAGTCGTTTTAATAGTACATAAAATCGCACCAAGACCTCATTGGAGTACATATATATAATTACACCCTTTACAGCAACCGGACCCCTTAATTGATGTACACTGTACAATGCACGTATATACACTGCAATTGCCGCTTTCACCTCCTTTATTGTTCTGTATGAAAAGGAAGGAAGTTGTTTGAGTTTAGTTCAATAAAGGCAGTCCCTTAGTCCGAGCTAAGATCTAATAAACAGAAAGATTGGACACTCGACGATTCTTCAAAGGGTAATCCGATTAACTGTGGAAAGACGTTCGTACGGCGGAAGTAGTCAGTCGCGTTGTGATCTTGCGCAGGTAGAGCTCTGTTGCATGTGGGCGATTTCAAGGTAGGTAAATTACCTCTTTTAGTCTTGTAGTTTCTCTGAGAATGTATGTGCAGAAGGGAAAACTAACAGGGTTCACTTGTGTGTAAAATATGCAATATTTTGGAGCAGATATTATCGTGAAAATTTGCCTTCAATCCGTTGTTGCATTCAAATTAGCAATATGGCGACAAACAAGCGAGTTTGAATGCTTTGTTACCTAAGGTCTAACACGGGGAGTAAAACTTAATGTACGTTGGTTTTTATATTACTGATGACTGAATAACACTGTCGTTTTATTGGTTGATAATTTAATTTATAGTAGCTTCGTTTTCTATGAAAATTTAAACAATACTTCGGGCAATAAAGCAAAATGGCGGTGCTGATCATAATCGCCGGGGTTAAAATGCACAGCCGAACACGAAAGTGGATCTATACAATGCGTTGGCAGTTTAACTGTGTCCATCTAAAAAAGTAGTGGAAGGTCGTAGGGTCAAACTTAGCTAAACTTAAGCTTTTTTCTTAGGAATATTTAACGGTAAAGATGACAATAAAACAAGATGGCGGCGACTTTTGTTATCGATGGGCTTCAAATGCACAGCCAAACACGAAATAAGATCTGTACTATGCATTGGCAGTTAAACTGTGTTCATCTAAAAAAGTAGTAGAAGGTCGTAGGGTCAAACTTAGCTAAACTTAAGCTTTTTTTCTTAGGAATATTTAACGGTAAAGATGACAATAAAACAAGATGGCGGCGACTTATGTTATCGATGGGCTTCAAATGCACAGCCGAACACGAAATTAAATCTGTACTATGCATTGGCAGTTAACCTGTGTTCATCTAAAAAAGTAGTGGAAGGTCGTAGGGTCAAACTTAGCTCAAATTTAGTTTTTTTTCTTAGAAATATTTATCGGTAAAGATGACAATAAAACAAGATGGCGGGGACTACAACTGGTGATATTTTTACCCAGGATTTATAAGTAATGAGAAGATTGCGTGAAAATGTGCCTCACATCCTTATTATTTTTTTGTTTTGTTTTGTTTTGTTTTCAGATGCCATTAAAGTGGGTCAAGGCCCGCAGGAGAAAAAATATAGAGCAAAATCTGGCAGCAAAATCAAAAGGTAAGCTTTCTGGTCTATAACTAGAACTTTTTAGTTTATGGAGTTGAAAGTAAAATGTCTTACATACTTGGGCACTATCAATCTGTCCCTTGTGTGTCATGCTCAGTAAGATATTTCCACTGTACCGACAACATTATTACAAGTATCGGATTTCCACTGTACCAACATTATTACCAGTATCGGATACAAAAAGGCAGGTGCAATCACCACAGTGGATTGAGTGGAATTATACCAATGACAAATAATAAGAGACTAGCACATGTCAGAACCTTTTTAACAGTAAAATATTATTTTATTATTTCGGGTGAATGTCATAATGCAAGTGTTGCAGATGATTTAGATGCACCACTGTCAAGTTTGCAAAGTGATTGTAAACAATCAAAAAGACACAGATGTATTAAATAAGCAAAATGGTAAGCTGCCCGAAATTAAATATTAAATTTTTGCTCGATAGTTTTACAAGTGCACGAAAAGCTAGGTCAGTGTTGTCCGTACAGTGGACTTCAACATAACATGAGCAATTAACACGTCAGCATCTTTTTAACTGTGTGATAATATTTTTTTCAGATATATGTTGCAATGGAAGTGATTCTGATGACGACGTACCTCTGTCAAGTTAACTCGGTGCTACTCAAGAACCTGACAGGCACATTGATATTTCAGCAAATGGACCACCTTGAAACTAGCCATATGTTGTTCTTCATGAAAAACAAATATATCACTATAAATTGTCTCCCTTCTGTAAACTCTGAAGTTTAGTTTACTGTCAAGTCTAGGTTGGAATTAGTCAGTAGTGCTCTTAACAATAGATAAATATTATCATCACGTGCATAATTTTTATTGAATGAGATATTAATGTTGAAACAAGTCAAAATAGGGGGAAAATGCTATAATTCTTTGTCATGTGAAACTAGTACTCCTAAATAAATTACCTATCTGTTGTGATTGTGTAACAGTCAGTGCTATCTAAAGGTGTTAACATTTTTATTTGCATTTCAATATCTGTGCCTTATTAAATCTATAATAAAATGCTTATGAACGGAATATGACTTGTATTATGTTACTATATCAGCCAGAAATGAATGATCAGTTTTAAATGCTAATCTGATGAAATATTGATAATTTTTAGCAATCATCTTTTATTTAGTCATTTTTAGTGAGATGGCAAACAAAATTGTTACACATATTATTCTTCCAGTACATTCTGTGGAAGATGTTCAAAAGACATGTGTTTCAAAACAGATTTTGCAGAGTTTAAAAATATGTGCATGATTATGAAGTCGCAAGGAAACTATATTGCATGTGTTCTTTATAAATATGAAAAAACTAGTTTACTTTTATTTGCTTGTCAGTATAAAGATATGTCTTACCTTTCACTATCATTATGAAGTAGGTACCCAAATTAGTGTTTGTGAAAGTGAAATTAAAAACTACTTTTTCTTAAAGGATTTTTTTCAGTCCTTTTTGTTTCACTGATTTGCTACGAATATTCTGGTGAATTTGAATTGATTATGCTCTAAAAGAATGACCGCTAATAGTGACAAAGTTTTACAAACATGCATAATAGATCAAGTCTCTGTTTTGGTGTAGCTTCACCATTCAGTTTCTCCCAGTGATTAGCATGACCTTATTGTCCAAAACGGCATCGAATATCACTATCTGTTACGTTGATGATCTCGTCACGTTTCCGGCTATATCTCCACGTTGAGTCAATTTCTATAAAATGGCAGCTGTTGTTACAGGTAGTGCGCTATTGGGTATTGCCTCCTCTGAATATAAAGTATTAAGACAACTACGAAATGTAAACAAACTGTACATCTTTAGAACTTTTTAATAAAAAAAACTCCACGTGTGCCATTGCTTATCCAATATGGCGGATCTACTTGACGACGATGTGGCGTCCGCGAGAATGCACGAGAAATCACGCTATTCGCTAAACACGGGTTAGGTACAATGGGGATTAAAATTAAGCCCGGCTATCAAAACAACTTAAGGGGAACAATAGAGCAATGTTTACCCGTACGAACGTCTGGTCAAAGGGAAAATGCCGCTGTCCAATCTTTCTGTTTATTAGATCTTAGGTCCGAGGTGCACAGCTTTTAGCTTCTGTTGCAGATGATTTAACTTAAAATAAATTAATTGATATGCTGTTTTTCTTTATGGACTTTTAATTAGGCCACATTTGGAGTAAATATGAAATTATATTTGAAACATCTTAGTGAAATCTATCTTGACATCCTGACAGATGTGTTTAGATAAACGTTTATGTGCGAACGTTGTTTAGTACTGTATAGCAAATGCACATCTCCCGTCTGGACACAATGAAGAGATAACTTTGAGGGAAATTGTCAAGACTCTTTCTTCTATCATACCGGTATATTAATTATCGACGGAGACGCACTACCAGAAATTACCTCGTTTCGATGTTTAACGCACTAATGTAGATCAAATTAACCTTTTCAGGTCTATGCCTGACATCACTTACAAAACTCCAGCATAACATGGATTGCCAAGTGTGGTTGTTTTATGTCGGCGACACCATTTCAACCTGTGTAAAGCGTGACTTACTGCATTTCTTCAGAAATGCGGGCTATAAGCAAGCAAAATGATATACAGTATTTGCCCTTGTAAATGCATTTGTATTTAAATATTTAGAATAGTGATAAAGTTGTTTTAAGACTGCCTGTTTTTCAAAATGTCCTCAACATTCCTCATATAACGATGATAGTTGTCGAGAGAATTGTGCGCGATATGTTTCGAGAGGAGAATAAATACGTACGTAATTACATGTATACACAAGTACAGTTAATGTACGCTGCAGGAACAGGAAAATATTTCGGCGTCATTCTTCAAATATCAACTGTACAAGTGAGTCCCTCTCTTGATGCTTTTTAAGTTTCAATACAAGTAAATGACTGTCCCACAGACCAGTTGTACAAATGTTTTTCGATTTTTTCTTAAATATGAATGTTTACATGTGTGGTGTATCAAACTCCATCGCATTGAAGGATGAGACCAGCTTGTGACCACCATTGCAGATAAAATCGCAACTACATTGTAGGGCTTCTTATCTGATGCACGTTTGCACGTTGTAATTGTTCCTTTCGCCGCCCGTTATTGTTCCCTCGGAAAAGAAAGGAAGTTGTCTTTGTCTTCAATATGTTTAAGATTAGGCAGTCCCTTAGTCCCAGGTGCACAGCTTTTAGCCTCTGTTGCAGATGATTTTATTTAAACTAAATTAATTGATATACTGATTTTTTCTTAATGCAATTATAAGTAAGCAACATTTAGAATAAATATGTAACAATTATTACACTTGATACATCGTAGTGAAATCTATCTTGTCGTCTTGACAAATGTGTGTATATTTGTTTGTGGACCTTTGACAGTGCTGGAGAGGGTACACATTTGCACCCATCTTAGTGCCATGAAGAGTTTACTTCCTAATCTCTGTAGTGGCGATGCTCTTCGTAGTAAATTTTTTAATATCATTCAACTAGGAAAAAAGACATTTTCATAAATTAACCAAGGCTTATAAACACGTCCTGAAATAATGATAATGTACAGCGTATTTATTTATTTTTGTTATTTTTATTGACTTGTAGATTGAGTGTAATGTTGCCAAATACTATTATTTGCAGACAGATATGGAGTGGTAGAGTGCGATGATGGTGGGGTCGTTAGTGTCGACACGTCAAAGTTAACGACGGTAGACGGGGGGAAAGTAATGGTTGGGGCCCAAATTGTATTTTCTGCTAAACCCGCTTTATATATTCCCGTTTAACTGACGAAGTACAGTAAGTAGATGTTTTGATTTTTGAAGTAATAAGAAGCGGTGCAATATTTACCGGACAGCAATTAGCGGCTATTAATACCATCACGCCTAAATGCATACGCTTCCTGAATAAGACGGTCGCCCCCTGCCAGGTTGAGAGATCGGGACACGCTCTCCTGCCTCGCGACTGGCTAAATATCCATTGTTAAACGATCCTCCTACTTCCATTGTTCAAAAAGTGGGCGGTAGGCTTGGTCACGGTGAAGAGTAACCGTGTCCGTAGACACGATCACGGTAGTGAGAACAGATTAAAAAGCCTAGCTGTACTTCCGTGACCTACTTTCCTACCCCATTGACATACAGCTTAGAATGCCAGCAGAAAAATCTGTTCAAACATCATTTTCGGGTAAAATTAAACAATGCCTTTTGGTAATTCTCTTAGTTATACTACTTGAAACTATATGCTGGCATTTGGTTGGTTTTTGTGACACAAAATTGACTTTGTATGCATCTTTAAGCTACTACCTGTATATGAGGTACATTTGCTGTAATTACGCTGTCCTTCATGTTTTGCGTTAGTCTACATTTTGCTGTACGTGCTTGTATTTTTTTTAATCTGTGCGTACAACTTTTGCAGGTCTGGTAACTCCCCTGTTATGTGATGAAAGTCTAAATTTGGCAATTACATGTAGTTCCTTAGCTTATTTCAATAGAATTGCAGTGTAAAAAATTCAACAAGATGTTGGCACAATAGCCCTTTACTCTTTGTGGGTATTTCCCCCGTCAAAGTTTATCTATTTATCTAAAAGTATCTTTCAATCTTTGCTCTTTTTCCTGTTTTTCCTCAACACGTTTACTTCCAAGGAAGTAATGCCTGGGCATACGCATGCTTAAAGATACCCTGAGAGCAATTTCTGTTATTAATGTTCGCGACCGTGTTTGATCACAATTGTTTAAATATTGATATTTAACGTCATTTACAAATTCCAATAAAATAACCCCATGAAGTAAATGAGATATATTGAGAAATATTAAAGCCCACCAAGACGAGTTTGATACCTGTTATTATCTGGCTTGGGGATTGCAGCAGTGCATAATTAGCAGGTTTTATTGTTAACAAGCTCTTGGTCAACTACAATGTATTTAAAATGCATCAACAGTTAGTAAGCTTGCCAACTGAAGACAGGTAATCTAAAAGACTATTAGCTTTTGATGTGATCTAAAACACCTGAGGTGACCGAGATCGCGAGCATCGCAACTATTGTCACCGAAGTTAGTAAGTCACGGAAGACCGTCACAGACAAAGAAAGATTGTCAAGGAGTGCTGCAATTATGGTGAATCCCACGGCAACACACTGAGGCATGAAGAAAATTGTTCAACTCCGTTCAACACAACTTTCTTAAACTATTGTCTGTATGCACCATGCAGCTCAGGTAAGTATCATAGACCTTTATCCTCCTTGTCGTCTCAGTACCCATGACCCAGATCTGTTGCTTCATTTATGCAAGGTGAGGTTTACTAAAACGCTTTTTTTCTACTAATAGATTGTTTTTATAAATTCTTAATGACGGGGATCGATTAAAACATACCTGTAGTGAATAGATTGAGTGCTGAATAGTCAAAATTCGAGAAATGGATTTTTGTGGGTCTATTCTCCTGACATACTCCGAACCACCAACACCACGAGCACTGACCTTCCACTGACTATTGTATCCTCCGAATGGTTAGCCCCGTGCACCTCAACAAAAGCACCAACTATGATTTTGCCCCTACTCGCCTATACGCATAAAAGATTTACGAAATTGCACATTAACAAAGTATTGGTTCGGGGGCGCTGAAGAGCCCCCCCCCCCCCCAAAAAAAAAAAAAAAAAAGAAGGTATTTTAGAGGGCAATGGTGCCATTTGGCACGGGTTGGAGCTTGATTCAGCTTATCAAAATTTTCAAGAGGGAACCAAAAATCGAAGGGGGGGGGGGGGGTTCAGGCCCCCCGACCCCCCTCTAAATCCGCCACTGACAGTCAGTTGGAATTGGAAGCTCATCAAATAATTGTTCAATCTATTCGTCTTCAGCAAAAACCACCGGTTGATTTCCTAGGAGATTTTAAAGATTTTGTACCAATTGTCAAGTCTCTCCTGTTAACATCTGCACCAACACGTCTTCTTTTATTTCCCATATATTCGTAAAGTCGTCACCAGTTTTTCTTGTATTAGACAACATCAGGGGATGCGTGTTAATCTGATTGCATTCAGCGAGAGAACCGGCGGAGGCGAGTAGATATACGTCGAACAATAGTTTCATTGGGAATGAGCCAGTAAACCCAATACAAATAGAAATAACACGAAAAATAGGAGTAGATGTATTATGTTATAATGTTATAAATATAACAGATGATAATGTAAATAAACCAGTGGACATATGCAATTAGATAAATATCAACGAAATGCACGACATTTTTCTCCTTTTCGGTGTTTTTTTCCTGTTTTTTTTAACTCGTTATTCTTAAAAGTGGTTGATATTTTGCAAAGGTATAAAGAATATTTTTTCATTTCCCCGGCTATCACTATCTAGTATGTATTTTTCAGAGAAAATGAAACTTTTCACTTGGATCATGTTCTGCATATGTCGATTTATTTTCGGCAGAGTTCAAC
The DNA here is from genome assembly GCF_051362555.1 of Lingula anatina. Classification (NCBI taxonomy): domain Eukaryota; kingdom Metazoa; phylum Brachiopoda; class Lingulata; order Lingulida; family Lingulidae; genus Lingula; species Lingula anatina. The sequence goes on from NC_141776.1 coordinate 6,194,779, forward strand.
GTTTGTGGTGGAGAATCACCGGAACCGCTAAAACACTTCGTCAAATAAAAGATGGCCAGTTGTACGAAAAATCAGCCCATGTCAGGCATATCATCTGGAAGTGTAAATGGGATGAGTTATCTCCGACCGACCCTTCCAAATTTATCACCACACATAGTCATTTTGACCACCCACGATGTATACTAGGAGACGATGTGAACTTAACCTTCATAGATGAAAACGAAGCTTACTTTGCTCAGATGCCCTTGTCAGTAAACATATTAAGTTCTGATCTGAGTCCTTTCTTATTCGCTGCGATATTCAACCACGTGTATCGAGTGATAGTCATGCCAATTTCATCATTTCACAGAATCGCAGATGAAATTGGTGATCCTAAAACTAAAGTGCTTCTGCTGTCAAACACTGGGCGTTGTGGATCAACGGCAGTCACACAAGTCTTGGAATCGGTCCCGAGGGTTGTGACAATGAGCGAACCCGACAGTTTCACAAATATCATTATGCTAAGGGAAAAATTATCACTGCATGAAAAAACACCTTTTATCGCCTTTCATTTATCTACAAAATGTTATCGAAAGATGATCCCTCATCTTTGATCATCTTTTCCTGACGAAAAGGTCATCTTTCACCTTTCAATTGTAAAAGGTCATCTTTTTATCAACTTTTATCTCTCGGAAAGACCATCATTCACATTTTCATTAACTTTCAGTTTTCAAAAGTTCAACTATCACCTTTTACAGTGCGAAAGGCCACCTTACATTCCGTTTTTGTTTACTGGAAAGGTCACATTTTGTTTATCTTTTATTTTCCGAAAGCTTAAAACTGATTTTATAATATCGCGTGGTGATCTTTTGTATATATACTTTTTATTTTATGTACATGACTTAATTCCGCATTTTACAGTAAGCGCAGTATGGAAAAAGCGAATACTTTTGCAAATTGTTTGCATGATGAAATGTTTTGGACTTTGATTAAAGTATTCAACAGATAGATTAAATGTGGTGCTTTGCATTTTGGAGAAATAATTACGCAATCTTAGATTGGCTGGAGTATATGTACAAATATATAGCATTCAGTGCAGTGAAAGAAATGTTCACCGCCTTCCACCTGAGGTAGACATATAATTTTGACGCTTTGAACTACAAACAACTTTCAGAATCGAAAGTAACTTATATTTTTATTCCAATATTGTCAGGATTTAAATACAGCAAATCAAAAATTTTTATGTCAGAAGTCACATCTCCATATTTGCCTAGATAATTTCTTTCACAGGAAATGATCTCCATCGCCATGACAAAAAAAAAAAAAAAAAAAAAAAAAAAAAAAAAAAAAAACTCTGGACAGAAGCTATCGTTGCTGTCTCAGTTATGTCAGGATTTTTGCATTGACTGTCAAAAAAGTGCTTGAGGTCACCTCTCCATAATTTGCCTGGCTAGAGGATCGTCTCTAAACAGAAAACCACCCCTCCTCAACAAAAAAGGCAATAGGATCTCTCGTCACTAACTGTTATTTTCAGTAATGTCAGGATTTTTGCATTGATTGCACCAAGTCAAAATAGTGTTTGAGGTCACCTCTCCATAATTTGCCTGGCTAGAGGATCGTCTCTAAACAGAAAACCACCCCTCCTTGACAAAAAAGGTTATAGGATCTCTCGTCACTTACTTTGTTATTTTCAGTGATGTCAGTATTTGCACTAATGGAAGCAGGTCAAAATAGTGTTTGAGGTCACCTCCCCATAATTTGCCTGGTTAGAGGATTGTCTCTAAACAGAAAACCACCTCTCCTTGACAAAAAAGGTTATAGGATCTCTCGTCACTAACTTTGTTATTTGCAGTTATGTCGGTATTTGCACTAATTGTAGCAAGTCAAAATAGTGTTTGAGGTCACCTCCCCATAATTTGCCTGGCTAGAGGATCATTTCTTAACAGAAAACCACCTCTCCTTGACAAAAAAGGTTATAGGATCTCTCGTCACTAACTTTGTTATTTGCAGTTATGTCAGTATTTGCAGTGATTGTAGCAAGTAAAAATAATAATAATAATAATTACAATATATGCCAGAGGCCACCTCTCCATAGTTTGCCTGACAAGGGGATCGTTTCTAAGGAGAAAACCACTCTACAATTCTTATGATGTGTTTAAGGCTCCAGAGAGCAAGTTTTATCTCATGCATAGTCCCTAATAGTAAGGCCCTGGGCATGATGGAAATATTTCACTGAAGTTAGATAAGTAGTAATCAGCTATGCAGTTTGAATTTGTTTATATTGGAAATGGTAATATTATTGACAGACTGTAACTGTTTGCATATCCCTAATTCATCTTGCTTACACTGCTGTAGTTAATCTAAATATCAGAGGAAAATTATCAACCATACATAACTGTTTGCTTATTCTCCTTGCTCAGAGCGAGTCAGTCTCTCCTTTACTATTTTAGCATGTTTAAGTCCATAAATCTGACAGAAAGGGGGTCTGAGGTAAACACAGTGAGGTTATACATGTAGGTTAACAATTTCTATTGTGGCTGCAGACTGGGAATTCATGTAACAGGAACACAGAAACGCAGCCTTCTTTTAGATGTTCATCTCTTTTCTTGTGACGACAGGCACTCCTTTTTCATCCTTGGGACACCCCATTCCTTTATAAAAGAAAAGACATACTGAATAATTGAAACATGGAAGTTTATGCTTGAATTTCAAGGATTTGAAGCCATATCATGATATAGTACCAAAACAATTCAATTGCTAAAGCTGAGCGTTACCATATCTGCACATCCACGATACTGGGTAACAACACTGTGACATAAGCATTGAAATTTCAAAGTGTTTTTGCTTTAAATTCATAAATTTTACGAAATGTAACATTAAACACATATAAAAATAATTCGGAAAGAGTTTACTTAACTCCAAAGAGATGGGAGAGCATGCTACGATCCTGAACCGTAAGTTTCATTTAATAATCATGTGACCTGGTCATTATGTCATGGAAATCTCCACTCTTTATGCTTAAGTCCCTGGGCCGAATCTGAATGGGGAAATGAGACTACACGCTAGCTGTGATTTGGTTGTCGTGCATCAAAGCCCCCCCCTTGTAATCCAACACATGGGAATATTTTGACACACTTTTAAAATGATAACCCCTTGTTGTTACCCCGTATCGTGGACGTGCAGGTATATTTCCAAAGTTCACAGTGAGTATAACCGGTCAAACGTTAGAACAGACAAAAGCCAAGCCCAATGAAACTCAGTATAATTCGATCCTTTCTCAAGAGACGGCTAAATTACCCTGCAATATGCAGTGCTTCGAGAAAGAATCCCGCTTTAATCCCAGAAGCATGCTTTGGCTATAATTTGTGTTAAGATACACTGTGCGAACATTACTGAAATCACTATTTCACCTACCTTGTGAAACGATGACCGGCTGCCCCCTGTCTAGTGATCTATATTATTGCCTCTTTCTGTTTTAGTCTTGAATAAAACAAGAGGCAAAAGGTGCGTTCTTCTTGCCATTAATATAGCGTTAGGTCAATGCTAGAGAATCGGCGCGAAAGATATCCCATTACAGACTATCTGCGCGTGCGCACGGCCAGGCGGTTAAAAATGCGCGGGGACTGCTAGGCTGTGTAGGCCGGTCACAGAAGATTTTTTAAGCCTCCGTATTGATTATGGTCGACTTCTTTGCAAGATGGCGTTTGTTGCGGCGATAATATAACTGATGAGGATGAAGAGAAGGTGTAAATGCCTCAGGTAGGTCTAATATAACATTTGAATCAATCATATTTAAGGGAACATCCGTGTCAGGGACGACCAAGAGGGCTTTTATGCACGGAGAACAGACCGTGCCGAAATAAGATTATCACGATCGTAAAACAATAGTTAATCAAACTTTATGACCTTTTTATTAGAATACTGCAAAAAGTTTACGTCAAAGTACGGCCACGCGTACAAGTAAAGATTCTGTACATGTATTAAACTGGCCTGTATTAATCCCATTGAGTCGACCTACATTCCTTGACCTAAATTCCAGGCAGGGTTATATAATCAATGCACTGGTTCACTCGCAGGGTTCAAACAGGACTTTGACTGCTTGAATGTAGCATTGTACGTGTATTCAGTCTGTTTATGACATTTAAAGTACTTGAAATTGCTATTAGCCTTACCAAGGCCTTGTATTTCATTATTTTTGTCTTAAAAGTACTTGAATTTGAACAGTTAGAAATTTGTTGAATGATTATTACGAATCTTGTTGTTTTTAACCTGAATGTAGACAGTAGCATGCTGGGGGAATGCCCTTTTTAACCTTTCAATTTTTTCTCATGTTTCGTCATTAGTGTATTAAAATACAAAGTTTGTGTAAAATGATGCACCTCTTTTCTATGTAAACTAAAAATGACAGTAAGGCCATTAAAAGAGTCATTGAAAAGGTCTTGATTCAGAGCCTCAGAAATCCTTCAATTTGCTTTTATGTTGCTGTATGAATCCTGAGCAGTAATCATGTTTTCATCAATGAAAACTGTTTGTATGATATTACACTAAAAGAATTCACTGTCTTAAAAAATCTCTTTATTTCTTTTCCAGATGCTATTAAAAGACAGGCTTTCTACATGGCTGAATAGCATATAAAAGCAAACAAAGTGGATGGACTAAAGCAAAATAATTAGAAGAGAAGAATGGGGTATGTAATACAGGAGCTTTTCTAAGTTCTGTACAAGGCCCAATCAAGTTGCCTATCAGTGATAATGAATGCATATTTTCTTCATTACTTGTAGCTATTTCATTATTCATATTTCCCTAATTGAAAACTTTTTACATGATATTACATTAAAATAATTCACTCTTTCTATTTCTTTACCAGGTGCCATTAAAAGAAACTACAGATCTGAAAAGTAGGAGGATGTTCTAAAACAAGCAAAAGGACTGGATGAGCTTAAACAAAAAATATGGAAAAAAAGGAAGAGGTACTATCATAGGATGCTTTTTAAACCTTGTAATATCTGTTTTTAAGCCTTTTGATGGCTTTAAGTCCATAGTTTGAAAATTAAACATAATAAAAGTGGGCATTGTTTTTATCGTATTTGATTAGCATTAAAATGGACTGTTACCAAAAAACAATATTTATCATTACATACATCCTATTTTCCAGGAGGCAAAAGGGAAAGATTTGGGCAGGCAAAGTGTTCACTTGACAGACGCTTCCAGAAAAACTACTCCCACGAGAACGAGAAGTTACGCATATATAGTAGGACTAGTGGATCTGGCTGAAAGTACATTTAGAGAACATTTCCTGGGCCTTTCTTGGATTATCAAAACAAAAAATCAAAGTTCCTTGGATTATCAAAAAACTTTCAAAAGACAAGCGCAACCTGCACAAAAATGTTATAATGGAATAAATTATAAAAGTTTATACCATGTGTTGTTCTGTTTTATCAATATATTATTAAAGCGCCGCAATAAATATAACAGTAAAATACCTAACAAAAGAAGGAAAAATATAGTCTTTTCTTAAATAAAAAGGTTTGAAAAGGCTATCTTTTGTATCTGGAAAGTTGCACAAAAGGCATCCGAAAGTTGGACTTTTTGGCAGGAAAAGGTAGAGAAAAGTGGGTCATTAATATACCTTTTAGCATACAAAAAGCTGATGAATGATGAACTTGAGAATACCTTTTCTTCAAGCAAAAGATCGTCTTTTTGCAGCAAAAGGTGTATGAAAGTTCAACTTTTGTGTAGAGAAAAGGTGAAGAAAAGTGGGCCATTTGTAAACCTTTTTCACTTATACAAAAGTCATTCAAAAGATCGTCTTTTACACCTTTCCTAAAAAAACGAAAGGTCTTGGAAAGATGTGAGAAGATGAATAAAAGAAGGCCTTTTGATCACCTTTCACGATATATAAAAGCTGATTTTTCATGCAGTGTATCGAATGAAGATTTGGAAAGATTTATACAGAGCATGATAAGAATCACGTGTAAGCCGCTGAAATCAAACCCTCAGTTAATCTGCATTAAGACGAAGTCCATGGATTTCAACCACGCAGACATAGACGCCCGTCTGTTTCCCGACATGAAACATCTGTTCCTCTACCGAAATGGCAAAGAAACCATACAGTCGTTTTATCACGCCTTTGGGTTTTTGCCCAGAGTCAAACTTTTCCATGGGATGCAGACTACTCGCCTTGCCCATCGACTTTTACCAAACTTAGCCAAATTCCTTTGGAGCATGCTTATGGTGCCTAATCTTCCTTGGCTTCAAGACCCAGAACTTATGATTAAGACTTCCATGGTTGGCATGATGGCGGGTCATTGGTCAGTGCTTTGTCACAATTATATCCGCTTTAAGGAAGCAGGTATGGACATCAAGGCTTTTAAGTATGAGGATCTTCTTGAGAACCCACAGCATGCCTGTGAGAAGTTGCTAGAATACTGTGGCTTACCCATGGAATACACTGAGGAGGCCTGTAACGCCCTGAAACACGATTCCCAACGAGGCATGCTACGATCAAGGAAAGACACGAAAGATAAAGACAGCAAGTACCTTATCAAGTGGAACAATCCTGATGTGTTAGCAGAGGTTAATTTCTTTTGTGATCAGGTAGGAATTACACGTATAGGAAAACCTACACTTTTGCCAGATACCATTTCTTCCCTGTCTTAAGAATTCTGGAATCGCACTTAATATTAGGAGGACATTATAATTTATCCTCAGAGAAAGAAATATACAATGAGACATAAATTCATGGCAATATTATTCAAAGATGTTAGTATGTTTTTGTTGATAAAACGAGTGAGAGAATGCAAGGAAAATCAGAGAAATTTGAAAGAATCTTGAACCTTGAGGAATGATGTTTATGTGGCAGTCTCGCTATAGGGTTTTAATATGTTGAACGGGGCGATTTAACCTGTGACACGCAAATCAGTTGGAAGTGGTTTGAAGGTCACAATAACATACTGTGTACATGTTATATCAAATAAACTCATTTTAACATGATTAATCGATTTGGATTGTTTCTTCTTATCATTCTTACTCTTTATATTCATGTAATTGTTAAATGCACGTGTTAATAAACAGGTTGTTTTGTCGTTATCTTTGTGTGTTTGCCTTTGTTGGAAATTATAACTGAGTTTGCCTTTCCATGCATTGTAGATTACCAGACTTTATATAGTTTCTCAAGTAAACCCGCATTCAAAAGTAGCTTTACTTAATGGGAACATTGCGTTTTGCGACAGATAATCACCACACGAGAACATTGAGCAAGTGTGTTGTCACGATGAAGCTTGTTGTCACCTCTTGCAAATGAAATGATTCATATGTAAAGAATGTTACGGTTATGGACCCGTTAATGTTGTGTTCCAAAACCTTGGGCATAAGGTAAGGAGGAAAAAACCTTCCTTTACCTCAAACATTAACCCTAATGAGCATCTGTAGGATGATTTAGAGAGTGCGATGCACTGAAGAATGAAACCCCTACCAATATAAAACAACTCCACCAAGTTTTTCAGGAAGATTGAGACAATGTACGACGCTCGTGAAAAAAAGCACGTGGTTTTTCAAGAGCGCATTCTGATGTTAACTGTGTAATAGTTTCTTGACATTCGGTGGCGTTATTATGATTATAATAATAATAATAATTATTATTATTATTATTATTATTATTATTATTATAATTATTATTATACTTCTATGGAAATCACAGTGGAAAATCATATTTCAGGGACTACATTTCTTAATTTGAATAAATGGTACATGTATAAAATGTGGCTATCCTCGCCGGTATTTGGGGTTTTCTTCGGCCTAAGCCATGTTAAACATGGTATAAAGGATAAAAATGCAATTTTAAACGGTTTGCAGCCGCCATGATCTTTTGTTAACTATTGCATATAGGACTGAAGGTGGGTCAACCTTTATCTGTCGAAGATAAGTGTACAAGTAAATTATGCAGACTCATTGGCGTACGTTGTATTCTATATTACAGTGTCCAACTGGGTCGCAAATACATTTATTCTGAATAAAAGACGCATTAAAAATTTTGGTGGCCTCTACTTCACCCTTCGTATGTCAGCTGCTACGCGACTAAAAGTTTAAGAATATGGGCAATGTTTCATGTGAAATGGTCATTTGTGTGTAATTTACATGCAGCAGAGTAACAAACTGTGCACATATTTCGTTAATACTGCACGATTAACTTGGTCGCTGCTTATAATTGGGGTCGATACACGACAGAAAAAGGATCCAGATTATATACATACGTGAATCACCTATACACAGCTACAGTTCAGCGGACAGTCACCCTGAAAAAAAAGCTTTCTATAACAGTAGGTATGGCGTTTTTTCTTTTTTAATAAGTTCCCCAAGTACTGAAATTTTACGGCAAAAAAATATTCCCTTATAAAATGTCATTTTTTAAGACATTTTGTACTTTTGAATTATGCAAACTTCCATCTTTTTAAATTCAAAGGAAAATTAACTTACTTAGACGTCTTTCTGGGTTTTCAATGCAAATCGAAATTTATTTTACATAATGTATATTACAGATAAAAATGAAACTTTTCATTTGGATTGGATTCTGCATCTGCCGCTTCATTTTTGTCAATGTCCAACGACTGTGGTGGAGGATCACTGGCACCGCTTACACACTTCGCCAAATACGAGATGGTCAGTTGTACGAAAAATCAGCCCAGGTCAGTAATATCGTCTGGAAGTGTAAATGGGATGTGTTGGCGACGGGGCCTAATAATTTCATCGCCACTCACAGTTACTTTGACCACCCGCGTTGCATACTCATGCAAGATGTCACTTTGATATGCCTGGATGAGAGAGAGGCTTATTTCACCCAGACCCCTTCTTCGGTGAACATATTTAGTTCGAACGTGAGCCCCTTTCTGTTCTGTGCACAATTCAAACATGCCATTCGTTTAATTGTCATGCCGATCACATCATTTCACAGAATCGCAGATGAAATTGGTGATCCTAAAACCCAAGTCCTTCTTCTGTCAAACACTGGGCGTTGTGGATCAACGGCAGTCACACAAGTCTTGGAATCAGTCCCGGGGGTTGTGTCCATGAGCGAGCCCGACGGTTTCACAAACATAGCAACAGCATTGAAACATTTACCAAGTCAACTTGTCGATAGGTTTATGCAGAGCGTTGTCCGAGTCACGTGTAAGCCGCTGAAATCAAACCCAAGATTAATTTGCATCAAAACAAAATCAATGGATTTTATCCACGCAGACAGAGTAGCACGTCTCTTTCCAGATACAAAGCATTTATTTCTGTATCGGAACGGCAAAGAAACTATCCAGTCGTTTTACCATGCGATTGCCTTTTTGCCCAAAATTTTATTTTATAATGCATTGCAGAATAGTCGCCTTGCTCATCGTTGTTTTCCAAAGCAAGCTAGATATTTATGGAACAGGATGATTCTTGATCTGCCTTGGCTTCAAGACCCAGAACTAATGATTAAGACTTCCATGGTTGGTATGATGGCGTGCCATTGGGCAATGCTATGTCACACGTATATCCGCTTTAAAGAGGCAGGTATGGATATCAAGGCCTTTAAATACGAGGATATTATTGAAAACCCACGACATGCCTGTCAGAGGTTGCTGGAATACTGCGGCTTACCGCTGGAATACACTGAGGTTGCTTGCAATGCTCTGAAACACGATTCCCAGCGAGGCATGCTTCGATCTAGGAAAAGCATGAAGGGCGGCTGCATGGACAGCAAATATCTAATAAAATGGATCCCTGAGTTGTTAGCAGAATCAAACTTCTTTTGCGATGGCTTCGGAGTCAATCGAATTGATGTACCAATTTTTTTGCCGGATACAATTTCTTCACAAAATATGAATGACAGTCCAGCTGCATGTTTATAAACAACCTCATTTATACCTGTATAGTTCTGTATAATCTAAATTTGTCATTGGTGATGTAACCCACGGTATTTAAAATATGACCAACTTGATTATTCTCTGTTTTAAATTGATATTACCTTTAAATGCATTGCCACTTTCATATATCAATTTAGCAGATTTCAATTTTAAAATTTTACTGCCACATTGAATTTGCATCAATCAACATGCCTTCAAACTTTTTTAATCATGAGGTGTATAAAGATGAAATGGTTGCGAACTCGGACACATATATTACTTTCGTTGCATTATTTTTTATGAGATTCGTGTATGTGAGTCGCGAAAACCATTTAAGAAAAAGATGAATAACTATGATGATAATAATAACGATGTAAATAAATGACATCATAAGCTAATTAGATACATAAACGCTAAGTATATAGCACTAGTCAGTATGATAAATACTGTAAATGTGAAATTAAGAAAAATTGACTTACTCGATTGAAGCAACACTCCGAGATAATAGCAATGTTCACAATGATAATGGGCAAAGTTAAATAATGGCGTTTGCCCCTCAAAACCCCAGCCCTGCGACAACTAAACGAACGTTCCTAAATTCATTCACCAAAACGTTCTGCCCAAACCTTAATCATATGTTACTCTGTGATCCGTAACTACAAAAATTAGTGTAATAAAATGGATACCATTAATACATTTTCAATAATATATCTTCACTTTATATGTTATTGCCGCATGGGTCGGCAACAGTGGTGATGTTATATATTAATGCATTCCATGATACGTTGTTATTGGAAGAGCAGACTTGTTCATAATAGCATATACGAAACTAAAGGCAATTGCGCATAAGTAATTTCCGAATCATGTTTTATTCACATATTTTAATGAGATATATGTCATATGAATGTAGGATAAAAATATGGGCCAATAGAATAGATACAGAAGACTGTGTGGTTTGAACAACTATACTATGTTGATTCTAAGTCTAAACTCCATGTGTTCAGTAGACTTTACAACCATGTGCATTACATATATAACAAATGGTTAGGCACCTGGTCATTACAATCTGTGTTAGCGCTCTCGCCTCCCTGGGGAGGCTACAGCCCCGCTGCCGTATGAGGCGCTAAATACAAAGCAGGAAAAAATGCGGCCACACCACAATACCAATGCGATTGAAAGTCTCGTGTTAGATAGTCACTACGTGCATCCATATTAAAAAGACATATCCTTCCTGGGCTTGTTTAAGAGCCGTATCATGTTATATGGATATGGTACATCTGGCATTGACAGTCTGTTTAATTCTTGCATCTGGAAAACGCGATAAATCATGTTGATTTTGTGTATCTTTTATATCACATTATTATGTAACACAATTGCTTTAAACTAACTTGTAGATATGTAAGGCCTGTATCTCCAAGTTATTCACAGTAAAACATTATGTTTAATGATCTACTTACTACACGAATTTATTATTCTATACCAGTTTTTCTCTCTCCTCACACACACACAGACGCCCATTTTACAAACAAATACCTAGAAAATATACTCAGAGCGCATGCCTGCGCCAATGAAGCTCATTCCTTAGAATTAGTTGTTTAATAACCAAATTTAAACCAAATTACCAAAATCCAATCGATTCTAAGTCAGCCATTCACGAAAATTGTATCAAACCCCGTGAATTTCTTCCGAGTTTTGACCGTTTACTAATAAACCAACAAGGACAAAACAAAACCTCCTTGGCTGAGACAATAATAATAATTAATCAAAGTTAAAGATGAAAAACGCTCTCCTACCTGCTCTTCCGTCAGTTCCCATCCGCTAGATGCCCCTACATTGTCTTCCAGCTGTGACATCTTTGTAGCTCCTATAACCACAGAGGACACGGTGGGTCTCTGAAGCAACCAGCGGATAGCTACCTGAGCCACGGTTTTGCCTGAGTTTTGAAAATAAGATAAATGTGATAAGCGCTTTGTGACTGGACATTTGATGTCTGAGTCAAACTCTCCCTGTGTACCGGTAAGTGCAAGTTTAATTATGACCAAGAAAATTTATCACAAGATGAGCATATATACATAGCAATCTTAGTCTGGGACTTATTTAGATTTTGTTTCCTTCTAGTAATTCACATGTGTATGAGAGTGCATGTGATATTGTAAAACTAAACATTTGCCTATTTTCACAAATATGCATTCATTACCATGTCCCTTTCCTATTTCTTCCATGGCTTCCAGAAGGTTCCAGGTCTTGTCATTGTTGAAGTGGTTCCAAGTTGGCTGGTCATGCCTGTGTCGTAGCTCGGGTTGTTCACTTGCCCACCCAATTCTGGTCGCCCGTACATCCCCTGGCCCGTCCATCCCGCGCTTGAATTTGCCACTTAGAAGGCCACTGAAACGATCGATTGACATTGCTATGTGGTCCATAATAAAGATGAAAACATTTTCATTATTTAATAAGTCTGAACAAAATTACTTTGAGGTTAACAGTCCGAATACAATGATAGGAAGAGAAGTTATTGTAATATATATACCGGGGTGTCAGGATATGTAGTCCGCTAAGACTGTGCATTAGGCAGTCCGTCCCCCATACTTTGTACAGGTGACATTCGGCCCATATACTAACCCCGATACTCTTATTAACCCTAACCTGTACTTATCATATGGGACCCTGGACTTCTTGGGACACCGGTATTGAACAGAATGAGAGAAACAAGTGCTTAATTTTATTGACATGCTTGTTGACATTCACAGTTGAAAGGGAGAACCTAGACGTACTGTACCTGTACGTGAGCGGATTTTTCCAAATCACATAAACCCCCAAGGCGCCCGGATAGCTCAGTCGGTAGAGCATCAGACTTTTATGGATACTCATGTCATCTGAGGGTCCAGGGTTCGAGTCCCTGTTCGGGCGCGATTCTTATTTTCCTTTTGTATATGAGTCAGCATTGAATAACCGGGAAGGGTAATCCGCTAAGAACCTTACAGTCCGTTCCCCATTGTTTTAATTTGTTCAGGTGACATTCGTCTCATATACTAACCCCAATACATCAACTAACCCTAGCTTGTACTAATCATATGGGACCCTGGACTTCCATTCCTGTGACTATCATCCCCTTCACACGGGGACATGCAAGTACAGTGTGCTGCGCTTGGTCTACAACTACTGGCACCATGAATTATAAACCGTTGTCAATCCTATCAACTGCAAAATGGCATGGTTGACTGTTATATGGCGGTTTTAGCAGAAAATTAACCTCAAGGCGGTGATCTATGTATGTCGACACCCTTTAACTTCTATGCTTGAAAAGAGGAGACAACATTTCGTTCATGACTCACCCCTTCAGCGGACTCCATGGTAAAAACCCGATCCCTTCATTCATACACACGTCAAACAGTTCGTATTCTGTTTCTCGGGTCATCAAGTTGTACTGTTGCTGGAGATGTGAAGAATTGTTAAGTGTGACAAATAAGGTATACTGCTTCTACAAACACAACATGTAAGACAATAATTTGTTTATGTAGTTTTTTTTAGTGCCAAGTTTCTAACGTTTGAGCCACTAGCGTAATACACATGACGGCTGGTGAATCTCATTCATAAGGGCAAAATTAGAAACAAAAAATATCGAAAAAAGTCTTTAGATCCTATTTGTATCAACGGCTTCGTATTGGGAATGCCTTGATGATATAAGTTAATTTATGAAATTTTCAGGATTGATATTGTTCTTTCTTTGTTTATTTATGCATAATAATTATTATCATTATTATTATTATTATATGGTATACCATGTTTTATAGCCATAATGGCAATATAAAACTGACATATAAAACATTAATTTATGTATGCATTTCAAATCCTAACAAACCTGTAGGCTAATGACACTTTCCAGACCCATGAATCTAGTGTGGTCCACAATCTTCTGTAACTGCCATCCTGTCACGTTACTCACGCCAATATGGCGGACCTTTCCGGCACGCACAAGATCATTGAGGGTACGAAGGGTTTGCTCGACTGAAGTAGCGCTATCCCACATGTGGGTCTATAAAGAAACCACTCACCATCATTTAATATAGAAATCTGATTTTGATGTAAAGTATAAAAATGAAATCTGGGTCTTAAAACGTGTGTACCAGTACCCCTTGTACAGCAGTACAAATTAATCAGTACAACTAACGCCAATATGAAACCATACACAGTGAGTACTTGTTGAACTTTCAAACTTAGACTTTGTTAAAACCACTCGGTTTATTTGGGATAATAAATATATAGAAATTAGCACTGTTGCATTGATCCACGCGAGTGACAGGTGTGAACAGAAACAATGGTCAGAAAACTGCACCGTTCCATTTGATTGTCGCTGCATGTCTGGCCAGGGCAATTAAACTAATTAAAAACAACAACACTTACAATCGATGAGAACTAAATAATCTTATCTATTGTGACACCAACTATAGCCAGGTGCTAAAAGTTTGCAGTGGTTCATGTACAATAGTACTGTGTGGATGGGATAAAAGATAAAAAGATAAACACCAAATAACAGAGAAGACCAGGCCCCTCGTATCTCGAAAGCATCGCGCATTGCAACCGTGCGCAAGAGCCTCGATTCCATAACTCGCCCATACTCGTCCCATATAATACATTGTAGCCTGTATTTGATATAGTTATTCGCAATACGCGATGCTTTCGAGATACGGGGCCCTGAATAAAAATTCTATACCTGATACAGGTCGATGTAATCAGTTTGCAGTCTCTTTAGACTCTGTTCCACCGCATGCATAATGTGTTTCCTACCCAGACCCACGCCATTAAGGTTATCGAGATACACGTGTGCAAATACTTTTGTGGCAACCACAAATTTCTCCCGATCCTGCCTGAAAACAAGTTGATGAAACCATTTTTATATAATACAAAGCTAGATAAACCCTTACATATCTTTCAGAACTGATAGTGGTGCGATTATGTAATATTTTTCTTTTTACCTAAAACATATGACATCATATCTATATATGAAGATGCATTATTCAGGCCTTTGGCAAAAAAGTCAAACTTATTTTCCAACTCATTTTCAGAGTGCATTTTATGCAAACATTCTTGCTTAAAAACAAAAGTTATCATTACTTCTGAAGCCACGTTCCCACTATCTCCTCCGACTCTCCTCTTTGGTAGATGTCGGCTGTGTCCAGAAAGTTTCCTCCTAACTCAGCAAACCTGTCCATCATAGCGTGTGCTGCTGCTTCATCCAGGTTGCCAGGCCGGCCTCCCTGTTGATTTACGTAATATGAATAAAAAAAAGCATGACTTGATTATTTTAGTCAAAAACATATACTTAGAGAGCATTCACAATGAATGTCATTGAGAATGTCATTGAGAGCCCATTAAAAGATTACGCGGCCTTCTTTTCATGTAGGTCCGCCATACTTAGGTCTCGGCCTTGCTAGACCTCGGCTCTTATCAATGTGAATGCTCTCTTAAGGACAAGAAATAATAAAAATATAAAGTAAATTGCTACGTTCCGGTAGAAATAATAGGTTATAGTCAAAAAGATTTAGAAATATGGATGCATTTTTTTCGGGGGGGGAGGGAGGGTTATCTTATAGTTATCTGAAAATATAAATCATATCAAACAAATTATCAAAGATATCTGTAATACAGCATACTACACAGTAGCATTCTCAATTATGACGTGCATTGTAGTGCTACAGGTAACTCTAAATTATTCAAATGATTTGATATGGCATACATGTAGATGGTTTGCTGGTATAAACGAGTGGGTATTTACAGCTATCGCATGGAACAGAGATTATGCTTTAAAGTCCACATTCGAGTCTTCAGTAACCGTCTCACATCATGTAATAATCAAGGTTACGTGGAATAAACGTGTAAGTTGAACAGCAGATACTTCAAACAGTACCTCAGCATTAACAAACAACAGGAATACTCACCTTATGCTCCCCGAATGTCATTGTGCCCATGCAAATGTTCGACACCTTCAGTCCTGAGCTGCCTAGAAAGTTGTAGCCCATCGACGACCCATCCATTTTGTCACTGTCGACTGATGTTAACCACAGACAACGAGATGCAGGAACTGGGTCACAGCGTTCAAGTTTACTGTGCCACGTGTTGTCTATGTATATTCATTATTTATGTTAATAAATCTCATTGGTGCTGTCTTGCACGCGGTACTATCCGTTTAGCAAGATGTCACAGTTACCGGTAGCAACAGGTTTAACTCATCTGGGAATAAAGAGGAACAATGTTCCTTCAGGAGATGTGATCTCTAGAACGACCTCTAGTGTGAGTATCAATTGTATTTCTACCTTTGAATGGGTGACATTCGAGATCATCCTGCTTTTGATTTAAATGATTAGAGAATTTGTAGAAAAATTAAACTTAGGTCCAGCGGTGAGGGTACAGTAATGGCACATTCCCCTTACTGTGACTCCGTACTTCACGCGGCAGAGAGCATATACATTGTGGAAATGGTAACCGCATAATGGGTCGTTTTAAAGATTAATTGAGAAGTATATCAAATATCCGTATTGAGCAGGGCCCGCATCCTACGCATACGAAATATATTTTGGATTTGCAAAAACCATGCCATGCTGGACCTTACTGGACAACAATTTTAAGAGATTGCCTCAGCCAGAATCCATGCATTGCTATATTCTGGTTTGGACTGGTTGCAGAAATAAAGTCCAAACGTTTTCTTATGGCCATTTGTAATGCATATATAATCCACTGTGTGTGGATTCAACCAACTGCAAAGAAACGCAGTATAAGAAGAATGTTAAAAGGATAATAACTCTTCCTATGAAATCTTTATTTCACAATAAAAACATTGTGAATAACTCATAGAAATAAAATATATTCTGTTTTACCACAAAAACGGCAGTTATAGCTATTTTTCTGATATCTGAGCTTATCTTTAGACCACGCGACCTCCATTGATGGCTATACTCTGGCTATTGTATTTAATGTGGATTCAAACATACTGAAGTGGTCGCTAACACTAGTTCCTAGTTTTAATAATATATAATAATTAAAATTGCATTGTGCATTTATATGATGGCCATGCATGTCATATTCTGCCTTCAGTTCGTGCTTGTACGCACTGCATGTGTTTGCAAATGCCAGAATCTGTTGATTTTTTAGTCAAATGACGGAATGTGCTTTCTTTTGCAACTAACCCAATGGGAAATACATTGAATGAAAATAGATACTTTAAGATCATTATCATCGTTGCTTTCCTAAGCTTCATATGAACTCAGTAACGCAACTATGTTGATTAAATTGGCCCGGTATATCATTTACTGATACAGTATAAAAGGTCAGTCACAAAGTGGGTGCAACAGCACAAGTGTACATCTAAACCCATCCCATGAGAGATCCGTCCATTTTATCTCAGTGACCTTCTGTTGTCCAAACAGAGAATTAAAGAGTCCGAAGTCGGCAGTCCAGTGTCACAATGACTTGGTCACACCGTTTCCTTATACATGTACAGCGGTGTATGTGCCGCGCATTGCTGTTGCTTACCCGAACCAATCCTTCTTGCTAAGACAGTCTTCCATGAGGCGGGTAAGTGATACCTTAGGTTCATGATCAAGCAAGATGACCGTTATCATTACAGACAATCGAAGGAGGCACTCGGTCTACAAATATGTACATGTACCCGTGCGAGCCCATAGCATCAAACAGATTGGCAGTTCCTGTAACAATTTCGCCACGGGTTATGGCCTCGTGTAGTACGTGGCATTCCATCTCAAGTCGCTGGTTGGTACAGTGAATGTGGTATCTTGTTGTGGATCGCGTTCGAGACTATATCACCTTAAATCGGTTTGACCATATTCATTACTTAACAAAATGCGGATATTAAACGCCAACTATAACGTTTAAATAAATCTATACTTATAATATATACACTGTACATTAATAATTTTATACTAATAGTAACGGCACCCACGCGTGATATAGCGGGGGGTGTCATGGGATCCAATATAGCAGTGAGTATACCGGGGTATATACCCTATGTAAGGCTTGAGATAGGTAGGTTATACACCGTGATACGTATACGTTATACCGCATGGTACGGTGAAATGGGATCTTTGGGGGAATACAAGGTCAACAAATCACATATCTATGTACGGCCAGTCAAGGACCAATACCCTGCGCAGATGTGGCATAGGCCTATGCATTTCCACATCTGCCAAAGCTGCATATGCACACATTCACTGTATCTCTACCAGAAAGCACATAAACTCAGTACAGAGTACCGTCATCAAGGATAAGGGCACCTCATCAGAGGACCAATAGGTGCATCATCGCCCCTTGTACACCAACGCATGATATACAACGGAGAAGCCGATCAGTGTTCCGTTTTCGTCCTCTTGTATACCTGTTACACACAGGACGTCCATGTGCCTGATTTAATAAATGGACTTTTAATTTGACCTAAAAGTAATGCAAAGAGATTAAACAATTATTGACGACAGACTGCTGTGTACTAATTCAGTTTATTTCATTTTATTATTTATTTATTTATTTATTTATTTATTTATTTATTTTTCAATGGAGCACCATGTTACCCTAGGTTACTTACTCAAATGCTTTCAAACATGTTTCAGGAGATATGATTCAGCTTCGGTGGTGGATTTTCCGCACGTGTCGGTTCCTCTTTAGTTTAGCACAGCGCATTTGGTGGCAATGTAACGGCACCGCTAACACACTGCGACTTGCAAGGAATGGTCAACTGTACGAGCAATCTGCCCAGGTTAAAAACATCATATGGAAATGCAAATTAGACCCTTCACGAGAAGCAGAGTTGGACAAATTCATTGCCACCCACAGTTATTTCGCACATCCGCGGTGCATAATGGGGGAAAATATCACGCTGATTTACGTCGATGAGAAAGAGGTTTTGTTTGTTGAAACGCCCAAGACAGTAGACATCTACAGTTCTGAGCTTAACCCTTTTATGTACATGGCACAGTTTGATTATGCTACTCGTTTAATTGTACTGCCTATTTCGTCATTTCATAGAATCGCCGCTGAAATCGGTGATCCAAAAGGTGATGTGCTGTTACTCTCTAACACAGGGCGATGCGGATCTACGGCAGTCACGCAAATTCTCGAATCGGTCCCGAGAGTTGTGTCTATGAGCGAACCAGGCGGGTACACAAGTCTGAATATCATCATGAAACGGACCTCCCGCGAGGAATTTGAAAGGCACGTGAGGAGCGTAGTTCGACTCACGTGCAAACCGATGCAGGATAGCAACCCTCGACTCATTTGTATCAAACCAAGAGCTGAGAATTTTGTTTTTGCGGACATAGTGGCGCGCGTTGTACCACAAATCAAACATCTATTCTTATATCGGAACGGCAAAGAAACCGTCCAGTCGTATTACCATGCCTTCGCTTCTCTTCCACAAACCAAACGCTCGCATGCTTTGCAAACGAGCCGCATTGCCCACTACCTTTTTCCGCACCTGGCCCGATTCCAATGGGACCTGGGAGTCGACACGGAAACGTACCCGTGGTTGGGGGACACCGAGCTGGTGGCGCGTGTTTCCATTATAGGATATTACGTCGCGAGCTGGGCAACCATATGCGCTAATTACCGCAGATTCAAACAGAACGGCATGGCCATTAAATCCTTCAAGTATGAAGATTTGATGGAGAATCCGCACCACGCCTGTAAGCTACTGCTGCAATACTGCGACTTGCCAGTGGAGTCTGCTTCAGAAGCTTGCAAGGCCATGGATCGCGACTCCCAGAAAGGGATGTACGTAACTAACTTGGACACGCTTGGAAAAAAAGGGCGGGGCTACCTTATTGATTGGACAAAAGAGGTCCAATCAGAAGCAGATTTATTTTGCGACCGCCTAGGTGTTGCACGGATCGGAGAAACGAGTGTGTTGCCAGACACTATTTCTTCCACTGGCGTCAAGTGATATTCTCCGAAACTAAGTTAAATAACACGCTCTGAGAAATGCCAAGGTATTTTGAAAACAATAAAAGCAATGAGGTACAACCGTTTGACTGAAACCCAAGATGACCGTCACGCACACCTGGTAAATGCGCCAGTCATTTCAAAATACCCAGCTTATATATCAAGCTTTCAAATATTAGGGTATCACTGCAACGGTCTACGTTCTGTAAACATCGATTTTTTATAAGGTGACGGAAACTTATAAATGTCGAGAAAAGAGGACATACAGGTATGAGCTCTCGCAAGAAATAAACGTGTAGAATGACACGACTTTTTTAATGGTTAAACAATCTTATTTGGCATTTTCTTAAAATTTTGTTTAAAAAAAAGAGACATCAAAATAAACAGTTATATGTATTACAAAATATGTATTTCTTTTCACGGCAAACAAATTTAACAAATATAAGCCAACTCTAAGAACATACAAAGAATTAACAGTCTATAAAACCCCGGAAAACACCCGGATTAAGGGAAACTGAACAGTGTGGACTCAAGCTTAAATAAAAGAGAAATATAAACAAATACTAATACTAATAATGACAATAATTATAATGAGGATTGCCCATAAACACCAAACAAAATCCATCACGTCTTCTTCCATTCAGCCGAATTTCTATCATTTTGAAGCACAGGAATATAAAGCCTTTGTTCACAATTAGTTACAGGCTAGATCACAATTACAGCATCATGGCTGAACAAACAAGACACTACAAAGAAAAACAAAATAAAAAAAAAATAATACTTTTTCCATTGCACATTTTGCATTGCTTTTGATTGTTACATGCTTGAGCACAGATTTTAAAGGGGTAACAACTTTTCATCCGAGATTCGAAATTCCAAAATACACGAATTGTAAACAACACTAGAAATAAAGCATTTACCACCAAAACGGCGGTTAGCGCAATTATTCTGAAATGTGTGCTTGCCGTCGGGCCACGTGGACCTTCACATATGGCTACCCTCCGTAACACTCTCTTAAGTGATTATTACAAAAAAAAAAAGATAAATAAAAAATAATCGATTAACTTTGAATGTTTGAACGGATTTATTTACCACTGGTAAGAGTGGGAAGTTCGTTGTTTACCTCAGGAAAATCCGTTTTTTGGCACTTGCCCTGCCAAAATGTTTGTAAAAAAAGAAAAAATGTCATTCCTAAACATTCTTCTCTCTGCCAGATGCTGTCCATCTGATGACGTAGCTGATGAGCAGATCTTGTCGAACAAAAATTTGAATAGCCAGAGAAATATATGTGAATACTGTATATAGTGACATCTGGCAGAGAAATATTTGAGAATATCCAGTGACATCTGGCAGAGAAATATATGTGAACATATGCGTCTCATGAAAAATCATTGTACATGTAAGGTCAAATGATACATCAAAAACAAATCACCAATTCATAGGCGACTGACGCATAAAAAACAAGATGCATTTACATAACATATTACATCTGTTGTATAAAGTAGCAAAGCAATCTATACTCCAATAACTGAACCTTTTTCACAAAAAAATGGACAAAACACAATAAATATACAAAAATGACAATATATTTGTTTGTCTCTATCTCTGCCTTAATAATTGTAGCCTTATACCTATATTTATTATACTGCCATAGGTGACACACAAAAAAAAAAAAAGAAAACTGTTGAGTATTTCCCCTTTAAACAGCCTGCACTTATATCCCCTATCAAACTTTTTCAAGAGCAGTAAAGTGTACATTACATTTGCCATGCGATATATGCACGATGCCCTTATATCCCTTTTTGCGATCGTATGTCAGTAGAAGGCGGCCGTACGAAACAGTACGGTTTCACGGCCTACGCAGCCTCTACGATTTTGTCAAGCTAAAACTTTTGACAATTCTCTAAAATCGCAAACCCGTAGGAAGCAGCAATATTGTAGTTAGCATTGCACAGTTCCCTTACGGACATTATTGTTCTGTGGACTTGCGGTGATCGTGAACATGGATGCACCTATTATTGGTTTCTTTCCCGTCCACCTTCTGGTGAATTAAGCAGCTAGGAGGCATAACAATAGTGGAGATATTTAGTTCAACGCACTTGAATATGAAGCTGTGCGTTTCCCTATTCTGACCTCGTGGGTTCTAAAAACGACCCCCGTGGCAATTGTAATGTACGTTTTGCAAAGGTTAAAGTATGTTGCTATGGTAGAGATTACTTCGTAGGTCTGGTAACCATGGCAATGTCAGGAGGAATGATGCTGCGTAGTTGGGAGACAGCGGTGTTCACTATGCCACTAGTCAAATCCAAGAGCCTTGAAAGGAGAGAATGTTTTGAAAATGTCAAGCCTCTGCACAGATCATATCATCCATTTCTTGTACATGATCATATTATTTTAAAACAACTTTCGCATGTTATTTCAAAGACTAACTGAAAGCATACAAAGGCAAATTTTATCCATCTTTTAAAACAAGCAAAACTAAGCAATATTTTGTCAACATTTCTGTTGGCGTACTTATGTAATGATCAATCTGTTTTTGAACTAAGTTATTTTACTGCACAACTGGTAGTCGATGACATAAATAAATAAATAAATAAATTTCTTTTTTTTTTCACAGGCTTACCTGTCTAGAGAAAATAACTTATATACTAGTACAGTTTATACAATAATCAAAACTTACCACTGTTTTTGCTGTTGAGTAACATGTGGGGTATCCCCAGAACTGTTTATTGTGTTCTTCACATGTTTAAAGTTGTCTTCGATGCTTTTTTGATATGGCTGCAGGAAAGTGCATTTCTTCAAGGCATTTGTGCATATAGATTGCTGGAAGATAGATAGATTATTTTGTTTAATTGATTAATGAATTTAATCTTAATTTAAATTTAAAATTTAATCTTAATTTTTTTCTTAAATTTGGTTCCTAAAACCCACTACATTAACCATCAGAGGGCCATGGGTCAGAGGGA
Source organism: Lingula anatina (assembly GCF_051362555.1). Classification (NCBI taxonomy): domain Eukaryota; kingdom Metazoa; phylum Brachiopoda; class Lingulata; order Lingulida; family Lingulidae; genus Lingula; species Lingula anatina. The sequence continues at coordinate 6,217,538 of NC_141776.1, forward strand.
TCTTACTTAAAGTGTTTTATCTGTTTTCAATAAAATAATAAAAATAGCAAATATTATAATTATTATTTTAATATTATTTTTATTGCTGGATAAAGAGACAAAGGGTAGCACTGTTGTAAATCAACCTTTCTTCTTGACTGATTTTTGACCTTATGATTGACCATGAATGCTGATAGATTCTTGCTTACTATGCACATATATATATATACGTAATGTTAAACGCATATACTTTTGATGCAACTATGAAGATCTACTATAAAGATCTAACAGTAGTGTATATATATATATATATGTGTGTGTAATTGTTGTAATAGTAGTAATATTATAGCAGTATATGTCATATAAGTAATGTTATAGTAGATCTTCATAGATGCATCATTAATGATTATGATAACTTATTTATATCTTGAAGACCTATACAGTAATTTGATATGAATCTTCACGCATACCTTTGGTGACAAATGCATTCTATAGTATAGCACCAATTGTTTGGATACTTACATAGAGTAATGCTATTTGGTGAGCCACATATTTATGATTGGTGATATTGGCTATGTCGCTATTCAACTGGTGGGCCATATTGACGACTTGATTCAGTTTACACAGAACTGTAATGTGATCTGAAAAATGCATACATACACTGATACACATGTACATATACCAGTATATATAAAACTTGTATACAATATTCAGACTGGTCGGTTTTTTAAATATTCACTTCTTTTTAGAACATATAATGATATTTCAATTTGAAAGATGAATTGACCAAATGGATAGTACTGATCATGAGTGACCAAGAAATTGCTAAGCATAATGTACATTTATAAAGAAAGGCAAACACCCATGCACTCTCACTTACAAGTGCACACATACAAACACTGTGACTCTCTCTCTCTCTCTCTCTCTCACACACACACACACACACACATGCACACACACTAACATGTTTTATCTCTCACAAGTGCATCCACACACACACATACACACACGCACACACAATACACACACACACACACACATACATACATGCACACAAGGTAAGACATGTTCTCACTCTTGTTCTCCCTCTACCAGTGTGTATCTCTCTCTCACTAACACACAGACACAATAGATGTTACAAAACACCTAGTGTATGTTACCTGACATCAAAGAGCATTGCGATCTAGTTGTAGTTGGCACTGCTTTGGGCAGAGATATTAATTCCAGTGCACGTGGATAGATCCCTTGAAGACCAAGATGATCTAAATAATCCTGGAATTAAAGAAAAAAATGTGCAATTCTCAATGCAAGTCGATGATTCAATAAAAGATGACCTCATACCAATTGTACATACTTTATGACTAAAGGTTATATACAAAATTCTTTGCTAAATACTATGTTAATTCATTTATTAATATAACCACCTTAAAAAAATAGTATAATTTTTTAAAAAGACGAATAAAGTATATAAGATAAAATGAGATTGAATTAAATGAAATACATAAAATTACATAGCGGGAAAAAGAAAATTAATTTAAAAGCTTTGAAAAGTAGTCCCACAAGCATATATTCCTTAATTTGTCTGTACTGATATCTGGGTATAACAGATAACAACTCTGGGACAGAAAGAAAAAAAGAAAAAAAAATCCAAAGGAATATGAACATGTATCAGATAATAAGAATACCTACTATTAGTTGATATTGGCAGTATGCGCTCCTACACAAAACATTCTCCATTCTGTCTATTAAGATCATGGCTGAAAAGAAATTATTTGTTTAAAAAAAATACTTAGGTTCTACCTAGTATGTTGTACTCAGAAATAATTTCAAAAAATCTTTAAAAAGCTTAAAAATACATGGTGCACTCCCGTGTATTTGCATTGTTTCCCTAAACTTAATATGTATATCCAAAAACAAATTTGTTCTAATTTAAAACTTAAACTGAATTTGACAGAAAAAAATATAAATTAGATATTTTACCTTTTGTTTCAAATGCATTTGAAATTTGTCCAGATGGGGTTCTTGATAGTGGTTTCTGATAAAAAAGAGAATTATGTAGTTATCATTTTTAGTTTACTATTATTTTTTTATGTTGAAAGCAATCTATGTTTCGTACATGCACTAGTAGATCACCCTGAGCTTCAGAGCTAACTTGACACTAACCTTTTCACTGTAGCCTATCTCCATCGTGTCACGATGAAGATAGGCTACAGTGAAAAGGTTAGTGTCAAGTTAGCTCTGAAGCTCAGGGTGTAGTAGATGCACAATTATCCTCTTTTCAATTCTATGCATGCACTTAGTCACACTGCCATTACGTTAGATAAGGAGACCAAATGGGAAAAATTTCACTCTCCATTTGTAAATGTGCATTACAGCATACAAAAAAAAAAAAAAAAAAATCATAACTGAGATTTCATGCCTCTAGCATGTTTTTCAATGACTTTTTAATGGACTTTTAGAAATGAACTGAATTTTTTTTTTTTATTATACATAAATCAAATTATTTTTATTAACATTTTCCTTTCTTTATCTCAAATTTTGCATTGCAAACTTAAAATATATTTGTACACATTATGATTTGAATTTAGACAATTATAAATAGTAGTATAATAAGTATCCTTATAATGTGATAAGCCCTACCTTTTCATTTGTTGTGCCTCTTCTATCCTGAAGTTCCATCTCCTTTAGACAGAGAAAGTCCAACTGGGCACACAGGGCTGTTACTTCAATGGTGGGGTCCACAGCATTGCCTCTCTTAAAGTTTGTCAGCATGGACTCATTCAGGAGGACTTCCACTGAGGAGATTAAAATCTTGGGTTATTATTCATCCTCAACCTTACTGTAGGTATAAATTGTTAATATGCATTTATTCATTTTACTTGTTTATTCATTTTGTTACTATAATTATTTGCATGGAAAAGTTGTTCAGGTGGCGCAGGGTTGCTTCCTTTGATATGGTTTCTTTCCACATGATGGAGACTGGTGGGCAAAGAAAACTTTAAGGCCTACTGTGCTCTAGGAACACATAGCGTTCACTGCTTTTTTTACAGTATAAAAACTATAAATCGACGTCAAAAAATTGTTCTTTTTAAGTTTTAGAGAGAAAAGATGAGATTTAGATGAGAAAATTCTGATTGGTCAGTTTCTAGTGACGTAACCTGGGTAGTAGCTTCCCACAGCTGTACTAGTAATAGTATATACTATGCAGTAGGTGTCAGAAAAACAAAATGCCGCAAAGTTGTGTTGTTCCCGGGTGCCGTAATGTAGGTTACGATAAGAAAGACATCTGCTATTATATCCTGCCTGCGGATGCCGCAAAACGTAAAATTTGGCTCAATTCTCTGAAGTTAAAAAATCCCAACACAGTGTCAAAACACGCGAGGATCTGTAGCGACCACTTCGAGCCGGAATGCTTCGTAGTGACCTGCGAGCTGAATTGTGCGGTGGAAAAGCACGGAGAAAACTAAAAGATGATGCTGTTCCCAGTATATTCGATTTTTCGGAGTACCAAAATGCGACAGTAAATGCCAGAGCGCTGCCGACGAGAGGCTTACCTGTAGGATGTGTGCATGATGCGGCCGTCGAAAGGAAGAAGAGAGCAGCTTCTAGAGCCCAAAAAAAGTTCGTAGCAGAATTACGTTGTCGAATTTTTTGGTTATGTTAGTGAAAACTTTAATATTAACATGATAGTGGACTCAAATTTTTCCTCGACATACTGCTGCACTGATCACGTGGAAGGCGGAAGTAGCGAGGTAAGTTGCAGAGGTGTGAAATGTAGTGTGCGATGCTATCAGTCCAATATCTTTGGCCTTTTGTCCACTGACCTGGCTCTCCACTGACACTGGTAAACTGCACGGGTGTGAAAAATAATGTTAGCTGTCACACCTGCATTATAAGGTAACTTTCTCTTATCAGTCGGGATAAGAACGTTCAGCCGACGCGACAGATGGGCATGTGTGAAAAACTATGTTCGCTGCCCTGCTTCCAAACCTTTACTGTTAACGTAGTATTTTGTTGGTTAATAAATGTATTTTGTTGGTTAATAAATGATAACCACGTAGGGAATTCATCTTCTTTTGTGTATCTATCTTCAAAAGTTTGAATTTATAAATGATCATGTAGTAATCAATTGCGTGTATCGCTTTTAGTTTGCACTGCTAGCAAGCGGAAAGCTGAATATGTATGGCTTTCTGAGCCTCGACGCAAGTGACGTCACTCGCCTCAAAGCGCCACCACGCGGGAGTATCATAAACTAAATTCACACACACCTGCATAAAATCGGCTTTAAAAACTAAATAAACGTAAGAACTTTTTTTTTCATTACTCAAAAATGACTTTTGGGCACCTAATGGATAGTTTTAACCCGTTTTTTCATCACAGTATACCTTTAAGATGCAACCATGGGCTTCAGCAGCTTAGGGGTGCAAAGTGATTTCTTGAAGCGTTGTCTCCTTTGCTGGGAGGATTTCCTTTCCCAATCGTTGAAACCCACAAGAAAATCTTTATATATATCCATTTGCTACACATAGTTAACATTTGCCTCTGTGCATAAATGCCCTCTCTACATCTTCATAATAATTGCAAATGAGTTTCTCTGGGCGTGAATCTAACAACTTGGGTATGTCAAGTTGCTTCCAACCTGTTTTCAACTTCAAAATATGGTTCAACGATTCGCAATAAGTCCAAGACCATCCATGTGCAACTTCGCATCTTCGCATCAGGTTGTCCCTGATGATAAGCAGTATCTGCTCTACAAAATAAACTTCAAATGCTGGGGCAATGTTTCTTATACAAACAGGTACTAGTACTTCTTTTTTCCTTCTTCAAATATGGGCCAGTTGTAGAATTTGTAAGTTGAAGGTACCCAAATAACAAGGAAATGTGTTGTCCTCTTTCTTCCAAGGATACGCCAGTTTTGTTTCAAATGCTGCTGGCATGAAATTAGTTTTGATTCTGTGAAGGCAAATCAACCTGTTTTTCAAACAGATTCTTCCTCATCTGATCCAATTAGTTACCCAGGCTGTGTCAAGTATCCAGCTAGTTCAAGTTCAATAGTGGGGAAAAAAGCCGTGTAAGTTTTCCAATCCCAGTTAACATGGAGGCCTGGGCATAGAAAAATTGGACTAAAGTTTGAGCTGGCATTGCCCTTGTTATAATCAGTATTTTGTCATTACTGAAAGCTGTTCTCATGTTCTCAAAATATCGCAGTTACCTAGCTTGTTAAAAGCCAGTAACTTAAACTGAAAAGGTCCACTTCACTTGAAAAGTCAGAAGATCAATAATTCGTCTAAACAAAAGACGACATTCGACCATATACAACACAAATACCCTTTATTGATTTGGCTCTAGTTATTTTACATACGTTTCATAAATAAATCCCTTATGCAAAACACAATAAAAATCTCCATACCTTTATATCTTGGATCATATTGTTGTAGGTCGGCAACGGGATTCATGAAGGCAGCTGTCATTTTGAAAACTGTACTTACTGTCCATCGATATAGATTTTAGTGATGCTGCCATCAAGACGAGCTATACGGATATCTTTGTTGCGCGTTCCCGTCTTATTAACACGGTTTAACCCAAAGATTCAAAGTTACGGTACCGGTAATTTTAGACAGCAATCGCTATGTGATATGACTTTGAATGTTTCTATGTATCCACACTGTCTAGTTATTATTATTATAATTATTATTATTATTATTATTATTACTACCACTACTTCTACTACTACTATTATTATTATTATTATTATTATTATTATTGTTGTTGTTGTTGTTGTTGTTGTAAGAATCGCGAATCATTTTATGCCTTCATTCTCAACATTATGAGAGGGCGATGAACGAAAATACCGGCTGCAAAAGTATGCATTTTAATAAATTTAGCCTCTAATTTGGGTGACCAAGGACGGCGCGTGTGCATGGAGGCGGGGAGACCATCAGCGGATAAGTCGGCTCTTCTTTCATGTAGAGTCCGGCATATCTGATCCGTGGATCACTAGATCTTCGGATCTTTTTTTCGAAATAGCTTCATGCATGTACAGGGTAACTTCAAATTCATACAATGGAGTTGAATTCATTTTAAACACCTTCTAAAAATATTGATATACCTCCTAAAACCACAAAGGGGCAAAGGAAAAGAGGATCACAGAAAGTTCAACAAAATGATAGGACCATGCCGTACATGTTCAACCCAGGGACGGATCAAGGGTTATTTGGAAGGGTGGGGGGAGAGAGCTGGGAATGACAAGCCTCGAATGAGTAGTTGACCCTCGCCCCCTTGGCTTGGAGGGCTCGCTCAAAGGCCCCGGAAAATTTTGGTGTTTTGAAGGGCAAACGGTGCCATTTGGTACGTCTAATAAATGTGATTCGGCTAGTCAAAAGTCTAATTTCAAAAGAGGAATTTTTGTTAGGTTTATTTTTCAGAAACCGAAGGGGAGGGGGGTCAAGACATTCGTTTGATTATTATCAGAGAAAAGCCGTATATGAACGGAGGGCGGGCTAATTTCACAGCGCACGCGTGCTAAAATTCAAATTTACCACAAATCCTCATGGTAACGGAAAAATCAAGATTTCGAATCAGCGTTCTCGTGCTAATGTTTGAAATATGAAGAACTTTAACATATGATGTGGTTAATTGCTGATCACAGTGTCCGCTTTACCTAACAGCGGCGGTTAACAACCCTAGGAAAAGGAAGAAAGAATAGAAAATGATACTAGTACATGTACCTGGAACAAACTGGAACAAACGACCAATTCGGTTGTACAAAGTTCATCATAGGAAAGATAACACACTGCATGTACTAGAAATATGACATACGCAATTATTCCGATAATTTAGCAAACGACAAGGAAATTGTTATATATTCCCAACCTGTCTGTTACAAAATTGGGCAAAATGCTCCCGTCGGATCGAAGATGATCAGCTGGGTGAAAAAAAAAGCTCCCCTCGGCAAAAAATATACTGATATCGTACTTCGAAGGTGGAACATTTGACAACGGTTGTCTCCTCTGCTACTGGTCCAGTTTATGAATGGGTGGGAGGAATGAGGTAGTAACATATAAGAGTAGACAACTTGGTCATCCCAAATCTCCCAGAGGGCTTTCGTGCAATTTTGTATCAGTAATGGAGAAGATAGCTATAAATTGTCCCCCAACCCTTTGAAAGCAAAGCATGCTATCTACATGTATCCTGAGCTCACCTACCAAATGGACAAAAGAAAAGAAATGAGGGGAAAAAAGAAAGAATGGGTATCAAATTAGGGATTCAGTTATCCTTTCTTTGTTTTGAGGCGATAGCGTAAAGAGCAATTTAGTTGTTCGAGGCTTGTGGTTAAGCTACTCTTTTTTACCTTTCCAAAGCATCGACAGAATCACATTGCTGTTTTCCAGCACTAAAGCTAATCAGGTCTGGTTTGAAAAGAGATAGTGCTGTGTCTTTGTGAGTATGAATTGTTTCTGAGAAACCTTTTCAACGGCACTTGAGCTGTAGGATCTCGTAGCCCAACAAAGAAAACAAAGCAAGACGCCATAGACATGCGGCATTCACATTACAGTTTTGTCGATTTCACAATGCCATATTGTTGTCGTTCTACCTGATTCTGATTGGCTCACGTCGTCCACCTAACGGCCTTGTTTCTTCTCTACCCCGTTTTAACCAATGACAATTTCAGATGTATAAGAATACCAAGGACCCTCAAGTATTAGAGATTTCGCAAGACACATTAACTGAGTATCAAGAAAAAGAAGCCACTCAAAAATGAAAGTCTTATTAATGATTGTGCTGATAATCTATGTCTTGGTCAATTCTGAAAATAGTCAAAATGGCAAAGTTACCGTATTGCCGTCGTCAGGCAGACCTGCTGAAGTGCGGACCGACACCGTGATAGTCAAATCGGTAAGTTCAGTTAGGCCTGGAACTATCGGCTATCGCGATGAACAACTGTCTAATACTAGTAGAAAGCCTACACATGAAAGCCACAGTTCTCCCAAGATCAACGAAAGCGCTCCAGATCCGCTTTTGAAGTCAACCGCCTGCACGGGAGCCTCCAGTCGATTTTTGGTGCCCAATGGGGATGTCACAAACAATACATATTGCAACCAAACAGAGGAGAATGCACCGCACGGAAACGATACTTACTCCGGTCTCCCCCAAGCGGTCTCAAACCTAACTTCTGATACGTATAACACTGCGATTACAAGTCAAGCCCCCACTGTTCACCTTAGGCCTAAATTGGAAGAACCAAGTAAAACCTATTCAATGGAATATGCACGCCGGAGACTTACACAGCTTAACATAACAGTCAACAGCCTGTTCTGCGCCGAAGAGAGGGCTGGTTCAACCACTAACGTCGTTCTCGTGACCTGCTACTGCGACGACTTGTGTCACGTTTTTGGCGATTGCTGTTGGCCATACGGTCACTTTTGCAACGATACCAAGCTCACGGGGATTGAAATACAGAAAAATAATACAGAATGTTGGTTGCAGGCGACTAAAGAAAATTACGAAGTTAGTGCTAAATACTACTGGATTGTTTCTTCTTGTCCAAGCCACTGGCAAGATGAAAATGTCCGCCAAAAATGTGAGTTCAAAGGCTTGTCTAACGACATTGATATAATGCTACCTGTTTCATCAACATGGGCAAACCTCACGTATAAAAACGTTTTCTGTGCAATATGTCACAAGGCAACAACTCGCACAGCATGGAAACCCAGGGTAGTGTGTCTGACCTCCCAAATCGAAGTTTTTAGAGATGTAACGAACGTCTCTGAAATTTTAGACCAGATTGAAATGATTCCGGATTGCATGATGTTCTTTGATGCACCAGACCATAATCCTGGACGACCATGCATAGGTCCTGGAGGGGGGCATGACCCTGCGAACGGACAAAATGACAGACGTTGTTCAAGGTCATTAGACGCCGAGTCCGCACGTATCTGCCAGTACGGGCCTGTGTCGTTGACTTTTTATAGGCGTCCAAATGGTCACGCATATGGTCAAAATGTATTCTGCTGGCTTTGCCTTAGACAACCAGATTCTATTCCAAGCATTCAGGAATGTGACGAATATGGTAAGTCGTTAAGTAACTATTTTCTATTGAAGTCATAATCAGATATCAGATCGTCCCGCCAACCTTTTATCCACTATATTAAATGGATGGCTTTTTGGTCTTTACCAAGTTAAATGTTGCTTAAGAGGTTGGTGCAACATTAAATATTTAGTTAATTTCTTAAGCACATGGCTCTTTATTACTGAGAGACGAGCTTCTTCCTGAGTGTTTAACAATTCAACCAGCCAGAGCAGGAAGTAACCTACAGGTGAGTGGAACTGTTCTTTCTTGTCACGATCTCCTTAATACTTTTTCCCAATAAAACCCCCACCCCACCCCACTCCACAAAGACAGGTATACGCATTGGCACGCGGCCATGTCGAGTACCTGGTATTTATTTAGATTCTGCAAAAGCATATGGTACCAATGATTCACAGCAACTTTATCTGTGCTGCTTCACCCACAGTGGTCTCTTGGAGCTGCGAACATGAAGCTGTCTTGGCTTGTTTGCGTTCTTTTTCTATATACATACAACAAATAATGCATATAGTATTGACCTTAATGTGGAAAATAATATGAAAATTTTAGAGATATGATTAAATACGTTTTCCAGTAATTCTGAGGGCCTATATTTAGGCCTAACTGTACATACGCCTTGGTCTTAAAATAAATAAAATAATATAATTATGTTACATGTACCTATAATCAGTGATTTGGTGTCAAACTGACACAAATCAAAACAGATAATTCGGCGCTGTGACTTATTAAGGTCAGTTTTTGCCTGCACAGTTTCTTTTCTTCCCATTGTATCTCATTACTTACTTTTGAACTAATTTTACTTTTTCTCAGATGAAGCAGCGATGAAGGCTTTTGAACCAAATGGTTTCTCTGCCTTGATAGATTATCAAAGGGAATCCCGTTGTCAGGAACACCGGAATCAAGTAAGCATGGGATGTCTATGGAATCTAAATATCTAATGCTATATCGTTTCAAGTGTGTGTGAGCTTCTTTCAGTTTTTTGTAATTGACGAAAACCAGCCTTTTCTCTTTGCTTTAGCAAATGAATTTGAACAAGATGTTGATATCCATTGCCTCGTTTAAAGATACATTTAAAGTCAAAGTTTTGCCTCAAAACCCAACCAGACCAAATACCACAATATAGTTTCGTATAGTATAGGCTACGTACCTGTAGTTTAGAGAAATACGAAATACCAAAGGGCTTAGTTCATGTTTCCTGTAAATCATATTTCAGCGGACATTTTCTGCTTTTTTTTTTTTTTTTTTTTTTTTTTTTTTTTTTTTTTTTTTTTTTTCTTTTGGGAAGGGGGGCTTTAAATATTCCTCAGCAGTTTAATCTGCAAAAGTATGCAATTTCGCGCGCAGATAAATGCACCCCTGCATACATCCATACATGGGAGTGAGAGTGATGATTTTGCAATTCACCCGTAGTACTACGTATATACATTATTTACGGACGAACAAATATTTGGAGAAGATGCAGTTTCAATGCTATTTTGGCCAAAAAGAGGGGTATAATTATTTGGCTTACGATTTGGCATTCTCTCATATAGGAAACTACTGGACCCGATTTATATGCGTTATGGGAAACCTTTATTTAGTATGGTTAACGGTCTGCAATATGTATTCTTTAAACGAAATCTATAAACATAAATTGCACTCGCAATTATAAAAATGGTTTGAAACGATAAAAAGGGACACAGTATAGACAAATACATGTATATTTTATTTGGATAATGCATGCTGTGCACATTGAACTGCAAATCAACGCATTACCAACTTTTTTGTGCTTTTATTATTTTTATCCCCTTTCCAGGACGACTGTCAGCAGATCACTAAATGCCCAAAGGATGAAAGATGGTGCAGGCTACCCATATATCTTACTGGTATGATCAACCTACAGTTCAACTTAACTATCATATTCACCCCAAAACAAGTCATCAAGCAACCCTGCAGCCTTACCTACATTTGTGGGATACAGTACAGGCTTTTCTTGGAAAGCATACCTAAGTTATCGCCAGTTGGCGTTTGGGAGGCCTATAAGTTTATGGATCCTTTAGCAGAGTGCACTCTCCCATCGAGTGAGAGAAATTACGTCGCTACCCTTTTGCCGGTCAGGCTAAAGCGAAGCGTTCGCCGTCTCCAAGATGCCACTCCATTGTTTGAGTCTCTTGAGGATCAGGTAGATGCTCTGATTCAGAAGAACTACCGCAATTATACTTACAATAATCTCGATTTTGAAGTCGGCATCGTTAAGGACCGCAGAGAAGAATTCGAAACTGCAGTCCATCCAATATCCTCTCTCTCCCGGGGCCGAGACAATCTTATACTCTGGCAGGTTCTGATAGCATTTATCATTCAGAACATCTAAAATGATCAGCTACCTTTATAAACAATGTATAATTTTACCGCAGTCATTCACAGCTGAAATGAGATAAAGTGTGGTAAAGAGATTTGGGTCGAGTGTCAAGGACTTTGGGCGGCCACTTCAGCCGCTGCTTTACCTTAAATCGATCGCTGTTTTGTGTTACGCAACAAAAGTTGGTCTTTGCTCAGTCTTGCACATATTTATCTGTGCTGTAATAGAAATAGTTAGTGCTACTGTATTAAACTTTGTAACTAAATATTAATGAAAAGAAAAATGTCACCCATCTTCTTGATCCAATTAACGTTGCTTGCTGGCCGATGACATAATGTGGATCAGTGAAGAGATGGCCCAAAGTCTTGTGTCCCACATGTAGCTAAAAGTCAAAAAGGTTTCTTTGGATTTGGAGAAGAATGGGATAAGAAATAATAACAGACTAGTATATTTTAAAATAAAAACGGACAATTTATCAAAGGATATTTTGGTTGTTTTCTCTTAAATATGAATATGAAGTCAAATCTAGTAAACGCAACCAAACGCCATCATATTGTTTCACATAGCATAACTAAAGATATGCTGAAGGGTATCGTCTCATATTTCCCCAAAAAAATGACATTCGAACAGATGTTCTTCTCCTTTCTTTTTGTGCTATATATAGCCCTTAGTTATTTCCGTCAAATTGTATTACTTACCATCCCTTTGCAGAATTGCTAGTAATAATTATTGAGTTTGTAGCCATGATCTTTTCTTTTTTAAGCAAAGCCCAATAATATATACCTATGCTTATTCTTCTACGTAGACCGGTACAACACTGCGGGGACTCTTGCTGAGTACTGTTTCCAACGTACTTGTAAAATCACCAGCTTTTGTGAATGCTACACAACGCCAGGAGGCCTGATATTCAGTTAAACTGATTGCACTCAGCAATAGTCCCCGGAATTGGATCGATCTATGATGGTGTATATGAGAATGGGGTCAAATATATAATTCTACATCCGTAAAATAAACTCATATGCGCTTTTTTTTTATTTCAAGTAAATTGCATGTAATGTTACGTAAATTCATACTGAAGAGACATTTCTGCTTTCTCCTTAAAATAGATAAAAAAATTTCCGTCAAACGAATCTATCATTAACCAACAGAATATATTTCCAACAAAGCGTAACTTCCGTAGTAAATGTTAATTATAAGACCCAAAAAAGAGTGTTTTTCGTCGCCGCACGCGCACTTTTAACCTTGCGCACAATTTTTTTTCTGATTATGAATGGAGGCCGTGCGTGCACGTGGCCATTAATGGCTATACTCTGTTATAATCTCTTAAGTGATTATAACAAAAAAAAAACTTTTTAGAAAAAAAAAAAAAAAAAAAAAAAAAAAAAAAAAAAAAAAAAAACAGGGACTAACTTTGAATGTAAAAATGGATTCATTAATTAACCTTTGGAAATTATTGGAAAATTGTTGTTTATTCCAGAAAAATTCATTTTTTGGCCAAAACGAAGTGTAATTATTCCTTTAACTTATAATTTAAGCTGAAATTTCAAAGTTGCTGGCCGGCTCCCACCATCCAGGTCAAAGATGCTGAAGCGCAAACGAAAACTTGTCATTGCGTTAGCGCTGCCTGAACGCTGTCTGATAAAAGCACACAAGCGACACGTGTCTCCAGTATTTGACTTGTGACTGCACATAAATATGCATGTTGAGCTTTTTGACAATCATTAATTTACATGTTCCTTTTATTCTGCGCATTATCACTGAGAGAAAAGTTCAAACAATTAACCATTTTCATAACATCAAAGGCCCGAATTGTGGAGATCTACCAGTAGACAGAATGTATATGTAAACTAGAAAACACTAGTGGGCTAGATTTGGTCTTAAAGTGCAATTTAAGTTCACAAGTGATCTTACACGATCTTAATCATTACAGCAGTAGTCTTAAAATGGACTGAATCTACTTTTAAGATCAAAAATGATCTAACATCTACTTAAGTGGTCAAGCAGTTTCCTCCCCTCACAATGGGGGATACCTCCCCTCATAATAGAGGACACCTCTGCTCACAATAGGAGAATGTGTAAGGGGAGACAACTTAATTGGCTGTCAGACTAGAAATGGTCTTACTCATGTTTTAAGATCATGTAAGACTATTTGTGTTCTTAAATTGTATTTTAAGACCAAATCAAGCCCACTAGTGAAAGCACTCCGAGAGCGCAGACCTCCGCCAAGGCAGCGATTTTTTTATTATTATTGATTATTGATTGATTATAGGTTCACCACCAAAAACTAATCACTTCTAAGTTAACCCATTTCCCACCTACCCTGAAAATTTCATCAAAATCGGTCCATAACTTTTTGAGTTATGTTGATGACAAACAGACAGACAGACAAACAGGGGTGAAAACATAACCTCCTTGGCGGAGGTGAAAAAAATTGAAAAAAAAGAAGAAATCTAACGCACCATTTCGTCGCTTTTTAAATATACCTGACGAAAAACTCAATACTTCTTATGCCTAATATATCAATACAACAATACAAAGTAGAATACAACAGCAAAAATCTTGTTCACAATTGGCACCTAGTAAATCGTAGCCTAACAAGAGACTGTACATATACCTTCGTGCAGATTTATATCTTATTAAAGCATAAACAATTATGCATAACTAAATAAATAACTACTCACTCTATCACCTGTGGTCCTAAAAGATTAAATTCCTGACTGGAATATTAGCTGTCATGTTCTCTGACCTGATAGGACAACCAGTTTTCTAGCTTAAGATGACATATGGTGGCCATCTTGTTGCCTGACATGGCTAGTCTCCAGGCTCCAGTCAGTCTTATATGGGGAACATGAGCTAGAGCTTGGCATCGGCTGCGAGTAGATTATAAATGTTCCTGGACTGTTGAACTTGAATAAACTTGGACTTGAAAGATACAGGTATGTTTTGTGTGTAAACAGATTATCAAAACGCTAGAACAAAAGTGTTCGATGCTTCCGACTCGTGAACCGAGGCCGGTAGAGTAGAGCATGGTTGGATATCAATTTGATTGAAAGTACAAGGGTGATTATTTTGATTGCCAATTTTATAGCGTTAGATTGAGGATGCATGAGCCTCATGATCAGTGAGAAAGTAATGAACACAGAAAACTCTCTCTCTCTCTCTCTCTCTCTCTCTCTCTCTCTCTCTCTCTCAAGGACAAACTAATGTACTTCCCATCTCATTGATATCATTCTAAATATTTTTCAGTGTAGGGATGGAAGGCAGTGTCGCTTCTCAAGAGAATCTTCAGAGCACTGGGAAAGAAGAAGCACATGTAGATGCAGAGTCTGAAAAAGATACAGGCTTGGCAGTAGAATGTCCCAAAAATGAAATGGAACAAAATCAACAGTCATCATCTCTTGGTTTGAAGGGGCCATCTTTACAAAAAGACGGCAGATTACAAAAAGATGGCGATGATAGCTCATGTCTTGTAACTAAAATTGACAATACTCTGAAAGAGGTGCAAGACAGTTCATGGCAAATTAACGTTAACACGACTTCAGTAAATGACAGAGTATCTGGGGAGCCAAGTGAAGGAGTGGCTATTGAAAAGACTGGAAACAGTCAGTCAGAAACAGAGCCTTCTGAACTGGCAAGCGTGGCTTCTTTTGGAAGCAGTGCCATCTCACAACCAGAGACTAGGAATGTCTGTAAAGATGTCAAAGCTTGTCTTGACAGTAGTGCCACCTGTCAGACAGTGGCTGACCCTCCACCAAACAAGAAGGCAAAAACTGATGGAGCCCAGGACTGTGACAGTAGTCTGTCTACAAAGTAATTTTTGTCTTCCTCCTTTCTAAGTAATCTCCTAGTCATAGTCTATTGGATTGAAAACTTGGGTGAATATTAACGGTATTGATTCTCACCTCTCCCTTTATTCCATCATTTTTCACGAAATAAAAAAGACCCTAATATCACTGATAAAATTTTACATATTGCAAAACAGAATTATAAACTTGGACAAACCAGCCATTCAAGTTGACAGTCCTGCAAAATATGAGTATAAATAGTAAAAAAAGGAAATCTCTGGCTAAGAAAAATTTATACATTGTAAGGTCTAACTCCTACCAGTGCACAAGTATGCATGGCATGCACTCATACGACTCTCTCACACAAACACATATACACACACATACATTTACATGCGCACGCACACACTAAAAGATACATGTACAATTACTACAGCTATAACATTGATTCCTTTGCTTCAATTTCAGTTGCTCCTATAACTTTGACTATGTCCCTACCTCTGTGGCCAGTGCTGTAGAGGAGTTTGATGCTGTGGCAGGAAACTTCTTGAAAGGCTGCAAGTGGTAAGTTAAAGGAAGTTCAAAGGTTAAAGGTCTAGGAAGGTCAAAGGTCAGCCTACGTTATTTTACGGAATAAAACCATGTATACAGTAGTTATTTTTCCAAGCTAGTTCCAGTACATTAAAAAATGTAACAGATAATATAAAGCTTTGCTAGCAGATAAAATAAACAGGGTCAAGGAGTATTATAATGTCACCCCCCACGGCCACCCCCCTAAAAAAAAATAAATAAATAAATGAAATAAGAAAGAAGAAAGGGGTGCAAAAGAGAGAACAATGGGGAAGAACTTATTGCATTTTTATGCAGGTTTTATTACCTTTACTTTGGAGCCAAGGGCCTGATTCCCACAGACACCATCTGTCTTCGTGGATCGACCCAACTCTGCAGAGCCTGGCTGACTGCAATCAGCTTAACTGAATGGCATGGTTCCTCCTGGTGTTGTTAGAATGCAGAAAAACTGGCGAGCAAAGGAGTATGTTGGAAACAAGAGGAAGTGTGTCATTTAGTTAAGCTGATTGCACTTAACAAGAGTCCCCACAGAGTTGGGTCGATCCATGTGCACCAATGGTGTCTATAGGAATGGGTTCTTATTTGATTTACCTTATATACCTATAGATGCAACAATTACAGGTATATATGCTGAACCATATAATTATTTGCAAAAGGCCCAAGAAAAGAGATGTCATATTCCTTCTCTGAGAATGGCAGGTACTTCTTTTTATTTTTCTATATTTCTGTCACTGATTGTTTTCTCAGGTCACCAGATGGCACCTGTGTGCTGACCAACAGTGATGATGGCTACCTCCGTATTTTCAATCTTCCTCAAGAGCTTTATGGTCAAGGGTCCAATGGTGGTCAGGATAGTCCAGTCACATCTGATGGCCATAATTGTCCAGAAATGGTGGGTTGATATAGGCTTGAGGCATAATATTAATCACCATATCTGGGGTAGCGGTAGCAATTTTTTTTTGCTTAGCCAAATCACCACATTTTTGTCAATTTGTTACCAAAATGGTTATAATTTGGCTAACACATGTCAAATCAAGCCCTTTTTCTTTAGCCAATTGAAGTCAGTTTTAGCATTTGGCTAAATTGGCGAGTGTTAGCGCTACCCCAGCATATGCATTATCAGAAAAGAAGTTGAAATTCATCAGCTGTGTTATGCTCTAAAAAGTGGAGTTGGATTGACCTATGTAGAATGATAGGTCATTGGGAATGAACCCTTTATCTCAGACTGCATCGGGCCTTAGACTTTTTTACGTTAAGAGGTCACATGTGACATCCAATCTCCAATATTGATTAAGTTTGTTTTTGTTTGGGCGAGAAATTTGTCTGAAGAAAGAGTATATTAAAAAGAAAAAAAAATACAGAAAGAAGTTGAAGGGAGATTTTTCAACCATTGATTTCAGAAATCAGCCTTAAGGGTCTTAGAGGGAGAACTGGTTTATGATTACAGCTGGTATCCCCTGATGAATTCCATGGAACCCGCAACATGCTGGTGAGTGTGATGGGTTTTATTATCTCATTAGCATGTATCTTATAATAAGAAGTATATACTTTAACTTGATTTTCGTGTTATTTTGTTCAAAATGTTGGTGTTTTAATGTGATAGAATTTATAATACTGAAAAAAGATAAGGCATGTCAGTACATGGGTAAAAACTTTCATGATTATCAGTCTTCTTTTTTTTTCATATGGAATAAATGCAGTGAGAAATTGCAAGCTCATTTCTAGGATTTTCAGTTTTTACAACATTCACCCATGTGACAGTTATGTATATGTCTTGAGCTTGTTGAGCTAGATTGAATTATTTATATAGCTATCACAAACTTTAAGTGGGGAGTAGGAGTGGGATTGTTTCCCACTGTTGTCATGTTGTGCATATTATAACTTTTCATTAATGAGGGAGAATATCAGCTTGTGTTGTAAGAACAAAGCAATGACTTGACACATGGTCACTGTTAGCAGAGTGATCTCTCTCATTAGAAAGAAAATAAGTGCAATTGCACACATTCAATAGAGTCACACATCTTTTTCAATTACTCTCATATTTCCACATATTAATTTTATTAATTTATATCCGTAATATCCGTGATATTTATTTTCCATAGTATTGACAGTACCAGCAGGGACCCAGCTGTCAGTGTTTGCATATTAAAAGAAAATAAGTGCAATGACAAATATTCAGTGGAGTGACATACCAGTATCAAGAACTCTCACATTGGATTTCCACATTTTATTTTTATTTTTTTGATTTGATTTTAATTTTTAATTATTTTTTCCGTAGTTTTGCCAGTACAAGCAGGGAAACCCCTGTGCATCTTTCCACATATTGTTTTTATTATTATTATCTGTTTTCCATTTTTTATTATTAGTTTTTTTTTTTTTTTTTTTTTTTTGGTAGTTTTGCCAGCACCAGCAGGGACACCCCTGTACACCTGTGGGATGCCTTTGATGGACAGTTAAGGTGTAGTTACCGAGCTTTCAACCAGATGGTGAGTACAAAGAAGCTGTTGGAGCTGTGTGATGTCATACGAGACAAAAAGACATGCGAGAACGCACCTGGGGCTGGGGTGACCTTTAGGAAAGAATGGGGAAACCCTCTTGACTGGAAATATTGTCTTTGAAAACAATGCTTAAGTAACATGAAGCTTGTGTTGAATACTGAGATGTACAGTTTCACAAAAGACAGTTTTACAAAAGACTGATTCTACAGGCCTTTGGAGATAACAATCAGAAAAAAATATCTGTGGTTATAATCCAGGTTTTTTCTTTTGTTGCAACACAGCTCTCGCTGCTCTACCATCATTTAGCCCCACTTGCTTAAAAGTCACTTAGGTGATCTCCTTTTATTTGATACCAAGTCTTTAAGATGAAATATTTATTTGCCTAGTTTAAGAGTGCATTTCCAAAGATTTAGATCGATACAGAGATTTAGATTTAGATCGACCTAACTCCCTAGGGGTTCATGCTATATTGCAGTCAGCTGAGCGGGCACCATAGTTAATTACCCCCTTACAGCTTTTAGTAGGCGGGACATACGCTTAAGCTGGCTAAGCTGACAGTAATCTAGTGACACTCCCCACAGGGATAGATCGATCTAAAATCTATGGGGATGGGGTCTAAAATGTAACACAATTATCCACATAATTAACTTAATATTTTCCAATTCAAATAAAAAGATATTCATCAAAACTTTTCACAAGGCATTTATTTTTGATAATGTTTTATTTTTTATTTGTTTGTAACTTTGTTTCAGGATGAACTGGTAGCTGCCCATAGTATCGCCTTCAGTCCACAAGGAGAGCAGATCTACTGTGGTTTTAACAAGATGATCAGAGTTTTTGACACATCAAGACCTGGGAGAACATGTCAACAGAGACCCACTTACGGTACGTTATACCACATTTAGAGGCAGTACCACTGGGCCCTTGCTAAATACCAGTAAAATTACCGCAGAGTCACGCCCTGTTTGTTGAGCTCAGAAATAATGAGACGGTACCAAAAGTATCAATGTTAAACAACTTACCTGGTTACTTTTTATAAGGCCAGCCCTCTTTTAGGAATGGATTGTGTTACATAAACACAATGCATGTTTGCTCACTGCTTTATCAACAGACAATAGTTTGGTGAGTCATGGCAGCACTGGGTGTTATCACCTGTCTAAACAGACTGTGACCACAGAGGTGTCAGCTCTAATACCCTATAATTACCACTGTTAACAAGCAAGTTACTTTTGGTAACAAAACGTAACAAACGGATAACAATCTTGAGCGTTCTTACTGAGCTCAACTGTATCTGATACAGTTCAATGATGCACCCACATTAATTGTTTACTTATATTTCTTGCATCTCCCTTGTGGAGACTTCAGCCAGCCCCATTCAGACTAACTAGTCAGAGTGTCATATATGGTCGACCCACTTGAATACTTCCCCACAGGATATCTATTCAGTGTCTTTTAGCGGATTAGACAAGTTTTGTAGTGGGTCACCATATTTGACCCTTGGACTAGTTAGTCCCCTATTCTGAATGGGGTCTAAGAATGCAGGTGGATCTATTCTCACTCTCGTTATGAATCTACACTGTACATATTTGATCACTGAAAATACTGAGAATTGTCCCATGTGTATTCTCAGTAGACTGGTAGAAGTCTCCAAGAGAGACGCAAAATTGTGAACTCGACAAGAAATTTAAGTCCTTTAACAGATTTTAAAAGCTTAATTTTCACATTATTTTGTTTATTATAAGCATCAGTTTTGTGAAGGTTTTGAAGATGTTTCATTGTGTTTGGATAAATGCCAACAATTTATTGGATATGCATGTAAATCCCCTTGTACAAGTAAGCCTGAATGAATAGCAAAAAAAAAAAACATTTTCAAGAGTAGTTTATCCAGTAGATTTCAGAAAATTAAATTCCATTTAAGAGACAAGAAACAGTATTTAATAAATGCTTTTTATGCTATCTCCAGTGAAAGATGGCCAGGCAGGTATAATATCCTGTATAGCCTTCAATCCCATGGGTGACATGTATGCCGCTGGCTCTTACTCCAAATCTGGTAAGTTATTAGTTTTTCACTGTTTTTAGAACAAAACTCAAAGAAGCTCCTCTTTCCTTATAGATGAGGTACTCGGTGAAATAAAATGTGCACACAGACTTATAATGCCATAAGTCTGCAATCACCTTTTATGTGCATATTCTGCTGTAAATATATTATTTATTTTAGGGTCCAGTGGTCCCCACATGTCCTGAAGTGGGAGATTATGCATTGACCTGAATAAGGTTTAATTTAAAAATGATTCTAGCTGTTTTTCTTTCAATGTGTCTGTGTGAAGCAGAGAATGGCTGCCTCTTATACTTTTTTCTGTCTGTTTTAGTGGGTGTGTATGAAACAGAGAATGGCCGCCTCCTGTATTTATTCCAGGGTCAGGTTGGAGGCGTCACACACATACAGTTTTCCTCAGATGGTTCCAAGCTATTCACAGGTGGAAGAAAGGTATAACTTAAACACCTTAACATTGTATAAAATTAAAACAGGGACAGAAGTGTTCCTCTTTTAGCCGAAGTGCCCTCAGGCATTTCAGAATTGTTTGCACAAATTGTCAATTATAGATAATTAAACCAGGATTTTCTTTTTTTTATTTCATTTTACTTATTAATTTTTAAATTTATTTATTTATTTATAAAAAAAAGGTATGCAAAATGAATATGCCTGTCTGGTTTGCTTGCAGGCACCCATGTATAAGAGCAAATTTCCCCCTTTTGCATGTAAAGATACTCTAGAATATTATTGAATTTTTGTTGAAAATTTCCGAAATGGCACAAGAGTAACATCATAAGTATACAATGGAATTCAGTTTAATGACTTTTTATATCAATGTCTTTCAGTTCGTATCAGCCAGTTTTGTTTGTTTTAACATATTAAAATACCAAATATTCATGCAGTGTACGTGTATCACAAACATATATTTTATTGACAGGATCCAGAAATCTTGTGCTGGGACATGAGAAACCCTGGCGCTGTATTGTGTGTGATGTCACGAGAAGTCCTGACCAATCAGAGAATTTATTTTGACATAGACAGGTAATTGTAATATATTCTGAATTTCCTGATAATGATACACATTTTAGGATTTTTTGAAGCAATTTAAAATCCGATGCATTATTTGTGTAATATCTTTATGGCTCATCAACTCAACATAAATATTAAGTGTAAACATTATAAACAGCATTTATTACTAAAAAACACTATCAAAATACCTGATAATACATGCTGTTTATAATTTTGAAGAGCTTGTCAAGCACAACAATGGATTTTTTTTTTTTTTTAATATGAATGGGCTTACTCACCGGGGTGGTAGCGCCTCTCTGATCCCCCAGTTTTCAGGTTTCTTATTTGTGTTCACAGCACTGGGAGGTATCTAGTGAGTGGTAACCACAATGGCACTGTCTCAGTGTGGGATACTTTACAGCCTCCACAGCCACAAGAGTCAGGTGATCCTGTTCTGACACCAATACTGCACTTCAAGGCACACACAGACACAGTGAATGGTGTCAGGTAAATGTTGGAGAGAGAGAGAGAGAGAGAGAGAATTGTCTCAATGCCACTTAATTTATTATCAAACATGTGTGCACTATTTATAAAACTAAGGTATATTGGTCAAGTTCGAAAACCAGTCAGATTGGATTTTCTTGTTTCAGTCTGTTTTTTCAATAATTTTGATGCTGTATTTTCAGTAGAAGTTCAGGGCTGAATGCCAAGCCCCAAAACTTATTAAATATAATTCCTGCTTTATTTTATCGTCCATGTTTACACTGTCAAAAGTTGTCTTTCTGTAAGTAGCTGGCTAATTTTCACATTTAAGCTTCTTTTTAAAGTTCAACTCCAATTTTATTCCAGTTTCCATCCCAGTCTTCCTCTTCTGGCAACAGCCTCAGGTCAGAGACATTTTGAAATTTCAGACGATGAGGATGAAGAGGAAAAGAAAATGTTGAACCAAACAGTAGAAGATAACTCATTACGGCTATGGAAGTTGGCAGTGTGAAACGATGCCTGAACTGGCAGTCGTTAGTTTTGCCATCATCATCTTCATCATGCGAAGAATGGTGGATATTGTGAAATGAACTGACAGTCTTACAAGAGACAGTGGTAGTCGGCCTATGATGAAGGACAACACAGTCTAAATGTAGGGCAGTCAAGGAAAAGAAGTAGAAACAGTCTCTTCTCTTTTAGGAGAAGGGAGAGGAGGAAGTTTTGGAAGTCATGACCGTCTAACGGTAGCCAGCTAAAGATGGTCTAGGTTTGTTCCAGGATATGAGACGGCTGAAGAAAAGCAAAGACCAGCTTGTTTTCTTTTTTTAAATGACAATAAATCTGACAAAGATGCATTCTGAAGACAGCGTGTTATAGAAATCCAATAGTGCACACAGCAGCGGGAGTCATTTCTAAATTACACGCAGCTGAGAAATGGTCGTCTTCAGTGCTCGCTGATATTTCAGGGGTCCCTAGAAAATTTAACGAAATTGAAGAGGTGATACAATTGTTTTGTTAGGGCCTAGTAGTGGCCTCTGCGGTCAAAGAGTAGTCTTCAGCCCAGTTTCATAAAACTTATGAAAGAGAACTGCAAACAAGATAACGTTTAGTGTTTGTCATACCAATGCAAAACGTGTATAAGCAAGGCTGAAAAGTTTATCTGTATAGAGCTGTATGACAGTTCATTTGAAGGTGCATGTTTACAATTCGGAAGTGGGAGCCAGTGTCTTATACACGTTTTATAGAAAAAATAAATCTCGTATAGTTTTTATATGAAGACCGTCTTGTTAGAACGTTTTTGTATTTATTTTACTTCAGTTTAATTTTTTTTAAATTAATTTTTATTTTTGTCGGAAGTTTTTCATGTTATTGTTTACGCTTTTACCGAAAATACGTCAGCTGACACGATTTTTGCACATAAAAGTTGTTGAAAACTGTGAGATTGTCGGGGTACCATTTTCATTTACTAAAAACAAATGGAAAATAAATATATTATCATTTTTGCCATTGGTGATCTGGATCCATCAAAAGTCGTATATTCTCACACCGCCTTGCTAAAATAGTGTCAATTCCAACAGATTATATGTATGATTAATTACGGCTAATTGTATAAAAATTCACTTTTCAGCCATCTCATCCCCTGTGTAACACCCCATTCCCATAGATTAGATCGACCTACTTTAGATCGACCTAACTCCCTGGGGGTTCACGCTAAATAGCTGTCAGCCGGGCGGACACGAAAGTTAATTACCTCCTTCCAGCTTGTAGTAGGCGGGACGGAAACTTAAGGCGGATTATCTGACAGTAATCTAGTGAGACTCCCCGCGGTGATAGATCGATCTAAAGTTGTGGGAATAGACCCTAAGAGGAGACATGATCCCGTTTTAAATTTGCTTGCGCTGGGACAAAGATATTTTCTCGCTTCGCTTGACATATTTAAAAGAACACAAAAACAACTGTAATATGAAGGATACAGAGACGGAATTTTGCTTGGTTTAGTCTCCTTTCGGTTGTTTTCTTTTTCTTTCTTTCTTTTATTTTTATTCATTTGTTTTTGAGAAGGGGGCGTGTACTAATATTCCCATTCCTGGATCCGCCCTTTGTCTTAGTGTCAGTTGCAATCTACGGCTATTGAGCTAGCTCCGTAAATAAAAGTGTGAATATTGAATTGAGACAGTTGGGCTTATATTGTCCTTGTATATTGCATCTATCATAGCGTTAAGGGACGAAGTAAAGAGTCCAAACACACTATTGTGTTTGGAGTGCTTCGTGTATTTAGTGTGCTCGATTCTGAAAAATAAGTCGTCTGTTTCCTCGCGGGTTGGTGAAACCAAAAAAGTAGAAACGAATTTGAGATGTATATTTTCGATAGTCACATTTTATTATAAAAGATGCATTTTATTATGAAATGTATAATGTGCTAACGTCCAAAGTTGGGTTCATTTACGGTTCTCAACGACCTTTCAGTGTTGCACGAAGCTTTATAGGGCTGCGTTGTACACAAGTAGATTGAAAAATAACTTTTATTTGATTTTCTTTTCTTTCTTTATCGTCTCCCATGAAGAGCACCAAAAATGATTCACATGTTTTTTTTAATTTGTTATCTGATCAAACGGATGATCTGGTGACCTTGCTTTAATACTCGTTTTCCTTCCATATATTTCAGAGCAAATATATAACTCCAGCCAATCGCTTCGCACATTTAAATAGGGGGTTGACTAGCGATGTTTTAAAGTTCCATCTGCAAAAACCATGTTGACATGGTGCATCATGCGTTTTTCTTGATATTTTGAAAATTAGGGTTATTATTATTGACAGTAATTTCAACCATCATTCTACCAAATTTTACACTCAAACAGTCTCTTTAAATGTTTTAGACAACCAATTCAGCTGACCACATAAAACATGGACGTATGCACGCATGCACTCCTTGAATTTTTAATTCGAATAAGTGTGCGCTTTTTAGCAAGATGGCCAATGCATTGTTATAAAAACAGCACCCCTTCAAGATATAATAGCCACAACCACTAGCCACTGAAATAGAAAACAAGATGACACCTAACTGTCAAAACACACGGCCCGTGATTAGTCCCTTTCATCGCCACTTTGAAGTTGTTCTTTAATTTATCATCTCAATTATTTGATCTTTTATTTCAATAGCAATCACTCGTGCCGACTGTTGGTTGCTATCCGGGGTTTTCTCTTTGCACGCACAAAATGATAGACGATCTAGTTAGTGTGATAGGGCAATACAATATCTACGGCGTTCCGTGGTCACTTCCATGACGGACAGAGTAATGTGAGATCAGATGGGGAGATGCAACGGTGTGAATAAAATGCTAGAAAATGTAATTGAATATTCAGTACTCTTCGATACTCGGCTTGTGACTTAGAAGAGAACGGTACGATACATATATGTGCTTTATTACCTGAATACAAGTGCGACAATATAACGTATGATAATTGAATGTAACAATAAAAAATATTAACTACACTGTATACCTTACCAAGCATGATCACAAACAATTTGGTTTATCTTGTAGTATTATTAGATTTCTTTTTAATATTTGAACAAATATTTAAATAAATAAATAAATTACGATACAACATTATGATATACTTAAATTCAAGTAAACAGATATTTAAATTATTATACTGAGTTGAAGAAATGTCAGTGTACTCAAAAATGGTGAATGATTCTGAAAAACAAAAAAAAAATATTTTTTATTAGTTTAAAGAGAGTTTTCATGTGATTTCAATTGATCACTCGTTTTTTACTTCACATTTTCAGTTTTTACCTCCCATATAACTTAATTTACTTATTTTCTTTGCTAAGATAGAAAAATACTGGAAACCACATCAAGAAAACATGAAACAGTCCGTTAAGAGAAAGTTCATGGGCATTTTTTTCTCATAAATACGATTATATTCTTGTCAATTCATCATCATTGGGTGCTATCCACTCTCAGCAGGTTGGCTGTCATAGATTGCCATGCCTCCCTATCTTGTGCCATTTTTTTTTTATTGGCACATTCTTTTATGTTGTCCATCCATGTTGTTCTTGGCCTTCTTTTCCCTCGCTTCCCATTTTAAATGTTCCTTCAAATGACAACCGCTACAAATGATATTTTCTTATGATATCACCAAAATAAGTTAATTTGCTTTTCTTGATGGCGTTCAAAAATGATCTTTTTTTTATTTTTTAGTTTTGTACTCCCTCATTGTTTTTGTGTTCAGTCCATGGTGTTTTAAACATCCTTCAATATACCCACATTTATAATATTTCCAGTTATGTCTTTGTTGTATTTGTAGGTGTTCATGTCTCTGAACTGTGTAACTGTTTACACCATGTAACATTTAAAGGGATAATAACTGTTCGTTTTGGCCAAAAAATGAATTTTCCTGGAGTTAACAACAAATTTCCCCATACTTACCAATGGTTAACAAATTCATTTCTTCATTCAAAGTTAATCCCTGTTTTTTTTTTTTTTTTTTTTTTTTTTTTTTTTTGTAATAATTTCGTAAGAGTATAGCCATCTATGAAGGTCACGTGGTCTGATGACAAGCTCAGATATCAGAACAATACCGATAACTGCCGTTTTTTGTGGTAGAACAGAATGTATTATATTTCTAAGAGTTGTTAACAATGTTTTTATTGTGAAATATAGATCTCATGAGAAGAGTTAATAATACGCAGCCATAGACTAATGTTCATGTTTTTTTATCTTATAACTTTAGCTAAGTTGTCAAATGCTGATCTTGCAATTTCTATTCTTCTTAAATTTTTCTGTCACATTTTCCATTTCCTTGTAACTAAGCTTGTATGCATATACATGTGTATCATTTGAAATAACGATATTTACTCGAAAATTGCATTTTTACGCCAAGCGATATAAAGAATACGTGCGGAATATTCAGTTTTGCAAAAAAACAAAAAGCAATATGGTTTTGAAACTTTTCTTTGGTATTTTTGGAGTTTGAATCTTCGGTTTGTTGAGAGTAGGATGGTGAGATTAAGAAGTGTCAGACAATTGATATTGGTACCTCTTGATACCATAAAGACCTAACCAGCTTTTTTCATATCTATAAGATTTGCATGTTATATTACACCTCTCATAAAAGAAAGTGAAACAATATATTTTCAAAAAGTCGTTTACCCGACAGCTACTCGCAATTTACAGGTTAATGAGACATGTTTTTTAAATTAAAAAAAAAAACAAAACAGTAATACTAAATGCTAGGTTCAGTATTGTGTATTAAAGTGCGCTATTCTGTGAGAGTTTTTTCACAAATTGGTTTTATATTAAAAGACTACTTTTGCCTTTTGTCACTCCCTTTCACGTGTCGCGCTGTAGTAGATATAGTGCAGTAGTCCTCATAGCAACTTGCCATGAGACACAACTTCTTTCAAAGCCCCCACTTCAAAGAAAATATTTGACCCCATGCCTTGATAGAGTAATATTTCGTAATTACCTGACTTGATCCATCATTATTTTTATCTATTTATTTACATGTTTATTTATTTATTGCTATAAATAGTTAGAATCTAAAACGAGGAAAAAATAAAAGCAGTTGTGAAAAAATATTAATTTTCATGAACGAGCTGATACTATAAAGTTATGAGAAAGTTGAAATACGAGTTGTAAGGCAGGATACATGCAGTAGCAACACAGCTTAAGGTTGGTGAGGTATTTTCCCTTTTATTGCGTTCTTTTCAAAATAAGCATTCTTTAGAAACATTGCTTTCATGAAATACATGTAGTCCTCATAATGCCCTATTCTATGTTAAATACTTTTCATTCAGTTTCATTTCAGTATACAGGTAATTAATACCGTTGATACATGTAAGATGTTCTTATTAATGGAAAATGGCGTCATGCTCAGTTTGTTGTCCTCAAGAAATGTTTGTGTGTGACTGAAAAATGAATATTGTATCAATTGGACGATATATTTTGTACATAACAGACTGCAGCACTTGTGTTTGTATTCAGAGGAGACCGAAAAAGTAATGTTTTTCACCTTTCCAATTATGTACAATTTTACAAACATGATGCCTGTGGGTCTTTTAACATTATTTAATTATTTTTTTCGTAAAATAAACTCTGAAACCAAGAGTGCTTAAAAAGGGGCTGTAAGGTTAAAATGGCCAGCAAATTAACAATCAGAAATCTGTATCCTGAAGATATATCCAAACTGTTCATCTTCAAAATAAGAAAACCGTTCATAAACACACCTTTCTCCCTGCGCAACAACAAAACCAGCCTTGGGCAGCCAGTGAAAAAAAGTACAAGTCAACAAAGGTCAGGCATCTGTCGCGGGCGTCTTCAATTAAAAAAGATGGCTTCCAAACGGGGTCATTGAGTGCATTTTCGTGTAAACACTCCACCAGAATGCGCTGGCCAGAGTACGCTGCGCGAATTATGTGACAGACCGACACATCTCTCGCGTGTGTCGCGTCACGAGATTTGAACCATCCAGCACCGCAAGGGCTTGTGACGCGGGGTCACTCGGTGCGTTTCGAGGCCCGAACCAGGATTTATAGCGTGATTTAAATTTGATTTGCTCGTAATGACTTGTTGTAGTTGCACCAGGAAGGGGTGAATCGGTGCAGAGTGTAGAAGTTGTACTGTGCGTCTTAGAAATTTTTAAATGATGCCGTATCCTATCGCGTGAGGTAGATTGACAAACCTTCCTCAAATACTGAATACGTGTCGTGCGTTGTCACACACGCCTCAATGTACTTATTGAGAAATTTTCCTTAAAAAACAGTTGGGGTCTTCACTGGCCTATTGAACTGTCGTTGTTGATGTGTTTTTAATATGGAAAGAAGTAGAACAACTTTCAGCATTATTAGAAGCTAACAAAGAAATTGAAACTGACCAATTTGCTGATTGCTTGTCAAGGTAACAGGCCGATGAAATGACAGGTATTTTTATGTCACAAAAACAAGAAAAAAAAACAAAGAAAATTGAAGGGAGAAAATATAGGAATAAAACACATTGGTGGATTTAGGGGGGTCATTGGGGGGGGGGGGGGGCTGACCCCCCTTCGATTTCAGCAAAAATCACACCAAAGGTCCCCTCTTGAAATAAGAATTTGACAAGCTGAAGCATAGTTCTAAGCCGTACCAAATGGCACCGTTCGCCATCTAAAATTTTTCGGAACCCCCGACAAGGGTTGGGGGTGGGGGGGGGGTGGGGGGGGGAGGGTCGGCTTTGCATCCGTGCCCCCCCCCCCCTTCACGTAATCCTGGACCCGCCCCTGAAACAGATATGCAGAAAGGAATGTGATCAATAGCTTATTTGTTAAATGCCATTGTCAAGTACTTTAAAAGCAGGGTTTTCTTGTAAAAAAAGGCAATCAAACGGTGAGGAAAATGAAAAGTGAGTTCAGTATATATATATATATATATTCAAAAAAGGTAAAAATGTCCATTAAACGAATGAAAAAAAGGCATTTTGAAAGCACGCGTTTTTGTGAAAAACATAAAAAATGAAAAGTTAGTACAGGTATATATAGATACCGAGTATATACAAAAAAAGTAAGAAAACGTCCTTAAAATTAAATTTAGTTATTTGATATAAACTCATTAGTCATTTGTTCAGAAGTACGTATCCCTCTAGCTCTCTCTCTCTCTCTCTCTCTCTCTTTCTCTCTCTCTCAAAAAAAAAAAAAAGAATGTTGCAGCTTGAAGGATGGCATGACAAGAGCCAAAATGACATGTGCTGCATCAAACAAAGTGTGGATTTTACAACAACTTTTCTTCCAAGGTGTCATCACCCCGTGACAGTGCACACCACGTGACGACTAGAGTACCCAGTGAACCTACTGTTACTTGTACCATAAGAATGTTATATACAAAATCGGGTTTTGCCTCAATTTTCTTTTTTGAAACTTTTTTTTTCAAGTTATATAAAACCAATATCAGACATGAAAGAGAAAAAAACGGGTAAACGTATAGCCTTTACTTTTGATTGTTGAATTAATTCTGTGGTCTAAATTAATTACATGAACAATATGATTTTGATCATTCCGCATCACCTATGCTCATATGTAGATAAAGTTACGTTTCTTTCGTAGTTCTACCTGGATGATAAACCCTGTATAAAAGTACATGTATAGGGCGCCCCGAAACGTTATTCATATTAAAAATAACACAGAAGTTAACAGCCAGAGGGTGAAAAGAAAACCGCATTTCCAACAAAAAATGGACTCTTTACTAAAACAAACCCTGAAAAAGAAAACAGAGGATGATTTTATTATCTTTAAAAGTAGCAGTCGAATTGGATTGATTATTTGGGTTCGATGCCTTCTGTAAGATTACATATAAGCGTGCAGTTCATTGTTCAAATTTAAAGACACCCATCTCGCCCCAGATGATGCAAATATACGATCAGTTACTTCTGCGTCTGAAAAGTGTAAGTCATTTATTTTGAAATAACTACAAAAGAAAAAGAAAAGAACACATGAAAATAGAAATAAAACGCTATACTTTGACAGAAAATGCTCGCCTGTTTTAATGATTGCTCTATTGAAGTTAAACAATTTCTAAAATTTACTGGGACAGAGCACTCGCTTTTGGTACTTAAAGATATCCTAAGTCATGCTGATCTGTGATGTATCTTCTAAGAAAACGTGTGTTTACCTGTTCCTAGATGAATGCAGCGAAGATAAATGATGCTTAAGATCTCAAATTATTGACAAAGTTTGAATTTAATTAAGTTTTCGTTGAATTTATTAATTTTTTTCGTTCTCAACGTGGATCTTATCTAGAAATATAGATGTAGGCCCATGGGAAGAAATATCTGTTACGACTAAAAATCTGCCAATGATGGGTCTGCGTACAACAACATGGATTTGACTTTCCTTCAAGTGATTCAAAATAAAAATTATCTTTATCTCTATACAGATGCTGAAATAAACTAGTCGTTTTCTTCGAATTGATATTTTATCAAAAGCGCGTAAGTAATCGGTAACTGAAGTCAAGGCGGTGGAGGTCAGAGTTTAAAGGTCAAAGGGAATCGACTAATGAGCTTACTACGTCACAGATGAGGGAGTTTCCATTATACACGAACTTGGGCATCTTCCTTTTTAAAGGCGGGAATTCCCGGCATCACTAGAACTCTGACTCGATGCAGCGCAGATAAATCATCTCAGGTTGACGTGTTATCTTCACCGAGCGTTTCAAGTCCCTCGCACTACCTAAGAACGACTAACCCAAGACAACTACCGCACTGCGCTCGCTCTACTGCTGGTTTCGAACAATTGTAAACGGGGATTTGGAAAGGTAAGGGGGTTTCCCTTATTGACTAAAAACAGGAAAAAAAACACATTACAAGTGAAGAAAGAAAATCAGTGGTTTCAGATCATTTAGATTTTATATCTAATAACTTGACTTCTCCAATTACTTTTTTTCTCCACACTGTGAGTGTATAATGTGTAATCAGTGTTGCTCTCTGCATTTTTTTTCTTTTTTGCACGATTTTCCTCCTAAATTTCCTTTGTTTTCGAGTATTTTATACTGTTGATGGTGTAATTAACAGTACATAATAGACACATATTTTGTTAGATCCCCTTTGGAAAACACAAATATAGAGTTATACTCGCATTAAAAATTAGGAGTGGAGTCCAAATTGCACTATTCTTATCAAATTAATTATTAATTAAAATTAAGGATATTTTGTTGCTTATTTTCATTGTTATGTTAAACGACTCATTTCGTTTATTTGTGTATCCGTTCACCCAACTGTTTATTTATTTATTTATTTATTTATTTTAATGTGAGTATCCAAAAAAATACAAAATATATATGCAAAGTAACTGAGATAATTTCACTATATCTAAATGCACGAATATTTGGACCTTGATTTGTGTTAGTGCGTCAGTGTGTCATTACACCATCAAAACGTGTAGTTATATAATTTAGACCAATTGGTGCGCTCTCTGCTTAATACACTGTCATTTATGGAGTGGTATTGCGTTTAGATACGTCATAATAGCTAACATTAAGTATGGGCATATCGAGATTGGTCGTTCGGCTCAAATGGCAAAGAACACGCCTCCGTAATTTAAGGAGCCGCCTTCGTTCCTCGTTAAGGTGAATTGAAAGGTCCCAGTTAAGATCCGCTGGATAATAGGGCGTCTCCGTCGCGGGAGGACCTGTCTCCGATCCCCGACCGATCCTTACCGAAAGGCCCTCCTATGGGAACCCGGTCTCCGCTCTACTGAGCGGTAGCTGGGCGAAGTGTAATCTCTTTCGTGTTGCGCAACACGATGACGCATGCGTCATGACCATGAGTCGCACTGGCAATATAACCATGGTGCATGTTGATACTAAACAGGTAATAGTTCGTTATATGGGCAGCACGGCAACACTTAGCAATGACATTTAAAGAAGAGCGCCAAACGCAGCGTTGAATCTCTTAAGTTAAGCCTCTCTGAAGTTAGACTCTGTGAAGAAAGGCCTTGAACATACTGAACCTGCATGGATGACTAGTGAGTTCACTGCCCGGCAAGGCGTGTACATTTGTACCAAGGACACAATTGCCAGCTTTTTACGTTAACGCATAGACTAGCTACACCTTTTTTGTATTACATGTCATTTTTAAAGGTGTGTTCTAGCATTAAATGCACGTTTTAAAGGAATAGATATCTGTACGTATCTTGGACAATGTCGCCGCTACGGTACCTTTCATGAGGTGAAAAAAAAACGTAGGACCCGAGACGTATATTTACAGAGTACCTGCTTTCAAATAGGAGGGAATGACATCAGGAAAACGGATATTACTATACACTGTATACGACAAGTTTTCCATAAAGCTGATTATAATAAGCACATATCCAGCCGATTTTTTTCAGATTGACTTATCAAACCCATTTTGATTTCCTTTTTTATTTTGTTCCCTGTATAAAAAGCATTTGTGTGTCCTCTCGCAGATTTCAATAAAATTTAGTATTTTTAGGTTATTTAGCCCTGCTTTCTGAAAAATTCACTTTTATGTTATGGGAAACACGAACCAATTTCTTTGCATTACGGTTATCTACCTTTTGATAATTGATGACTGCAATAGGATAATGAGATGATAATAAAATAAATAATTAATTAGATATAATATTAAGAACCTGGATCATTCCGTTTAATTTAAACAAAACTAAACTATTTAGATATTATAGGACGAAAAAAATTCATTTTGAAAATATCTGTTTATTGAAAAAAAAACATGAGAAAACACAAACAATTTTGTATGGCAGGAATGGGGCTAAAACTGAAGAAATTGACCATTCACCCAATTAAGATATGGGCATATACATGTACATTTGGTTTAGACAGCCGCCTGGCCATAAAATAATTGAAAAACTAAACACTGTTTTGCGGTGGGAGTAAGACGTAATAGAAAATATATAAAATGACTGTAAAGTCACTGTATAGTGATGGGCAATAGAATTTTGATTTCGAGAAAAGATATTAGCATGGGGTCAGCTGCATGGACACTCGGACAGACGGACGCCGTGTACTCAAGGCGGAAGGCATACACACGGACATTAATGACAAAGTGTCCTTGACGGGATTTTTTTTACATTACATGTGCCATTCTTTACGAGTCCCGAGGTACACACGGCTCTACCTGTGACGTCTTCAACAGCACAGGTATAAGAGTGCATCGTCACCTTCAGAGAAGTAGACAGGTCAAATATATCACACAGGCGAGTTTGTTTCTAAAATTCATCAACTTCGAGTCCGCAGACTGACTCTCTTGTGCAAAAAAGGCAATTACATAATACACGTAACCAAGATGTTTTTTTTCTTATCACACGTATGCTATTCGCCGGGGTTCTAATATAGGTTTAAGTGTTAAGACTGGAAGACGATGCCGGGTATAGCCAGCTAGTAATAAAAAGCCAGCTAACCGCCTGGAGGAATGAATGATTGACCTGTCAACAGCACACCGTTTACCAGGCAATGAAAGAATCAGTTTGTTTTGCCTTTTGACACCCAATCATTTAAGGCGCACACGTCGGTGAAGTTGTAACAATACAGTCAGGTGTAGTCAGGTGTTACTCGCGATTCGAGCCGGCGTCTCTCTGACGCCGATGTTCAGACGCCCCAAGGCGGTACATAGCTCTGTCGCCGCAAGCGTTCCTCCCCTGGTAATTTCCCCTAGTTGCGGCATCGTTTGAACGTTGTGTTCTTTTTTCCATAAAAAAGTCTGGTCTTGGTCTGATTAACGTGTTTTTTTAATCCCTGCGTTGTCCAATTATTGCCTTTAATTAAAGTCCAAATATCAGGGACTCTAGATCAATGGTCGTCGAACCCACCACGCGCAGTGTTGACTTAAGAAGAATCGGAAAACAAATTAAAGGTGTTATACTATATCGCAGTTAACTGGACACTTTAAGAAAAAAATGACCAATGTTTATACAGGTGAGATGGACAGAGATAAGTGAGGACTTGACACTTAAGGATAATGTTAAGGGTCAGTTGGAGTTGACCAGGGACATCTGGAGTCGCTCAAAGCCAAGTGACACCCGTAAGTTATCGTACGAAAGGTTAGGTAAGTGACTTAAATATATATAACAGACAAGCAAAGTAAATCATCTCATTTAACACGTTTGCTAAGATAATGAACGCGGATATGTAGACTTATTCTTGTTAAAGGCGTGCTTTTGTCACAGCATGTCACAACTTGTGACACATTTTTTTGGATTACGTGGGAAATCGTCTGGTAATCCAGAAAAATAGTTTGTATACATTGACAAGCAGTGTGTTCAAAGTTGGCAGCTTCTCAAAAGGCGCCCAAAATGCTGTGGCAGAAAAGAAAATCAATGAGTGAAATTTAATACAAACTGTGTTAATAAATGATGATATTAATATTATGTGAAATTGATATTAGTCAATTCTGTCGAAAATAATCAAGTTAGCTCATGGCAGTGCTACATTCAGGTAGGGGAGCTTCTGAGAAGAGAACACTTTTTTGTTTGTTTGTTTACTTGATTGTTTTTTTTTAATCCTTCCCGATACGAAGTAGCACTGAATATAATACTGTGTGAAGGCTGTACAACATAATCATATATAGCAAAACAAGACAGTTGGAGAAAAGCAAAATAAAATAAGACAGCATATTTTTCATAATGGGACCGAGTATGATTACTATAGATTATTCTACTTTGTGAGTCATGAATATGTTCATTTTTCAATGTTACCATTTACGACAACCACTTAAAAGGGAACATTAAACATTAAACAAAGTGAAATAGGGTCTGCCAAGGTGATGGTCTTCGTTTTTATTGAAACCAGTAGGGAACAGCAACTAAATACATAGTTCATCGTTATGATATTTAGAGAAAAGGATGTAACTAAGACAAAAAGAAATATAGCGTTGATATACATGTAGTCAGAGGGCGTTTAGATAATAAATGACAGTTTTATCTTGACATACTCCTATATCAATTTATACATTTGTGTTGGCATTTCATTTTCTTTCTCTCAGTGTGGGTGTTTCTTTTTCTTCTCTCTCTCTGCTTTCTTTTCTTTTTATAACAAAAACATATAGGCCTATTTAAAGTGAAATAAAGTCTTAAGACACTCTATCAATATTGAATCCCGTATTTGATCTCAAGTAAAGAGCATAGATACCGTTTTATGGTCATGCTCACGCAACAAAAATATGTATTTCATTTTAATCGAATTCACGTCCAACCAATATAAAAGAAGGTTCAACTCCAGCGAATATCGGGGGTCAGGAAATCGGTAAAACTGATACTTTATGCGTGCAAGGGACACAAACGGGACTCTCACTTTGGCTTTACAGACGACTACATTTTTCCAATACAAAGTCTTTTACAGAAGTCATTAAGAACATTTATTTTATTTTATTTTATTTTATTTTATTTTATTTTATTTTATTTTATTTTATTTATTTATTTATTATTATTATTATTATTTATTATTTTTTTTTTGTTATTGCGTGATAATTCTATTTGCACACAAAAATGAGATCATTTGACAAAGCGGTAGAATAATATATATAGTATAGGTATCTTGAGGATTCTTGCGTGCAATGGGTCGCAACACTTTACCAACACATAGTGTTTTTGGGGACGAAGCAAGTCTTCCGTGTAGTAATTCCTACAAGATGTATTTTATTAAAAATATTCTGCCATCAACTCCTGGCGGTGCATCTGAAGAACATTTTGTGGATTTGCAAGCTCACATAAACAGTCAGAATACTTTCACTGTATTATATGCTATAGAAATTCCACAATTCCTCCCCATTCCAAGAAAGATATCAACAATGATTATTGTGTCTGTGATGAATTTTTCTGGAAGCTTTCTTCAAAAATAAAAAAAGGCCCATTTTAGTCACTGATTTAAAAAATGAATTGCCCCAGTAAGCATGTCCTTCAGTTACACAGTTGAACCGGCTTTTTATTGGGATGAATTCATTCCCTACTTTCAAAAGAGAACGGGTCGTATTTTCACAAGTGAAACATATCATGTATATTCGGAATCGAAGGCATCATAACGATTAATGACAAAATCTGAGCGACAGAAGACGAAAACCTCGTTTAGAAACAAACGACAGCTAATTTTCTTTATCATTTGAATGATGCTTCAAACCCAAAGATGAGAAAGCGAGAGACCGCGTATACGTCTATAATCCATTTTCGCATTGAAATATTTATCAACATTTCCGATCAAAGCGATCCCAAATAAAATAAACGCAGACATAAAACACTAGTGTGCTGTACTAGGGATTTAATAAACATTCTCTAGACTGTACATTTCGCAGTGGTTCCATACTATAGGGTAACCACAAAACCACAACAATTTTTTGGTTAACTCTCCTTTTCTCCCCATGATCCTTTGGATGGCCTCATTTTTACCCGAATACCTCTCAAAATAAAAGAGAGAGAGAGAGAGAGAGAGAAAGAGAGAGAAAACAACCCTTAAGCGGCCCCCACCAAACGCCAAGTGGTCCTACCCCCGTAGTTGAAAGTAGCCCAAGTATGACAGATGAGTCGGTAATTTCTCTATCAAAACTGTAATTTCAATAAAAAATGAGTGTATGTTATCGCCGACGTGATACGCAGAGGCACCTCTCTGTCGCTCATCTATCTTCATTACACCGGCGACGAAGAAGCGCTGCCGACTAACGAGCGATAGCGACCTTTAACGGGCTTAGAACAGGGAAGGACCTGTTTAGTTTGCTACGTTGACAAGACTTTGGCGAGACGAAGGCGGCAGATGTTACCGAGTAAGGGTTTTTTAAAGTCGTTTGTCTTGCGTATGATTAAATGAATGTGTGGTATTCGATATTTTGATATACAGGTATTAGTTATATGGAGATTTTTTTTCAGTTAGGAGGATAAATGTTGAAAGGGAGTCAATATTGGGGAGAGAAGGAGGGGCAGTAGGTTTGCATACACGCACGCACACACGCATACGCACACACGCACACACAAAGAGAGAGAGAGAAAGAGAGTGAAAGCGACCAAGTAATCCTTCTTATTATATTATTCATTTAATTTCTGAATACTTCACCATTCTACTCACTACGCCAAAATACTGCAATAGACTTCGAATTCAATAAAAAACATTACCAATCATATTTGCGGTATTTGCGGTTGGAAATATCTCAGACATGCGCCGATACATTTCATTTAAAGCTTAATATAATCATGGGTAGTGAATAATAAGGGAGACTAATGCTGTTAAAGCAGGCTGATCGACCTGAAACGCATATGTTATTACATAACGGTATAATGTGTGCATTTAGAAATGTCTCAACGTCATATTTTTAGTTCATAATATCCTGAAAAGCTATTCCCAATTCTGATTTCAAAAGTGATAAAACTCCTCAAATAATGGTGTCGAAATTTCCTTTAGAAATGTCAGGAAGGTTACATGTATAAAGGAGGATGTAAATGTCTGGTGAGGCTTTTAGAACTAAGTTGTTTGATTAGAAATGGTATCCAACATGACACACAAGCGTCAGTGATATCCCTGTTTTTTTTTTTTTTTTTCTAGGAGAAAGTCACTTTCTCTCGAGGAAAATTCGATTTGGCAGGGAAATCCCAAACAGCATGATGCCTTTATGGAGAGAGGGGGAGGGGTGTACATGTACATGTATTGTATCTCGAGGCACAATTCTTTCTACACAGCATGTCGTTATAGGTTCCTGTCCTTTGGAAAAGAACCCTACTGTTGTTATTCCAAGAATTACAAAACAATCGGTGTGAGTTAGATGATAACAGAGCTTGGATGCCGTCACACACTCTTCTCATACTGTACTTATATGTGCGAGGTACTTTGAAGACTCACAAATCATTAAATTCAAAGCATAAAAGGTGAGATCGTATTGTTGTAATAAGATGGACGAAGATAGAATGAGAAATATATATTTTTTTATAGAAAATGTTTTATTTTTATTTTTAATTTATTTATCCTGGTTGGTAGTTCTTTACAATGACTGTGACCTAACGATATAAACTGTTGATAATGTACTCATACTACAATAACAATTTAAAAAGATTTTCACAAAGATTGTCTTCAAACATTATCATCAGTAAGCAATGCAATAAGTTTCTTTAACTAGATGGTGGTCGGTTAAGAATTTTTTTCTTTTTGTTTCCAAAAAATCGGAGTATATGTTATTTCTAAATAAAACTGAGCAATGACAGAAAATGTGTATAGTGCAGTCGCAGAGATGCATCACTGAAAACACTGACTTCTTTTGACATAAATGTATCCGATGTTTAAAAACAAATGACACTATTTTATTCACTACATTTATATGTATTTTGCACATTGCGCGGCGAACTAGAATCGTTTTTACTTGTTTATCACGAAAATCTAAGACTGGCATTATCTTGAAAGTAAAATAATCAAGATAAAAGCCTGCTCTCGTGCATTCTGTAATTTTACAGATGAAAATCTACCAACAAATCAAGAAGAATTTGTCATGAAGTGAAATCGGTTTGCGTCGAAGCTTAATGGAAGTTTGGCGATATTACATTTGACTTTCAAACGCAAGAGCATCTGACAGCCCGTCGTGCGATGCCGTCTTTAAGAAAATAGCTCTGGAAATGTCAACCCTCTTTCGGCATTGTCTATTGACTCGAAAAGACAGCGAGAAGCATGCAAGAGCCGCATGCATTAACGTGTCTGAGGCATCGCCTTGAGACGTAACATTATATCTGAAATTGATTAATTTTCGGGTCCAGTAGCTGCACGTCATCTGTGACCTTTCAAAAATCGACGTTTTTTAACGGCGATGTCGGCACACGTTTTCTACATGGGCTCAACGTGAGAAAAAAAGTCGTAATTAGGACTGTTACAGTTTAAAAAGGGTCTTTCGGTGATCTCTTGGGCAGTCCACATATTCATTGACTTCTCCCTCATCGCACGAGACCTTTTGGTTCTCTTGTCAGTGGATATTTCCCGTATAGTTTAACACAGTGGGAACTTTGCTTGAGTGCCTTTGTGTATAATAGCAAGGCATGAGGTCACAAAAAATATCAAAATAGGAAAACAAATCATGAAACAGATTAAAGATGAATAAATTCTCGGTGTTTGATTGATTGATTATGAGTTTTTGGGGTTTGAAGACGGGCTGGAGAAGGAGTGTGTTAAATTTCTAACATCTCCATGTTGCAGATGCTTTTTAACAGACACCACGTCACTTTTCGGTAAAACTTTTCACAAAACTAATTGGAATATTTTAGTTAATTCAACTATAGGATATTCATGCGAATGTATGCAAAATAACATGAACTTTCGTATTTATGGGCAAGTGTGAGATCTCAACGAAAATCAAAACGCATGAGTGAGGACGAACTTTGCAGATTATTATTATTATTATTATTATTATTATTATTTCGTATTTTTTATAGGCAATGAAAACTGCATGAATATGCACTTACATGAATGCATCTATTTATACACGTAAAAATGCGAAGGAACTGTTTTGTTTCACGCAAAACATCTCAGAACCCTTAGATATCAACTCAACAAGAATTTTTGTGGTATTTAATTATTTATATTTCTTTTTTTACTAGTTTTTTTCATAGTTTTTAACAAATATTTATAGTAGGCTTTGGCATCGCCGATCAAGAGAGCTGGAGCTATTTTTTAGCTATTCAGTCTGTTCATTTTCCGATATGACTGCTAATTTTCATGATACTAAGCGCGCTTCTTTGTATTTGAATTAGCTGGATAGATATTTGAAAATACCAAGCAGCTGCATAATATATGAATAAATTTATGACTGACTATAAAAAAGGATAAAGTTATTAATGGATTAATAACATTATTTGTAAAAGATGTATAAATAAATAAATGACGCTCATATTTTAACATGAACACGGGACAATCGTTCAAGATTCAGCAGACTTGTAAATAATTTAAATTGAATTGTGTCTTACATGACAATGATTTATTATGCTTTTCGTTCCCACTCGCCAAATAAAGAAATTCAAAGCATTTTAACAATAATTTTAACAATAATTGATGCACGTTTCACTACGTATAGTCCAGAATGCAAATTTAACATCACCTCTCTCTCTCTCTCTCTCTCTCTCTCTCTCTCACACACACAGTACGGTGCTACAGAATACGTGGGAGCTACTATGGGACTCTGCGAACTTATCCTTTGAATTTTAGCATAGTAATACGTAAGCATAACATTTAAGAGATTAACCCGATAAAACAAATCAAATTTGGCTTAATTTCAAACGGAAATGTCGAACCATATCTGTAATGTGAGTTTATTTTGCCTTTTTTATGTAAAGCCAATTTTGAAGAGAGAGAGAGATTATACTCCCACATCTGCCTTCAAATGCAACCATATTTGAGTTATTATCATTCGCTTCAATTGCACAATTTTGTTCCTTTTTAGTCGATAAGTATGCATAATTAGCCATCTAAATGGGCCATATTTCATAGTTACTATCTCACGGGGGTGAAACGCAAGCATCACGTGTGTGGCATATTGTATATCCAGAGTCAGGGCAAATAAAACGTCACACAACCGACGCGCTCAGTGTATTTGACGTTTTAATTCGTAGTTTGTTGTTCGATTAGAACACTTAGGCTTTATCTTCTTCCAGTCTGAAAATTACTGAAGACCCTTTTATGTATTGTTTTTCAAATTAACATCGTCCGGGTTGCACCAGGGAGATATCAGGGAGCGCCGCGCGATGCCGATCGTCTGCTCATTTGATGGAGCGCACCATTAATTATACCACAGATCATTTTTATTCATTTTCCAGAACTGTCAGGTTTGACTGGTGATTGATGTGGCTTTCGCTCTCTTAGCTGTCTTCTGGGGGATTTGATGGGTTTCGTTTTTGAGAAAAAAAAATGGGCAAATTTTCTGCACTTGGATGGTATGAAAAGCAATTGTTCAGCGTGCGTATCTATGCATTGAAAGAATAGGGCGATTTTTGTGGGCAGAAAAACGGCGGTGTCATGCACTGGACAGAAATAATACCGTCTTTCGAACTTAATTGCAATCAGTTAATTGACACAGACTCAGTTGGTCTATTAAATAACAAAGAAACAAATATGACAATGTGTGCTGTTTAAACATTAAACCGATTACTTTATAGCTTAGTCATCCATGTTTCAAAAATGAAACAAATAAAATGCGCAAATATATTGATGTATTCGACAAAACCACACTTAATCAATTAAAGAAATTGACAAGGAAATATTCAATTGATAGGAAAACGCTATTTTTGAAAAACCAAATGGAAATGTACGTGCCTGCTAACGCCCAAATCGCCTTGGTTTCCTAGTAAAGCCCACGTCTTTACTTGAGTTTGTTGCGTTTCTGTCTCCCTTTACGGACACAAATCACCTGATTTTACCCCAGTGTTCGGTGAAAGAAGGAAATGATTTCTTACATCCTAGAGGCAGTTAAGGCCGACCTTAGTCTGAAAAAAAATTCCCAAACGTGATTTAGAATCTCTAAAGTCCACTCTTTCCAGGTAACCTTTACGCTGCTTGACAGAAATCAAAGCAATTGCATCCCTGATATTTAACAAATTTGGGAAGAAGGCAAGGTATTTATCAGAATATGCGAAAATTCGATTATATACTTTGCTGTCAGATTGAAAGTGAATACAACGCTGGGTAAAATGATGAAGAACATCTGAAATTTTGGAATCATCATTGAAATATGGCGCCATGAAATAGACTCTTCGAAACAGAATTTCATTTTTATGTTATAGAACAATAAACAACTGCTGAGAAGAATGGCCGTTTAAGGTATCTATTCACAAATATTAACAGTTAGAATTTGATCATTTAGACAGATGGGCAATAATCTTACTAATGTGAGTGAACGAATAGTATCTTAAGAAAAATATAACCAAATACATCAATTTTTTTAAACTAGGAATATACGCATACAATCATGCTGTATTAATATAAGGAATAGAATAAAATCGGTTCACTTCATGTCAAATGTCATGAGGCAAACTTAGAGGATCACGTGCACCTTGAATGTGTATTTCAAAATAACATGACCCGACCCTAAATCGGTGTTAAATTTGATGCTTTTTACGGCCACTCACAGCGAGCTAAAATCCTACTTCGCGCCAGTGTTTGAATAATATACCATACAATGTCATTCAAATGACAACAAAAAGCGGGCAATAAAAAAGGGATGCTTTTGTTTACGGCCATCTTGTTTACAGACACTGACACGGATTGCTTAGATATCGGTACTTCTTGTGATATTTTAATACTCTAATTTGTTTCAGATTAGTTTATTTTAGAAGATCTAATAATGAGCTTATGATATACAAGCATGGGATTATAAACCAATCGAGATTGACAAGATTTTAAAGAGTTTCTTTCGAATTTATTGTTTTTACTTCAATGCTCTTTTGTGCAGCATATGTGTTTTCATAATATTTTAACATATGTCATAAATCGACCATGGCAACCGATATGGTTTAGTTTCAATTTTCGAAAAATTGCCGAAAATGATAGCAATGTTTGGCCGATATGGTATAGGTAAAATTATTTTATTTCCAATCGCGCTTTTGCACTGATACACTGATTTTCTACGTAGTACATTATTCTCTTTGTATAAATGTCATTTGAATTCTACCAGTTTGAATGAATTTGGGTATCTTTCTGCATCATCTCTGTAACACAATTTAAACAATGCACACGTCCGCTGGCATTAAAGGAACAATTTCTTTCAGGCAGTGAGTCTATGCAATTAAATATTTCTTACGTGAACTTATAACCCCCACGAGCTGTCGTCTGTCGAATCGCAAGCCAGCTCGCGCTCCTGATTCCGCAGCAGACAATCAATCGTGAAGAGGTCATGTGATCAAGCCACGCCTCCTCTG
Source organism: Lingula anatina (assembly GCF_051362555.1). Classification (NCBI taxonomy): domain Eukaryota; kingdom Metazoa; phylum Brachiopoda; class Lingulata; order Lingulida; family Lingulidae; genus Lingula; species Lingula anatina. Next base: position 6,260,688 of record NC_141776.1, read on the forward strand.
GTTTATCATATCTAAAAGAGAAGTGAGCCCTCGAGCAGTCGTTTTCTCCTGCATTAGTCGACATTTGCTGGTTTTTATTGCGCTATCCTGTGTGCTTCAGTTGCAGGTCAACCGGCAGACGATCGATCACTTAGGCGCCTAGATCCGCGTGATTGGCTTGGCGCCATTGCTGATTGTGGGCTCTCATCTTCCACCATATCGGTTGAAAATGGCGAAAAGGATTTGAGAAAAAAGAACTTCTCAAGCAGAATTTCTGTAATTAACAGTACAAGGCAGAGTTTAATACATCAAGCATCGATTGGTAAGTTATGTATTGGTTATTATTTATTTTTTTTACATTTCTTAATAAACAATGTAACATCCATATCAACTGTATGTGCAGATACAGACCAATCCTGTAGAAAACATATGGCGGTTTTGACTTATTCATGGCCCAAAACTATGTTCTATCTTCTGACAAAATCAAAATCAAAATAACAAATGTAACCACTCGTTTTCTTACAAAATAAAACCCCCAAAAGAATCGGGAGAATGAGCTTTGTAAAGAGCGCTATAGTATCGCAATATTCCTTGTAATGTCGCACTATCCCCAACATCCCTTAGTTTGGGAGCGTTTGAAGCTCTAGGCAAACTGGAGGACCCTAAATAGAGAGAAAACCAACACCAAGAAAAAACTTAACCATGTTTAATTTATTCAGAAAGGAAGAAATAGTGCTATTGTTGGCAATTTTATTTACAGAAGAATACCCTTGGTTGCCATCATGCATGCATGCCATATGCCTGTTGTAATTCATTTGAATGTTATCATTATTTTTGTGCAAAAATAACTGGATTAAACGATCCAGGGAGGCACCGTGTTGATAATACACATTGCTGTAGAGTTCGGAGGCCCTCTCCCTCTCCCTCTTAATCTTTTTTAAAAAATCTTAGACTGTCTCCATGGAATATCATTAGATGAAAATTATCTTTAAAAAAAACTGCATAACAATTAAAGATAACAATTACTATTTGATGTATATTATATTATATTATATTATATTATATTATATTATATTATATTATATTATATTATATTATATTATATTATATTATATTATTATAATCATCAGTGATAGACGCCAATAAATGAAATGTTGTGGGATTTAAAAACATTTTTTTTTTTCTGTTTTCTTTTCTCAACATTTGCTACAAATATCTAAATTAATTTTCCGAAAAAAGGGGTGACACGTGCAGTTTCGCGGCAAATATTGTACGTTTTATTGCATGTTCAGCAAGAAAATATCTGTCCCAGGTCATAAACAAACAAACAAACAAAACATCATTTTAAGTTCTGTAAACCTGTTGGCACATCGTTAAAGATTTCTTACTTCTTTTAACTTCCTTTTAAAGAAAAAAAATGACAATTCACTAACACGATCTATAAAGGTTTTAGATTTTTTATCGCTATGGTCTCAAAACCCACTCTAGAAACTATCGATTTTTATGTTCCACTATCTACTTATACATGACCTTCAATCGCAGGTCTGTATAACAATACATTTCAACGTTAGAGGCAAATGTTTCATTTTGTTGCTTTGGACCTAATTTCATTTATTTATTTATTTGTCATTTATTTATTTGTTGTTTTTTTTATTTATTTATTTTACGCAGGCCCTACTTATTACAGTATTAGCAAATCTCAAGGATAGAGAGTTATTTCAGAAAGAACCCTGCCAAGGTTCGATAAATTATGAAGTTCGAAATAAATGTCACGACTAATTTTAACATACTGTACATAGCACAGTATTAGCAAGTCTCCAGGATACAGTGCCATTTCAGAAAGAACCATGTCAATGTTCCATTAATTATGAAGCTCGAATTAAATGTCACAACTAATATGAATATACTGTACAATAAGCACACAAAGCAATAAAGACCGCTTATTATTGTCAATTACACGTCACTTCCTTTTTACGTTTTTGGACTTCCTACAAGCGATCGCACGAAGGTAGAACATGTTCGCCCATGTTGTCAAGGAAAAACGCACGTAAAACGCAGCGCGTTTCCCAGCCCTGATTCCCAACCCCGTTTACGCACGTCTACAAACTCTGCCCGTCTTATATCCCTAAGCGAATGCCATCCTAAATTGAATTTATTTATTTATTTATTTTAATTTCTATTTATTTATTTTAATTTATTTATTATTATTATTATTTGACTAAAAACATTTCATGACAACATAGGTTCAGTAGTCGAAAATATGGAAACGTCATTTGGTAATTATCACTAATAGCGCTATAAGCTGTGGGCTTTAGACGTTTTAAGTAATTCTGAATTACATATGCCGGCATTATTTATTTATTTGTTTTGAGGTTTTGGTTTTATGAGCCACGATACTGGTGTCATTACCTAGAAAACTGTTTTCACTTCGAAATGAGATGCCGCGTTAGTACATTTTTGTTTCTGATACTAGGATTGTGAAAAGGCTAGCCGTAATATTTCATGGAAAACGGCGTTAAATCACCGTCAGCCGTAGTGTAAAGGTAATCCGTCGAATGATTTACATATAAAGTATATGCTCTTTATTGCGACTCGTTTAGGTTCACATTTCCTCAAATATTCCCCCATATTACCGTAAGCTAATCATAAATTTGAATTTCTTCATTCTGTCTCTTTTTCTGTGTATGTATGGTTTATTCTTAGATTCATTATTTACTCATTCTTTCTTTTTGTACAGGGTGCAAAGAGCTGTCGGCTGCCTTATTGCCAACATAATATCTTTGACTCTCTCATTTTTTTAATCTTTTTAGACTGTATATAAACACTGGTAATGTCAGTATCTGTCGCTAGATGGCAGCGCCATCGTTCTACAGTGAAAGCCATAATCAGAACAGGGAGGGCAAATGAAACGACCTCGCCAGAAATGGGTCCTGTTTCAAAATTAAGAAAAATCTATAGTTTTTGTACTTATCTTAGAATGCTCAAATCAAATGGCACTGTGAAGCACGTTGCTTCGACTTTGTAATATTGTTTTTAAGAGCATTTTGCTAACAAAATCCCCGCAGTAAACGTTATTGGTGTTCCAAAACGGCCAATTGTCACAAAAATTTTGTTAAGACTATCACAGTTCGCTATAATGGCATATTTAAAACGAGGTAAACATTTTTAGGTATCATGGTCACGTATATCTTGGCTAAAATTTTAAGATGCCGTTCTTTTTTTAAATAAATGTTTGACCTAATCGTTTTGTGAAGAAGGTCCGAGACAAATGCGAAGGCCAACGAGCTAATCCCTGGTTCTCAAGGAATACAGCCAGCCCCCCCCCCCCCCCCCAACTTGCCTCTACGCGCCATCCCAACACCTGTTCCCCCTGAACCCTAAGTCCTGAATCCAACAGCTCGTAACTCAATACTCACGGTATGTTACAGGTACTGACGATATGCTAAACGTACCGGTATTAAACAAAACAATTTTATTAAGTATCCCTTCTGTACTTTTTTCTTTTAACAAATAAGCTGCCATCTTCAAAACTGATTCGATTCACTCATTTAAACAGCATGAGGATTTATTCAACCATTATCACAGAAAATGCTAAATGAAATTTTTACATTGTATCATGTCTCGATTCCCACGACCACAATAAAATTGCAATTGTCTCATTCATGTTCTTTCCAGACTTTAGAGCATTGAGCCAAATATAATATAATTTAGAATACCTTGCTCTTTGTTACTCATTTTACTCTCTGTCGTATGTTCTATACGTAACTGCAATAACAGTGTCAAATTTCCAAATGTCACCAAGCAATAATTCATCCTTTACGAGAACAACACTTTAGGCCACAGGAACCGCTTTTACACAGCGAATTGGTCAGTAGAAGGATCAAGGACTGACCAGCCCGTGCCTGTCCTAGTAGATAACTCATACTGCAATAGGTCAGTGCTGTTGGACATTCCATCTCAGGCCAAAGACCACTCATCACACCTAAGTGACCTCTCAGATAATTACACAGCGGAGTTCATTTTACCGTGTTATTCAATCGGGATGACTTGGTGTTTGATAGTGACAGTGAGACCGGAGGGTGCACTGGGCTGCCCTGCCTCCGACGGTGCACAAACAATGGGTACAGTTACTGGGTGTCATGCAGTGCGTTTGCCGAGAAATGAAGGCGTTTTGCATTATTTGGTTTACTCGTTCCTCTCTCTTTCTGTCGCTCCGTCGCTCTCTTACTTACTCAGTGCTCAATAAATCAATCAATCAACCAACCAGGAGAATGTTTGACTTCATGCAGCTTTTATGATGATCTCGTTTCGCACTGGATTACTTTTTACATGATTATTTCTAAATTTTTTTGTATCCATACTAGCTTCCTTTAAAACAAGAATTTAAAACCCAAAATCTGCATGTGATTGTGTGGTGGGATATGCAATCACTGACTGTATTATTTTCTTCAAGACATGTGTTAACAAACAGTTTTCTATATTTCCCATATATCTCCTAATATTTGATTGTCACGCTTGAATAATGTAAGATCTGGGTACACATATGATGTAACTGAAAGCGTGGGAAAAATCAAAGCCACAGATACATGTACTTGTATGGTTCGTTTCTGATGAAGGCAATGGGTCGTATATTTTGATCAAATAACCAAAGCACCCGGTAGTTATAAAAATCAGAGAATAAATCTGAAACCACAGAGCCAACCGCAAACACCCAGATAAGATCGGACAATAAATAAAACAATTCCTTTAAAGGCACATCCGAGTTCAACCAACCCATATCACCCCCTCCAGATCGGCGTTGGACAATTTCGGTAGATCCTCTTGGGAGATAGCGTTCTCGTCCACGGTAGTAAGATACATTATCAGTGATGTATTTGTACCGTGTGAACCCCAACATTTTGACAGCTCTCGCATGTCAAAACTCACCCCGTAACCCAATCACCAAACTGCTAGACCCCAAATATTCGGTTATGAGCAAAGATCAGGGGGTGTTTGGGCGAGGAACAATACAGGGCAGTATGTCCCGGTGTATGGACCGGCTTGAAATAAAGCATTTTTCGTTTTCATCACGAATTCTCCACAAAAGGTTCTTCGCTCTCATCTGTCGCACGCTGCCGTAAGGATAAGGGTTCTCGGTGCAAGGTTTTGACACCTGTCAAAAGTGACGGGTTCACTGAGTGCAGAATCGTAAACTGACATACCTGTAGAAACATACTACTCGGATGCGACTGTGTTGTCTTACGTGTTATGGCAGTAATATGACAGCCAGACGTCGCCTTTGATTTACCTGAATGAAAGATGCATGTATATTTGTTTTGAACATAGTGTGTCCCACTAAATTAAACCTTACCATATACCAAATGTTTCTTTTTTAGATACGGATCATACACAATAAACTGAAAATGGAACCTGGAGATTTTAAGTGGTGCAGTTTTGGTGCGAAATACTCCATTCAGAGGAATTCGAAGCGTGTACATGAATGCCAAAATATCAAATGTGCTTTTTTTAAATGTCTTCATTTATTGATACCTTGACGTGATTTTTAAATCAAGTTTAGAATTTTGCTCGGGATAAACAAAATACAATGTCTTCCTTCTTTAGAATAAAATCCCTCGGTGTGTAATTTGTTGTTTATGCCCATGGGCTAATACATTATTGAAGTTGACTGCAATACATAGTTCAAAGTTTATCGATTGATTTTATTTGGTAATTTTTTCCTGCTTGAACGATGTTAACCTGTTTCATATTCGCTCAATTATCAACAAAATGAAGCTTTTTTTTTCACTTTTCACCCTTTATTATGTTGGTGATCACTGTACACTTTGGTGCGCCGATACCATTTCCGGGATCAAGTCCACGCCAGTCAAGTTTTCTTTATACATATTGTCGGTGATGGTACGCATTACTTCCGCCTTTTGTTTGCTGAAAGACAAATAATGTCACAGCTTATTGTTGTTTATTTGAGAAAATACTGGGTATTAGGCAATTCGAATAGGAATAAAAACGGTAAGATTCCAGACACAGAACTACTTTTGACATTGTATTCATTTAATCCCTGAAAAACATACATGAACATATTTTGGGAATACGCTTTGCACAAACGTTATATCTTTACTATATCAATTGTCCATTTTGTCATATGTTGGTGTACGCATATGTAATATATATCAACAATCAATGACTATTAACTTTTCACTTTTGCTCTAGATAATCAAAGAGAGTGATAGTGATGGTACAGGATGATCTCTTCTCAAAATTTGGCATTTATTGTCTCTCCTCTTTTGATTAATTCTACTTCAAAGGCGTTTCCCTAATACTTTATTCTATATTGTACAAGGTCATTAAATGCCTGCAGTAGTACTGGAATAAATTGAATTGAATATACGCTAGAAGTCAAGGCCGTCGTGAAAGTACATTATATTGCCTGGAAATTTAGCAAATTCTCTAGGGAAAGGCGCTGTCAATAAATACAGTATACAAAAAGTTCTAATTCTTATAACAGGCCCGCGTAGATGTATCCACGCTTCATAAGCAAAATAAACAGGGGAGCGACGTGTGTATGGTAAAGTGTATGTGCAATTATTTTCCAGCTGGGCCAGCATTTTTTGGTTAATTATGTATGAATTATTTGTCATAATTTGTCAGAAATCGTTTCACCTGAAATGACTTGAAATGGTTGGTTGCTTTTTGCCATTGTATCTTTATTCTGAAAATAAGAGGAGGAAGAAGAAAACAACGTGACCTACATGTAGGATGTCGAGTGATGGTTCACAACTTCATAACATTTTCGAATGGTATATCAACATTGAAACAACACGTTTTCAAATGTTATGGGAACTTCTTCATAAATTTACGAAATAAATATTTAGAGAGAAAAAAAAATGAAAAAAGATTTCAATCTGCAAATAATCATTATTGTAAAATAAGCTTATTTTTGCAAGAAAAAATGAGGAATATTTTGTAAATGTATGTTGTCTGTAGCATCGAGGGGTGAGTACTGTGTATAATGTACATATATTGAAAAATTTCTTAAAAATCTAAAAAATATATTGCACTTTCAATCACGACACATACAGTGCATCTTGTAGTCACAAATGATTTCACTCACAAAGAAAATTCATAAAACATTGACATTTATAATGGGGCGTAGCTAAATCTCAAAATTAGTCCTTAGTTTGCCCACAGCAAGTTGTGATCTTCTTCGTGGTGAAAATTTGACAATGATATAGATATCAGTGTTCATTTATGGGAAACTCTACATTTTATTTATTCTTTATTAAAAGCCCTCTTAATATCAATTGGTATTCCATACATACAAGGAGGAATTTAATTTAGGCCCAACAAAAATAGAACCGAACCCTGTTGTACGCATAATATACATTCCAGAAAAGGATGTCTGGATTATTATTTATTATTATTATTATTATTATTATTATTTTACTTCTAAATAATGAACCGCTTCATGTACCTCATACAGGATACTAAAGTGTCGGGATAATTTTGGCAAATAAAAATGAATTAGTCCACAATCAATAGTGCCTACATAAGAGCAATCACACTGCGTAATAAGGCGCTAAGATAGGGACTGTTAACCAGTCTGTGAATGCAAACGTACGATGCATTCCCACTCTTGTTTGAGGGACAGCACATTTCCAACATGCACAGAATTCTTTCACCATAACTTTTACAATGATATTAAAAATCTAAGGCATAAATATTGTCCACAAACGTCGTGTCACCAAAGAAGAGCCGTGTCATAGATCATCGTGACAGACTCCTGTGTGCTGTCTGACTTACCCACTTCAGAGTGGTGACAAGATGCTGTGACAACCTTCTGATGTTTAAACGGTGACACCGTATTTGTCACCGGGCAGCTTGATGAGAAAAAGCACATTCTAAGGACTCGTAAACAGCGCACTTGTCGGGGTTAATCGGTGCTCTCACGCGAACTTGCTGACTTTTTGTGTGGCAGTATTAGCTTTAGGTGACGATATTAGGGGGCCATCTCGATTTTGACATAAAACAAAGGAAAGCAGTGTTATAAATTTCTGCCGCGACTGTTCTACAGTTCTACAATTCTGCGCAATATGTATGGATACGTGTTTTTGTACGCAGCTCTTTAATCTTATGATAGATTTGGTTAACTGCCAGCTTGCTTGTACGTTTTCCTCTTTTTTGACAAGTCACCAATCAGCTCCCAGTGAAGTGATACAACACATTTTCAGTATATGTATGTGGCATGAATAATTCTGGTGTATTTATTCCATCTGTTTGTTCTTTCTGATCTCCTTCAGATTTTGTATATTAAAAATATCTTCAAAACATGGTCGAAATATTTACATACCTTTTGGTACTTGCTGCTACGCATGTCTTAATATGGAATAGTAGACACCGGTATGTGAAAAAAAAAGGAAAAGGAAGAAAGAAAGAAAGAAGAACGACAAAAGTTAGGAAAAGGAGAGTAAAAACGTTCCAGACAAAGAAGGCAAGCAAAATCACATGAAAATATTATACCTTCGAGTCCATGTCTCACTGGTGACATGTCCTAAGTCTTCGATACGGGCGACGGACGTTAGGGAGTAGCCGTGCATGAAACGTGAGGGACACTAACGCTCCGACGTCGCGGACCCGCATGGCAACCAAAAGGCAAACGCTTATTAAGATAGATGGACGCGGTCACGCTAAAGCCTGCAGCAGCTGTCTTTTTTTTCTTGTTGGTGTCCTTCTTGTTAATTTTTCGTGTCTTCTGGTAGTAACCTGAAGTGATTTATTTTCTCAGAAATGCAAAGGGCGTTTGTCCGCTTTCCGAAAAGAAAAAACCTATTAAATCAGGGCGTTTCTTTGGGGTTTCAATACTTACGCACATTTTATGTCGCAACATTACATAAAATATAATACCACTTTGGTTGAATGCATTTGTTAACAGTATTTGAAGTAATACTTAGTTATAACGCTCTGCTGTGAACCTGTTTCATACACTGTATAGATAAGTTAAGTTTATAGTAATATACTATGGGCCAGGGTGATGACGTAGTTGTGAAAAAAATCTCACTGGACAGAAGAGTGCCCAGCTAGCGAACCCAGGTTAAGAACTTAAAATACTAAGTAAATAATAATTTCTGTAGCCCTGGTAGTTATTGACTTCGTACATATATCAACAAAGAACACGTAGCACGATTTTTGCTTAGTCTCTTTACAAAATGTTTGTAATTTCCTTCAATCTATATTTAATGATTAATGTAATTTTTAGTAGACATCAGTAAATATTCAAGGCACTTGGTGTTATGAAAGAAACGTGTCATGTTGGAAATCTTCACTGTTCGTTGAGGAGTCTTGACCAACATGAAATGGCTTTCATGTTTTTTTTTTTTTATTTAATTTCAGTCCTCCAATTTTTTTTTTTTCAATTAAATAAAATTATTTTTGGAGTGAACAGTCGGGATAAATGCAAATTAATTTATGTAGACGGAAAAATTTGAACCACAGAATGTTACTGGGTCTACCCAAGTTTATTATCTCTATTATTGGGCCAAAGTATGACAGTTAAATTTATAGAATATATGTCTAGTCCTGGAATCTCGCGCGAAAGGCTCGGGGGAACGAGATTAGCTCAATTTCATGATTAACGACGGCGCGCGTCACGTTGCATCTTGTCTCATCTACAGATGATAAATGTGAGTTAAATTAATAAAATGTGAGTAATATCTCCCAGAAATTAAAGTAGATTTATTTTTCAGCATAGACGGCTCGTATTGTTCCTGACGCCGATTACCAATCCCAAACACTCAATCAGCATGGATGTACCATCCCCGGGAATTGAATTACGTATGCTCATGGGTCGGCGTGCTCAAAGAGTGCCCCGTTATCACGAGTAACGGGAAAAGTGTATTAGGTTGAAACACACGGTCCTGACGTGGCTGTCTTTTTTCTTTATTTCAGAGAAATTTGGAGCAGCTGGGAAAGTAACTGGGGCGGGATTTCTGAACGTTTCTTTGGAGGAAAAGCGACCTGCCCGGCTTTAATGTAAGTAAACGTTGATCAAATTAAAGCTCTTGGGGATATTTGATGTTTTTTTAATAACTGAATCTGAAGATATATTCTGTAGTAGTCATTATGATTTTTTTGATAATTGTGCATTTAATCGTTCTTTAAATAGATGTCTTATTAGTTATTTTTCTTCCCCCCTTTTTATTCCCCCGTTAAGTCAAGCAATTCTTTATAATGTAAATAGAAAAGCTGTTTTTTTTTTAGTCAATCGTGATTGTTTATCGAAACTGGAGAAGCGATTCTGTTATATTGTAGAAAAAAAAACAAAAGTATTGTATGTCAGACTATTATCACGACAATAATAATAATAATAATAATAATAATAATAATAATAATAATAATAATAATAATAATAATAATAATAATGAATGACAGTTCACGAGTAAAATGATTTGAATTTAAGGTAGGAAGTTGGTGATAATGTAAACATGCTGAAGATGTAAACGGCGTATCTCAAGTATATTATTTATTTATTTATTTATTTATTTATTTATTTATTTATTTATTACCAGGGGCGGACTACGGCCATCATCTGGGTCTTCCAGTTTTTAAAGTTTATATTGACAGGTATCTATTTTTTTCTGTCGGAAGACGGTCAAAAATGGAGAATGAAACAACAAAGATAATTTGGAAGACAATATCTCTGGATCTACCCCTGTTTACTGATACATTCAGAGCTGTGCATGTGGTGTTACGTTTAGTCCTTGAACTTAATTGATGAATAACCTTAAATTTTATTCTTCATGACGTGAACGCCTACACGTACACGCAGTTTGTTGCTTACTTTTCACTCTGATATTGCAGAAATGGAATCTGGGCTGGTTCCTCACCGCAGGTTGGTTCCGAGCTCTATCCCTAAAATTTAATATCTCTAATAATCCTCTAATAATCCTTAGAATCTTGCTGTTACATTGTTGCTGTTGTGTTTGGTCACAGATTTAATGGAATATATTGAGGATGTTGCAAAAACGAAATAAATAGGGGGGTTCTATTTCAGTAGCAATAAAAAGCATATAAAAGTGCAAACGAAACGTCTGGGATTTGCCTAGATATGCGGGGCCACATGCAACTTGCCATGGGCTGTTTTCATTTACAAAAGGACATTTTAGATAAATATATATTTTACCGATGGTATTTTTTTACCTAAGATTATAGGCATCGTGAATAGTAACTTTGACACCCATGTGATTATTTGGTGATGAAATTACCGTCTTCATGGACCTTCGTGTATGGTCATTTTTTGTGCTCGACAAATTGAAATTGAAAACTGCCTTCCTTGGCGCCATCTTTGCAAGGCTATCACAGCCCCAGAAGTCGTAGTATGACGACACAGGCATTAATCTCTATCAGTTACAGCATCCATTCTCTTTAATCCATCACTTTCTAACTCAATAATTGTACTTGGTTGTATCAGATTAAAACTGCCGTTCGTGATGGAATTGTGATCGTTTTGGGACACGGTTTCACAATCGAAACTTTGACTTAATTCTGAGTAATTCTGAACATTTCAGTGTACTTTGGTCCATCTGTTAGTAAACGCCCCCTACGTGTATGTGACTTTACTTATCAGACCGTATTGACATGCCAAACGCAAGGAAATTATCGAAATATTGCCGAAAATAGCGAAAAAGAAATAAGAAAAGTTCTTTATCGTCTGCTCAAGAAAACAGACTGATTCGCCCGGTGAAGGCAAATGGCTTCGCGACACATGAAGCCGGGCTGATGACCAATAATTCACAGCAACGAGACTTGCGATAAAAGTGCGCTCATTTGCCGCCTCTAACTTGTTTTTTGAGAGACGCGGACCTCAGCTTGTCGTCTGCTGCGCCATGGATGACAGACGATAGACACCAAAGCAGTTAAAAGGACCTTACTACAGCAGGACGCTAGTAACTTGGTGTATTTACAATTAGTCACAGTTTCACACTGGCAAAGATTATACCGTAACGTCACAATGTCAGCAATCTGACCCAACTTCGAGATGGTAAAAGACAATTACTACTATGTAGGTTATATAAATTGACAGTCTTTATTTATTTATTTTTCAGTTTTAAACGGATTTTGAGCATAAACATACCGATCAATCTTCGCGAGAATACTTTATCGTCAACTAATTATAAAACGTTATGATACTTTCATTTGTGAATTGCTTCATTTTCCATGGTTTCCTTGGTCCTTTGCTCTCATTGCCCAGTACAGGAAGCTAAATTCAGTTAAGTTACATTATATAAATAATTGGAAAATGTGAAATTAGAAAGAATAAAGAAGTTAACGGAATATGATTCTTTATAACGGTGGGAGGATTTCAATTATTTACGTTATATATATATATATATATACTTAGTATATGTGTTGATCAGATTTTCTTGGGGCAAAACCATTAAGTATAGTTTACCTAAAATATATGGGATTCAAGCGTCTTTGGTCATCGAGGGTGGAAAGAAAAAACCGGTTGAAGGCATGACATTAGTATTTTCTATCAAACTTATTGTGTACAGGTACATGTAGGTGGAGAAATGTGGAGATGCACGTAAATACATATATAAGATAATTGATTAATAAATGGAAATTGAATAAATAGATTAACGAATTTATTAATATATTAATATTTGATCTGAATGCCGAATATATATACAAGCAAGCAAAAAAATCGCTCTTTGCAAGATTTATGACTGCGTTCAATTTGCTGGTAAAATCACCTGAGTAAGCGATGTAATTAAAAGCCAGCACTCCGGTTTGGAGACGACGACGCAGCACCGCAGCTTTTTATAGACGCAAGGGTTAGCAAATGATATGCATTACGTCAGTGAAAAAATACAGTAGCATTGTTCTTTCAGAGGTAATCTGGGTGCATATTAGTTCCCAGGCAACGTTCCCATTGTGTATCATCGAAGAAAACTTGCAAAAATTTGCCGTATTAGTTGTTCAATATTTCTACTTATTTTGGACTTTTTGTCGTTTTTCGTTACAAAATCTGGATTTTTTAAAAATTTTTTGCTTCATTGTTGATGTCAAGAAAATCGAATGATATATCTATTTTTGAATAAAATGAGGAACACAGCTATTGTTTACAGATTGTCCATTGCCTCCGGAACGGACTGCTCCCAGCCTGTATATCCCCCCCCCCCTTCCTGTCCCCTGCCGTCTACCCACAACTATATTATTGATGTTGACATCATAAATCTAAACATTAGACAGGAAATAAACAATTGTACAAAACAAAGGTACATTTCACGGATCATTTTAAGATCACATTCGTTCTCTTCATAAGATTCCCGCGATTTATCCTAATAAAACTTATTTATGGACATCAAAACAGAAAAGAAATGAAATGAAATAAAAGTAAGATGCAGTAGCCTCCGTTCATCTCAGCGCACTACTCCGTCCTTTGTGAAATTAACATTGCAAAAGTAAGGCACTGCTTTCGGACTTTGACCTAGACTACGTTAACGAAGACCTATAATTCATCCAAGTGGGAATGAACAAAAACACGACTCAACACGTCAACTAAATTGACACTGTCGCGACTCTTATACAAATACATGTACTACAGTGCCAGCTAGTTGTAGCAGTAACACAAGTAGCATGGGAATCGTTCCTTGACCCACAAGTATACCCTGCTCATTTCGACGACTGACCATTGTTTGAAGCATCTGTCCGAACTTCGTGATTATTTTAGCGTTATTCATGCACCATGTTCTCGTGGAAATAGGAACCTACAATGTATGTCGCCTTGTGCATTTGCCAACTATAATTGTTGCACCGTAAATGTAAGTACACATAAGATTTCGTAGTCTTACAATTAAAGGTATTTTCATTATTTGTTTTGCAGGTGTAACCATCATTACCAATTATTATTATTATTATTATTCTTGTTGTTCTTGGTGGTAGTGGTGGTTGTTGTGGTTATGTTGATGTTGTTGTTAAATCCATTTAGTCTACAAAATTGACAAGAGTATTCAGTACAAAGATGATCAATGATTTTCAAAGAAAGTGTCACTCAAGCACAAATTGCCGTATTTAGTGTCCATTTTATGGGTAGGCCTACATGTAATTCTACGTGTTCAACTTATATATATAGATGGATACATTCCCTCTTTAATTTGAAATACATGGATGTTGTTGATCTTTGGATGTTTCTATTAGACATGGGGTACATATAAGTGAGTTTAAGGTTTTAGTATTCGATATGTAGCTGTATCACATACATGTCTAGAGCAGGAATAACATACTTTATAATTGATATCACACTTCCGTAATTAAGCAAATCAATGTCTTGAGAGTGTGAATATTTGGGAAAACAGGCGTTTATCTCTAAATCTAAAACCGAAGTGTACGTTTGGGTTTGGAGATATAAAACTGTAGAACCTCAAATTAATCGCTTGGTAACCAAACCTGACTGTCACGTGATCTAGGGCTTCTCAGTGGATTGATCGGAGTCTCCAAACAAATCACCGAAACCCCACAGGTCCTGCAATTATCTCAGAAAAAAATGCAACTCCCTCATCCATTTTCTTTTCTTTTTTTCTGCGAACTTGAGGATCTTCGCGAAGGCGTTGTTGTTGCGGGTATAACGCACAAATAGCACTCGAGTAGCATTGGGGTTAACAGAATATGTGACGAAGATCACGCAAGCGGCGCAGAGGGTTGGTGTCACGGAGTCAAAGACTGGCGTTGAGATGAAATTGATTTTACACTTGATAGGTCTCGCCAGATTGGAAATGATCTTTGTCATTTGACCTCGGATTTCAGATTCATTGCAATATTACGTGCAGCGTAGGGTTAAATTGTTCTCGATCTTCAATCATTCCTCTCCTTTTTTTCCCTTCCTTTTTTCCACACACAAATATAAGTGCACTTTATGTGTAATGTTATTTAAGATTATTTTCCTTATGCCAGTGTGGTGTGCGGAAAATTGTATTCTATTTCAAATCTTAATTTGTCTCCATTATATTTTATCAATTTTTTACTTTCAAAATCGTTGTAGATTAATTGTATAAAAACAATTAATAATATTACTTTCAATTAAAGCGAGGTGGCAATTAAATGAAGCTGAATGATTAAAAAAGCTGTCTTTGATAAATATACCGCCGTTGTTTTTGGTCAAACGTGAAACTTTCTCCAAGTCGCCATTTAACCGTCTCATGTTATATCTTGAGAATTCTTTTTCTTTTTCATCAAATTACTTAATATAATTGCCTGTTTCACATTGTTTGGTCTCCACAGGTTTTTCTTGTCTTTGGAACGTATGTTCAGTGGTAAAGGATACCCGACGAATTCACCAAGTCATAGTCACGTACAAACCATTATTGTTTTTTTTTTTTTTTTTTTTACATTTAAAAATTTCTCTGAGTCATGACTAAATATCTGTCACCATTGTTTTTACATGAAACTTGTAAGTCACTTCAAGTAATAACTAATTTTTGCCTTGAAATTCACTTAGTCATAATTAAATTTTATTCACCATGGCGTTTGTCCTGAAAGTTACGGACTCATGACTAAATTTAATTTCTGTCATGGTTTTTTTTTTTTTTTTTTTGTTACTTGAAACTCACGGGGTCTTTAATAAATTTATGTCACAATGTCAATTAATATTATTATTGAAAGTCATAATTCCATGAACACGAGCTTTTGGCACTTTTGGCAACCAACTGGTATTGTATAAGCACAGGAAGCAACGGAAAATGGAAATGCTGTATCCTGTATCTGTCGCGTTGAGGACAATATGAATTTTCATGAGCGTAAGAGTCATGTTGGGCGAGGGGAAGGGGGGGAGGGGGAGCTGGTTCGCTACCACTCGTTTCCACCACTTAAGGCATAACCGAAGGGAGGAGGGGAATTATGACTTTCAATAATAATAATAATAATACATTGTGAAATTCCTTCATCGTAATTTTTTTTCTGATCGGTCAACTCCCCACTTAATATTTGTTTCCTATTTACTTGATATTAACGTCGTGGTGAACCACAAGTCTTTTTATCTATGTCGCGGATCGGGGATACTTGTATTAAGTTTTTCCTCGTATAATCTTTATAATCTCTTTACTGGGGTTATTTGTATGTAAAGATGTTACATTGTAGCAATGCATTATCTGTTGTATTCAGTATTATAGTATAGAGAGGTCTTCTTGAGCCTATCATAATTACCAATAATTTTTGTAACAGTTGAGCATACAGGAGATATTTTTAACGAAATTGAAAAGCATTATGATTAGCCAAAATGATTAAGTCTTAAACATATAAAATGGTACAGAAATACAGCTCCCTCCTGAAGAAAAGAAATATGTAAAGCAAAAAAATGTAATTCTGCTTTGAAAGAATGGAAATTCCAGAAATATAATATCCAGTGTCGCATACACTGTGTGATAACATTTCATGGTAGATTTCTACCATATTTTTATTTTTATTCTATTTCAAAGCCGTCTGCCGACAGTGATTCTTCAACGCTACTCATTTATAACGTTTCCACTCAGTTTGACTGAATGTCTTTTTAATATCAGTTATTACTCCGGAAAATATACCAGGCGTTCTTCAGTTCTAAATAACATGATAACCAAAAGTCGACTCCATTTGGGTATTATGAGCGTGGAAGTCAAAATAAAACTAACGACTGTCTGCGAAGAGGAGCGCTTTAAGTCTCACATTTGTATGAGGTGCGCAAACGTAGACGTAGTTCTTCTCTGTAATCATTATAAACTGAGACGAGTGCTACTGCGCTTGTTTTCTCTCGCTGTCACCATCCTCAAATACTGGTATTAAACACTTACCGCCAGGCTATCTTATTCTTTGCTGGACCGTTAATAACCATCTTCAGTGTCTAAGTAGCCCTCAATTCTGAGACAAAATAGCATCGACTTAAACGATCCAGGCTCCGGTTTCGATAATTTTGTGACCCGGGTTGTTTTTTTACCTCAACGTGGTAGACATTTATTCTAGGTCATTAAGCCGCTACCCTGTTATTTAACTTGCTTGATGTATGGGGCCTTGGGTAACGGCAGGTCTGTGGGGGGAAGGGAGGGGAGGGGGGCTAGATTACCCTCCACTTATACGGGACGTGTGTCTATTTTAGAGGGTTGGTATCATATGGATATGTCTGAAGTGATTCCTTTTTCTTTTCTCTTTTCCACGTTCGCTTAAATAACACCAAAAAATGGACGACATTCTTCTTATATTTCCTCCTTTCTCTCTCTCCCCCCTCTCTCTCTCTCTCTCTCTCTCTCTCTCTCTCTTTTTCCTTTCACTCTCTCTCTATCTCTCTCTCTCTCTCTCTCTCTCTTTCTAATGTTCTTTTTGACTATAGAAACGTATTTTTTTTGTTCCTGAATTCGGTCTTATTTTTTCGCCCACTTGCTAATAATTTACATGAATATTTGCTATCGAGGTGCGTCTTGTTTGATAATTATGTATAAACTTGACTATTGTCAACATTACGTGAGTCGTTTAGAGATTTGACAGAATTAAAAAAAAAAATTGCTGAATCAACACGGAACGCACATTGACAACCTTATGTAATTCAATAGATGTATTGAGCTACGTTTTAGCATGACAGTTGCATAGTTTATTACATTGTCTCAGTCAGTGTTTTTGCCAACAAATAAATAAATAAACAGATGAAACGAATAGATTACAGAAATGCATCGTCTCGACTAAGTATGCTCCTCAATAGCACATCAAGACTATGTATTATAACCTAAAACAATCTAGTTTGAGAGGAAAAAACTCTCATAATTTGAAACACCATTTACATCATTTCAGCGAAAACTGATTGTGTATAAACTGACAATTTAAATGCATTTTTCCAGGCACACATGTACTTTTTGTCTTGTATTTAGCCTCTTTCCATTGTAGATTGTTACTATAAAATGTGTGTGGTCCTTGAGGTTTTTTTAAGTAACACGGGCCGATGGCAAGAATTACCGAATTACTGAGGAAAAGTAAATGTTTTTGGTTTTGTTATTTTATTTTCTGTAGATGTGCATATTCTTTAAAAATAGTAACAGTACTGTCTGTTTAATTTCGTCTTCACTGTTAACAATGTCGGATGATCATCCATCAGTTAGTTGATCGTGAAGAACAGTGTATTATATCTATCCAGAAAGCTGAGTGTTTATAAAATATATTTTACATTCTTGGACATTACAACTTATACGCACGACTTAGAACTGAATTTCGTTACAAGAGCTGTTGATTATAACACATTCTCTTGGTCTATCTGTACGAAAGCTCTCGTAACGGCTTTCGAATTTTCAGTCGTGCGTGTTAGTTTTAAAACTTGAAACATGCCAAAGCAACAGTTAGGTGTCCATGGACGTATTTTTCATTATAGTCTGTTACAGACACACGTAAAATTCTCTTCATGTTAAAACATTACCATAACAAAATTCATCACCTTTTTAACTTTTGACACAAGTAAGGCGACTTGCTTTACTCATCCTTTTTTCTGTCTACGTTGTACTTTTTTTAATGTATATTGTTTTGCGCCTTAGTTTAACAATGTACAAAGGACGCAGATGGAGACGCGGAGGGGATGTGAACATAACGACACATCATTTTAGTGACATCAGTGTCATAACACAAAACCCAGCGTCTGTCGCAGAAAGACAAGTAGTGCTTTAAGTGTTTCATTAGCCTAGACCACCCACATGGATACAACATTTGTATTTTCAGGTAAAGGCGGTCAACCGTGGTGGGATAGTCTGAAGTTTTGAGGTTTGGAGAAAGATTTCCTTTTTTAAGGTAGGCGTTTTATTTTTCTTTGTTAGAGTGTAATTTCCAAGAGAATGGTATTTTGAAAAAATAATTTTGAAAACATAAATATTGTGATTTAGTTTTTATATGGCTCTTAAGGGCAAAGGGAGTAAGGTGACCTTTAAAATGTTTTAAGAGAAGATCCAGTTGTTTTACCAAATATAATTTCCTTAGTGTTTAAATACAAACGAAATTTTCAAAATTAAAAAAGTGCTGATATAAATCGTGATATATTGAGTGAAAGCAGGCCACAACCGTTTTTAACTCGTTGTGCAATAGACAATCACGTCTTCATAATTTTTCCCCCTTTTCTTAAGTTTTCTTATTGTGAAAAAACGAAAGCTATCTTCATAGGCACTTGTTTTTTAAATTCTAAGTTAAGTTGTGTAACTGGTATAGCGATGATAAGAAAAATGTCGACTATTATCGATTATTTCATAATACGATAAAAATTAATTAAAGGCGGTGGTGGCATTGATAATCTCTGATTTCTGGTAGAAAATAAATAAATAAATAATAATAATAATAATAATAATAATAATAATAATCCCCTTGAACGTTTAACAGTACGCACGTTACGTGTCTCGCGTTAAAGACGCTGTGTTCAAATTTAGAATACTTCATGGTACATAACACATTTTCCTATAATCATCCTTATAGAGGGGTTTGGAACTTAGTTCTCTCTCCGCTGAATTTTCTGATACATTCTCAGCCGGTTGGCTCTTTTTTTATTTTTTCAATGTGAAATATATTTTAATGTCGGTGGTCACAAATTCTCTCCGATAATCATTGTGAAGCGAGGAGGTACATATAAGAGGAGATGTGTCCA
Source organism: Lingula anatina (assembly GCF_051362555.1). Classification (NCBI taxonomy): domain Eukaryota; kingdom Metazoa; phylum Brachiopoda; class Lingulata; order Lingulida; family Lingulidae; genus Lingula; species Lingula anatina. Next base: position 6,280,291 of record NC_141776.1, read on the forward strand.
ATCTATTTCGTCATTTGAGCCCAGATCCCGTTACCGGGTACACATGTATATGCCGTGTGTATATATGCGGTATATGTGCATGTAGGTATATTTGGAGGTGGTACTTTTAACACACTCCCTGAGCCATACCTAGGAACGTTCTGTAGAAACTAACATTTGAGCTGTATAACTGTCGTCTTTATTTTCCTTGCTCTTGAGAAAAAGATAGATTTGATTAATCATGAGATATGAATAATTTATCCAGTGATTAAGTTCAGATCTATCGATGCGCATGAACAAAAGGTTTTCTGCTCAGGATCTTCCCGCATAATCACATTTTCCTTGAAATAAAAATTCACTATCTCCTACCCATAAATTACTGACATTGACACGTCCTTGCATTGGGATTTCATGTTTTATGCCATTTTTGATTAATTGATTTTGTTCTAAAGTTCCCTGTAACCGCCATTTTTAATGTACATTTCAGAAGGGAAATTCTAACATAAGGTACTATAATTTGAGGGATTTTATCGGTTTTTAAGGCCTGAAGTGGGAAAGATAAGTACTAGTAGCAGTGTCAATATGTTCGATAGGCATAGAAAATATAAATTTGGGACATTATCAGACTCGGATTGTATATCTTTAACATTCAGGAAGCGTAATAAAAGCGAATATGAAAAGTTGAATTTTCAGTTGAAACAATAAAAAATAACAGAAAAATAACCAAGGTAGATCTAATAGCCATGTCTTTTGAGAAAAATAATGACGTGTATGTAGATAAAGAGTTTCTGTCACTCAATAGTCAAGAAAGAAAAGCAGAAAAATGTTGGTCTAGTTAGAACTGATGAATTCCTCAACACATTTGAACATATGCTGAAATAATCTAAGCAGTCTTTAATGTACATTAACACATTTGTGCGCATGCCTTTACAATATATATTGTGTGTTTATATAGTATAAAAGAGAAGAGAAGAGAATTTAAAACGTTTGAAAAGACATAAAAATTTGAGGTACAAGTAAATCTGAATTGAGCGTCTCTATCATTATCTTAAAACTACCCGCCATGTTTCGGCTAGCTGTCTGTGCTTTCAGTTTTGTTTTCATTTATTTATTTTTAGTTTTAGTTTTTTTTTTTTCATTTTGAATAGAATAAGGAAATTGCCTGCCTGTGTAAAATAAATGCAGCTTTAATTAAGCACATGGAAGACCTAAGGCGAAAACATCTCATGTTTAGTTGTTCGTGTTCGCTTGTTTGTTTGTTTGTTTGTTTTTTTTTTCTGCACCGCAATTAGTATTCTCCTGACAGTCTGCAGTCTGTCTTTTAAAACGGGCTTCTTATACCGTATTACGCAATTAGGGGTATTTGGCAGCACTTATTTTCTGGAGCATCCTGTGGCTCTCAATAATTCCAATCCCTTCAGGGAAGAACTTGGACCGGGACCAACATTCCGTTTCGCAAAACGGAGGATTGCTCCCATACTTCTACCTCCCATCTATCAGAGTACAATGTTTTTATATCGTTTCGTTTTTAATGCGAGTTGCCCATTACTGGCTGTTGCAGTGTCATCGTTGCTAGATGGCGCTGTGAGTAAAAGCCAACCAATGAAAAACCTGATCTCATTTTAACAAGAGTAGAGAATGACACTGGTAAATAATCGAGTTGATATCTTCTTAAATGCAAAAGGAAACTTATCATTTACCAAATGCGTGTACTAGTACAGTTTATGTGTGAAAGGGACCTTAAGAGAAGAGATATACCAACATGTTTAAGTGCAACGATCACAGAAACGTACCAGTGCAGCGACTTCTGACATTTCACTAGCGTAACTGTGACGCGCACGCATCGAAATAATGTGACATTGGTTCCACGAGATTTGAAATGACCCACTACAGTGAGGACTCACGGGTGATACCATTCCAGTACTTTTGATCGGACAATTTTACTTATTTTGATACCCACACACCATAGGAGAGACGTTGACGTGATCAAGAACTGGATTGCTTTTAATATAGGGAATTGGTGGTTGACAACGGCCTAATAGTAATAAAGGGAGGGCGTTGATCAATGTGTATATGTTACGCAGCCGGGACGGAGCGGATGTGGTAGTCGCCAAAGATCACTGCTTTCCCGTGTCAGTGCTACACAGGCTTGACTTAATGAACCCCCTCGTCAACTAACGGGGCGGGGCTGGGAGCCGAAAATGATGTAAGAGAACACGGATTCTCATTAAAGTCCCATTATTATGGTCCGCCCCCCTGGATAAGGCAAATTGGCCATCATCACGACAGGAGTCCATTTTTATCGGGGTACCTATCTGGAGTGCACCCAAAACCCGCCCTGCACGACAGCCCATTTCATATGTATATGTATCCATCTACCTGCATATTTTATCAAGCCATTTCATCTCAGTCCTTCACTTTACTGACAAGGTACGTGGTCGAGGCGGGGGTCATTTCGGTGTACTCGTCGTTCACGACCCCGGACGCTCACACCACCATCTGGACATTGTCCACCGTGACAGGGGGACATCTCTTGGGACGCTATCAATAGACACTTGTGGACGCAGCCGTTTTCAAAAACAGATACCTAAAAGGTAGTAAGGATTTAATCTTAATTAGAAAGAATTAACCTGGGTTGTTGTAACATCACATACTGGACGTATGTCCACTACGTTTGATACTGTTCAGGAAGTCAGCGGAAACGCACCGAGTGACCAGTAAGGGGCCTTTCCTGCGAATGTCCAGCTGCAAATGACCATTGATTTGAGAAAGGAATCCTTGAACTGAAGAAATTTAACTGTGAAGGAACTTCTGTCCCAAAAGAGAGAGACCAATCCATAAACGTTTATACGTAAGGGGCACGCAGAGTAAGGAAACGGAAACGGCTTGGTGAGTCACCAAGTTTTTTTAAAGTATATGTCTAATTGTTTTTATATAAAGCTGGTTTTCATTACGAGGCTGGGCAGGGAAGGGTCATATGCATAGAAATGGATAAGCGCCAAACGTGTATTATTCCTCTCCGGTCGTTCCGTTCTGGGTTAATGCTCAATTTTTGTATGTGGCGATTAATCTATAAACCATTATCCGCACATTGGATTTAAGTGTAACTGTGACACATACAAGCTTAATGTATTTTTCAATCTTCTGAAAGATTCCGTGTTTCTTATTATTATTATTATTATTTGTCTCTCCTGGTCAGTGGTGAAAAAGGCTCCCGACTTTTTCATCCATTTTGTCCAAAAGTCCCTATTAGCTGACTATTTATATACTAATTATATAAGTCTGTTTGTTTGTTTGTTTGTTTGTTTTAAGTTATAAAACACCCATGGCAGCGGATGATAAATTGTGGCTCTGTTGTTTGCACTGAATGAACACTAAAGTGAACTTTGTAGCGCACTTTGTGACATGCACGGGGAAAAGAAAGATGATAGCAGTGATAAATCTGTAAAATGTATTTATTGTTGCGGTGGACACGAAGCCCATTGAGAAGAGTTTACAAAGTCTGGTATTTAATCTTAGGCAAAAAAAAAAAAAGAAAAAAACTCGCTTTTGCACGATTTTGGCATAGTTATTATTAAAACTATTGATAATTAATGCTTTAGTGAACACTGTTTATGTAATTGAATTTTTTTTTTTTTTTTCAGTTTTGAATAAGCGTTGCAAAACGTGTAATAAATATCAGCGTACACAAACTTATATTTAACCTATTTTCATTTATATGTTTCCTTGTAGCTTACTATTCAGCTAACTTATTATGAATTAATGCAAAACATTCGTAGGATGGGAAAAACTTAGAGGTATCATTCGGGGTGAAAATGAAATAATAAATCTATGCTTTACCTCATGGGCATCATGACAGATACAGGTAGATTAAAAAAGCGACAGGTGAAAAATTTGAAGAATGAAAACGTGCAAAAATAGAAGAAAATTATTCGATGAAAACACGAGAGCTATTCAGGTAGGAGATAAGAGAGGTGCCACAGCGCTGTAATTACGCACTAACACCGGATAACGACTAGGTTGGAACAATGGAGGTTATCTCTTGACGCAGACGACAGGTGTACTTCGTACATCGTCTGCCGCAAAAGTGACGTTTTCATAAAGAATCGGAGGGAAATTGGGGAAAGTGGATCTATAGGAGTTTGTTTTTGCTGCGTAAATTGAATCCCTAACCGTGATTGCGTTTGTAATGACATGTTGTTTCTCCTCCTGTTATAACAATTGCCACGCCAGGTATAATTCGAGGATCTATCACTTCCTGAGGCAAACCACCTCTGCGCTCGCATTTGGGGATATTGACATACATGTACTTGAAAGACGGAAAGAACTTCAAGCTACACCACCATCTTTTGTTCGTCATAAACATTGATTATAAACTGTCATTTTTTCTTTTGCGTAGAAACAATGACTGATTACACGTAATTCCTGCTACCACGGACTGTTATGAGCGACGATTTGCTATAGGCAGATGTTTTATTACTAACTCCAAGTTGGATGCATTATTTCATTAATGGAAGAAACAATTCCCACTTATCTTCTTTGTGATTCTGTGCGTGATGAACTTATTTCCTAAACGGAAAATAAGGAATTAACGAATCTGGGTCATTTTTTTGAAATGTTGGAAAAACTTAACATCAGTATAGACAAAATTGTTGCTCAAATGTAAAATAACAGTGCATGTCTGTATGGCGGAATCAGAATTAAGATAGGGAGGATAAGCTACACTAAGACAGTGTCGTATTGCGCGTTAAAATCCCGGTTGCGAGAAAAGTAGTCTGTTTGGACCTAAAAACCCAAATTTAATATAAAATAATACGATGTGGATGCAAAATACAGGGATGAGATTTTATCGACTATCATCGGATTTCCTACTTTTTGGGAGCCAAAAATATCATCGGCTTATGCGGCCCTTGGACGATTGTTTTCACTAAATGGCAGCCTGAAACAAAATAAATAGAAATTCCCTTAATAATGAATCAAAAAAGCATAAGCAGCAACAGGGGTACTTTGCTCTTCTTTAAAATTTATTACAGTAATACCATAGCATATTTACTTTTGATTTAATATGTTTTATATTTTATCAAAATGCTTGAATAGTAAATTGATTGTGATTGTTTTCTTCAAACTTACGTATCTTCATTTAGGAGAACGGGGGAAGATATCACCCATTTATTTTATGCTTTTGCTATTTATTCAGCATTTTCTTCCTCTTTTTCCATGCCGATGTAGAAAACGAAATGCAATGGAAAGTGGCGTGAAAGATTACGAAACGTGTCAGTTGTTTTACGGACAGCGCATCGTACTTGGAGAGATCTATTTTTTCGAGAAATAATAAATAAAATTAAATACACATGAAGATAGATAAATGCACTGACTGATTGAACTGTTTATATATTTATGAGACTGTGATAAACAATCAAACACAATAGGATAACATATATTCAAACAAGGAGCACATATAGATTTTTAAAAAAGTCTCTCATTTCAGCAACATGTGCCCACATGAAATAAAAGGTGTACAACAACCAGCATCTTTTTTTTTTTTCACATTCGAGATCCCCCTTTATAGGACCCTGAATAGTGGCGTCTTCCAGACGTTGTGGGGGCGCGGTGCTTCATGTTCGAGATAATAAATGTTCACGTATCGCTCTCTCAATGCGCCGGTCCTTTTATTGTTGAGGCCAATTATGTACTTAATGTATGATTAAACCATTGATTTATGTGCTAGATTTACAGGCTTTTTTCTTTTCGTTCACGCGTCAGGTGAAAAAAATGGCCAGTTTGAAGCCAATTATTTACGGCTCCTTGCTACCTTTGGTTCTTTACTTAAATGCCAATATGGCTTTATTGAACTGGCCACTGAACATACTGGAGACGACCATACACCGGCCATACGTACAGCGGCGACGACTGGTTTATTACGATTCAGAGGCCCCAAAGGGAGCAGTGTATTAAAAAAAAAGAGTGGAACCCGATAAATAATAATAATAAAAAAACACGTGGTAAGATAACGGCAGTGAAATTAGCAAACTTATGAATAAAATAATAGCAAGACTGGTAAACAGAAAAGAAATGTCATATTTGCCAATACAATGAGGAAAATGTCGTTCGGAGAATGTTTGTGGAAGCGTGACGAAAGACTGCTTTAATAATAGCACCACCCTGTTTTACTGAATGTTTTAGAGGTATTCTCAAATTCAATATCGTTGCGTACGTCTATTGAATGATCTCATTTATAAATAAGTAAATAAATAAGCATCACATACAGATTTTACAATTAACCTTCAATTTATACACAGGGAACAGTACATTAGTGCTAATATTTCCGGGTTTTCCTCGTCCTTTATTATCAACCACGCACAACATGTTGCGGCATCTGAACTGATGACTGCTTTTTATGTAGATGATAAGACATCTGGTGTCACTTTATCTTTTATTTCTGACATACTGGAAACTATCTATGGAAATTAGATAAATATCTTTATATATTTTTTATAAAACTCTGTTGACTGTTCCGTCTTTACTTCGTCTAGATTTGCTTGGGTTGATAATCTCAGAAACGGATGGATCTTATCCTCTATGCAGTTATTGACTTGGCTGAGGTCGTAGTGTTGTTTTGCAAACGTCACAGACATACAGTAGTAGCGGCCGAGATCACAATTTATAATTATGCTAATCATCTGATCAAACTGTTTACGTACCCAATGAAACTAATTTCCCCACTTTTTTTACTCTTGGATAGTACGTCTATGTCAAGGACAATGCAATGACGTATGTGTGTGTGTGTGGGGGGGGGGGGGGGCATTAATCTGCATTATGGCAAATTGTATGAAAAAGTTATGTCCACTCGCCCATGAAACGAGAGCTAAAATTGGCTGACCGAATGGTTTAGATCTTGACCGGGGTTTCACCTTAATGACGTCACCTTTCTGTAAAGACTTCAACACCCTGTACACTGAACGCGGCGTCTTTTCTGCGTCCTTTGTGCCATCATGAAACTGGCATCGGTGTGGTCGTAGAAAGGAGGCATAAGTTTCTCCTGGTTGCAGAATAAATGCTCAATGATCATTCAATTGTCGGCACGAAAAGTATTATTTTTTTTACTACCAAACGGGGCTGTACTTCGGGACGCAGAAAGGACGCCGTCCAGTGTAAAAGTGGGTTTAGCGATTTTACAACAGTCCGAATTCCCTCCTAGATTAATAATTACAGACATTTATTTAGCTATGCTTATCCACACATTTATTTGAGTCTTACATTTGTTTTATACGTAATTTTCAAGCAGTCCACAGCTGCCATCATGATTTATTCCACTAGTTGTACATGCAATGTAATATTAATTAGGACTTCTTATTGTGCGAAAAAAATCATGTTTAAAAAATATTAGCGACTTGCTCGTCTTTTAGTGCAAATTTTATAAATTTTGTTATGTCGTTTAATTTCATTTATTTAGTTATATTCATATGAGCGAAATTTGTAAGCAAAAAAGAATAAACAGAAAAAAATAAAATAAGGAATTGTAGTCAGAGACAGTTGAATTGATTCTACAAAATCTGTATTATATAATTAGACTTCAATCTGCCCCTAAAAACGCTTGTAAATAAAATACTTTAATGCACTAGCTTACCTATAACAATGCTATCTTAAATTCTATAATATAAAAGTCTATATTAGTTAAGTGAAAAATAAAAAACAACCACCGTTTATCAAACGAAAGACCTTGATGTTTATGTAACTAAGAGTTATGGTGTAAATATTCATGCTTAGGTTTTGATCTTTTTATTTCATTAAAAACAAAAAAAAAGTAGTTACGGATATCTAGGTGATTTTTTTGTTGAGACTTATGTCTTGTTTTACATTCGATTTCGTTTGAATAACAAATACAACGAAAATGCAAAAAAAAAAAATGTATAAAAACATTATGCACTTTCCTATTCACTGATAGTTAACCATTTATGCAGTAAATTTAAAAAGTATTTCTCATCAAAGGTTATAAAAACGCCAAAAAACAGAGATGATTAAAAAAACAAACCAACACATTTTCCTTTAAAACCACCTCAGACTAGCGTTTATTTTTTGCTTAGTTGGATGATGATCGCTCGCGTTTGTACATGTATCTATCTTGTTAACTGAGCAGCCTGACCATGAATGATAAGGTTTAAAGGTTCCACCTCTCTGTGCTTTAGACGAGCAAACTGTAATCATGTTAAAAGCATTTTGCTGTAAAAGCAGCGTTGTTCTTCACATTGATGTAGCTAAATAATGCAGGTGTCTTCTTTGTTTAATGCAACGATCAATAAGCTTTTATGGAAGGAAAAACAGATATCTAATTGCATGAAATGTAGGACTTCAGCATGCTTTTGGCGACTGGTGTCGGGCCTAATTTATGCAATATGAAATAGGATAATCATTTTTCTTTATGAATCTTCGCAAATATAGATTAATTGCCCGGTCATTTCTACGTCACACTAGTAAAAATAATAGTGACAATTCAGTTTTATCCTACCGTCACCCTGCCTTAAGAGACAAGTATTTTTGTAATGCATACTGTATCCGGTGCAATAAAGTTAGATTTCCAACGATATTTTCTTTAAAAATCAAAACATACGCATTTGTGGTGAATATGACTATCAAACATCGCAATCGATGAATTTAATCTTTATTGCAAGCTGCACTTTCTATCAGACACAAGCTTAAAAGCCTACAGGTTGAAAGCCTTTTTATCCTTATTTATATTTATTTTTTAATTTGCGTTGACAATGTGATGATAACAACGAATAATTTAATTAAAAACAGAGGTTGATTCACCGCACCAATGTCAGTATAGGAGTGGTTACGTTAAATAATAAATAATTGGCAACACACAAATAAGTTATAATTATGATGATGATGGTCTACTAGTTTTGTGAGCACTTCATGCTCGTACCTATTCCATGTATTTCCCCTTTTAAATTATAAATTGATATATCGGATGATATGGACGTTTTTGATATTCCAGTACGATAAAGCCGTGAATGTACGCTTAAAGTATATTGCAAAATTTTAATGAGTTTTGTTTAAGATCATGCAAAAAAGGTTTGTTATAGAAACATTCGAAATAGCCAAATAAAATAATTTTACGCCGGATCAAATAAGCCGTGCAAAATAAACAATGAACCGTGGAAGCTTTTCCTTGAAATATTTTGAATTTTTAACGTAGAAACTTAAACGGTAGGCTGAAGATTAAGGTCGAGAGATAATTATTATTTCACTCTTTGGTATTGTAGCTGACGTATATTTCTCAAATATCCGTAGATGGGCTCACTGAAATAAAACGTACATGTAGTCATGTATCGTTGAAAATATACAAGTGATGTACAAGAGTCCACATGGAAACTTTTCTAAATTCAATATAGGCTGATGTGCATTTTAAGCACCGAGTTAATTATTGTAAAATATTATTTTATTTGAGATACGCAACCGTCAGAATGTACTTATATCACAACGGAATTTTTTAAATTATACAAACAATATTCATGGCGGTTTAGCGCACCCCAACCTCAGCCCGGGGGGGGGGGGGGGGGTACAAGACGTTACGTAAAGTGAACCTTGATATAGAAAAATCATTCAAGCTGCTGTGTCACAACAACAATCACTGTTGTTCTTTTTGTTTTGTGTGTCATGCTTTTTAGGGTGTTTGGTGAAGGAAATCAGTCATTGTCACTCCTTTGCAAAATATTTACTTTTGTTACATATTTCTAGTGTTATTTATAGCTCTGATGTACTGCTTGGTAATTTTGGGTTTCACATTTAAAATACACCAGTGTTACAGATAAACATACCAGTATTATCTGTTATGAAATATTGCATTCTCTTTAATTTTCATAGCCAGCATATCCTTAGGCAAATTGCTATAGAAAATTCAAGTGCGCGTCATATAATATACATTATCACTGAAATTAAGCCTTTGGCAAGTGTAACTATATACTTATATATTCTGTTGGAATTATCGAGCTCCTTATATGTAGAATAAATAAGTTAAATAGTGTTCCCCAAAGCTGATGGTTCTTAAAAAGAGAAAGTCAGGATATACCATGCGTTTTCATATATCTCTTTGACAAACGACCGAGATAAAATATTGAGATAAGGAAATAAAAATAGTTCCTCATGCAATGCGAAGATTTAAGCGCCTGAGGCCAATGTGAAGGGTAAATGAGTGCGAAGTCAATCACAAGAATCCAGTTGTGATGCAGGATGTCTTTAGAATGTCTTCATTGTTTATTTTCAGTGGCCTATGAACAGGTGTTAAATTATTTTATTTGGCTATTTCGAATGTTTCTATAACAAAAATTATATGCATGCTCTTCTGCAAACTCATGGAACTTTGAAATGTACCAATTTGTTCTGGCTAGGTTTAATATGCAGTACAGTTCAGGCATCATAGTTAGTTAGTATATTTCCTATTTTTGTCTGGCCAAAGCGATACAGTGTTATAGATTGTAAATAGGATTTGACCAATTGCGTACATTAAATATAAACAAGTTGATAAAAAAGTAATCTTAATCTAATCATACAACTGTTTAAATAAATTTTAAAACTTAGTGTTAAACTTATGTTTAACTTACCTTACATGTTGTGACTCATAGAGATATCTCAGGCTTTGATTGCTCTTTTCGAATAGCTGTTCTTGATTTTTTTTAATTTACGTAGCCTAATCTATTTATTCATTTTTGCTTCAGTAAACATTCTGATTTCTCTTTGCTTTCATTGGGCTTCAACGTAAAAAGTAATATGGTAAAATGCAATATAATATAATATAATATAATTCCGAATATATTGGAAAATGACGTGAGGTCAATTCAAGTCATGAAAGTTGCAGCTACGATAATGTATCTAATGGTAGAAATTTAACAAATAATATGTTCAAATATAACCGCAGCAAGTAAGGTGACACTGAAACCGAGACGAAATAAAACCTTTAAGCTATGAAAAACAGTGCATGCCCAGTGTATCCACATTTTATTTGAATCCAGATCAACTTTGGAGAGACTTTACTTATGACTCAAACCATTATCGCTTCAAAGACCAAACAAGCGGAATTTCATCTACTAGTAACTTCGACTTGACTTCCACCCAATCAAAACTCATTAAAACTGAGTTCAAGATATTAAACTGAGATATACTTTATTTTAATATTAAAAAATTACAGGTAACATATTACATTGTTTGTTGTTTCATCGTAGACCTGTATATATGCATGCCTCTACCTAGAGATCATATGTTGATTGTGGTGTTATACATGTAGCTGTACGTTTTATTCGGTTTTAAGTATATTTTACGTAAAATTCTGGTACTTTTTTTTTTCAAATAACACACTGCCACCCCGTCGGGATATATGCCTTGAATAATCCTGCTGATGCTCGACTTGTTCTAGCAGATCTACGGCATCAATTTCCTATGTCACATGATAGCAATTCCAAAAAAAATTATCAATTACAAAATCTACCATTTGAGTTATTTATAATTACATGTCTGTTTACCAAGCGCCTGCCAAGATGTCATAAGCGACCTTAAATGTCGCTTAAGCTATCAAACAAAGTTTCCATTAGCTCAAATTAGAAAGATAAATACTTCGGCAATTGCAGTGTAGACATTCAAAATATTTAAAAGGTTCCAAATCGATGACAAGTATTTTATTGAAGTAGGAACAGAGGAAACTTTATCGGGGAAACTTAACCTTTAACAAAATCTCTCTGACTCAGCAGTGCTGACTAATGAAATATGTATCGTGTTGAAATCATGATAATGTACGCGTTTAGTACAAGAGGCCGTGTTTAGATGTACAAAAACAGCTCTAGTTGCAAACCATATTTGACCTTAAACAGGCTAAATTAAAAAAAATTGTTAATACTTTTACCATTTCTTCATCTACATGCCAATTAATATCAAAAGCATAGAAATCCTTTTGAAGCATTATGATGATAAATCATGGTTAGCATATTCAAAATATGTTCATTAAAATTTGTAAAATGTCAGGTGCCACAGTTATTGAAGTATTATATTGGCACTCTGCTAAAAATAAGACGAAAATTTTCGTCTGCATTCCCGGTCTTACATAATAAAACAAATTGATACATGTATTTATGTTGCTTGAACGTTAATAATTCCTTTTCGTGTCATTTACCGTCACCTCCTTGTGGTTAACAAAACCAACTTTATACTCATCCGTGTACATATTGGTGCATAGTCATTAGTGCCTCTCCTAATGACATATTCGCCTTTTTGTCACAGCAACTAGATCGAGTTATGACCCTATCAGTACTCAATTAAATGCCATTATAGCTACCACAGACGTTAGGTCTCGGTGCGGTAGCAATCTACTCATTTGTCTCTGATATATAAGTAGGTGACCGAATAATGACCAATGACCAATATGATAAGAGGAGGACAATAGTTATAATGCACAGTTTGATTGACATTTAACTGAAACATTCTGCGTGTAATACTACTTGTTGTTGGATTAACGTGCTTTGAGAACCCATTTATTTTGCAATATGTAAATGCGACGACGTCATTTTACACTGGACGGAGACATTTGAGGATGGACATTTTTTTCGATGTCATTCAAAATGTGAACACGGTATGACGAACTGCTATTGGCTCCCGCACTGCGACGTGATTCAGAACCCTGTTTATATGGGCCACGGAGTAACAGTTAATGGGTTATTATACATGTTGCTCGTGATAGACGCTCGGGATGCACTTAATCGGTGACGCCGTTGTCTGCGTGCACTTAGTGCACCTTATTTATCTTTTGCGCATTGATTCTGTATTCCCGATTGGCATCCCGATATTAATTGGTTAAGTGATATACGCCGGTGAGTATCATTCTATGTAGCGATTGTGTGTGTATGAATATATTAAAATGACAGGGTTTAGCTGCAGGAAGTAGTTTTATTTTTGTCTATATCTGTGCTTCTGTCAGGTGAGACATTGTTCCACATCATTTTTTTTTTCTTTTTATTACTGCAAACTGTCGATTAAGGCGTTCACATGTTCCTTCCTATGTTCCATTTATTTCTAAAATTGGACTTAACCTCTCTCTCTTTCTCTCTCTCTCTCTCTCTCTCTCTCTCTCTCTCTCTCACACACACACACACACACACACACACACACACACGCACGCACAGTGCCCCCCCTACACGCACGTGTATGTACATATCCATACGTACAGTGTACATGTACAATCACACACGCGCGCATTCAGAGAGAGAGAGAGAGAGAAAAAGAGAGAGAGAGAGAGAGAGAGAGAGAGAGACCAGTACTGAATAACCCTGACAGCAATATAATGCTTAATCAAGTCATTAACTATTTGGAAATGAAGCGGGATGAAAATTAGATTATCGAGTCTTAAACCCGCATCCCCATGCCAGCGTCTGCAAAAAGGTCAAATTAAAAATTACTTCAGCGATATCGTTCTTACAGTTAAAACAGCATGTCATTTTGATTATATTTCCTCTTTGTTATTATTATTATTAAGTACTTCACAGGCTAGGACGCGTTTTGTGAAAAATAGAGCTCTGTCATTTGTATATCATAACTGGTTAAGCAAGAACCACGGGCTATGCAACATAAACAATAACAGATTTGCTGAGGGCACCACCATGAGACTACATGGTGTATGTGAGTAATTCTTTCCAAGCAATGTTTCTATCACTAAAACACGTTACCGGGGAACTGTAGGATAATGGAACATGCACCTTATGAGACGTAATGCTGGCAAAGTGTTGTGTTAGATTTATTTTCTTTACAAAGCCTTACAAAATGATAGTTAGCAGTTTTGTGCAATAGATGGGCATTGAAAAGGAACGAGGTCGAGACTCCGCAATGCTGATGTGAGCACGTGAAAATTGCAGTGACTTTTAATTTGATCAGGCTTCAGTGTGCAGTGATAGTTACATACTGTATTCACAGCGCAGTGCTGAGGTCTCATAAAGCAGCATCCACTTCGGAAGCAAATGGATCCGTAAAATATTCCAAGCACTGCAAAAGACTCGATAATCGTACCCGTGGATGTTACGCTATGTTCTGTGGACTACAACGAGAGTGTACAACATGTGTTGTTGGTATGTTCAGGTAAATAACCGAGTGCATTTATTTCTAAAATTGGACTGTGAGGGTACATGTGTACGCGTACTTAACTCAGTGTACTGGTAAAAAACTTGGCATACTCGGCATAAGTCGAGAAAATGGAAAAGCTCATAGCTGCGTGCCTCAGGGACACATCAAAACATAACGGATGTATTAAGATATGGAAAGCAAATCAATGTGGGTTTACAATATTGATGAGAGTTTAACTTTATTTTCATGACCACGCCCACGGCGGGCTCAGCAGTGTCAACTCAACAATGTAAGCTATTCAGAAAGTGAATTCCAGAATCGGGTTGTTCATGTTTGGTGAATTGTAATGAATCTTTACGCAGATTAATGATACAGGCTTATCAGATTTTGAAAAAAAAAAACTGCGGCCGTTTCGGAGGAAAAGATGAATGTGTATACAACGAATTTTATACGTCCCTGAATATGGTTTACTGTTGATTCCTTAAATTGCATTGTGCCGTTATCGGTAAGCATGCATTGTCAGTGTATTTCTTTATTTGTTCATGCGTATTCCGCCAGATAATGACAGCGTATTCATTTTGGCTCTTCTCCGTTTCCCATTTACTGATTCCCTTTGATGCAGATACAGGTCTAGGTCGGAAATCAACATAATTGGACTGTTTATTTTCTTTTTCGTACATGTATATTTTTCCATAGTTCGCTTGGTGCATGTGTAGAGTTAACTGCCGATCCCTTGTTTTTTCTCCTTAAATAGTAAAAAATAAATAAAATTGTGTCTAGGCGGAAATTAGTCTGATCATAATAAGCATCTGAGGCTGTAGTGTTTTATACCGTTCACGCAGGAAGGTTGATACAGAAGAGTCGTGATTAAAGGTATATTTTAACCGAGCGTAGGTGGAGCGCGGATTCCCAATAACACATATAAACTACTTTTACTAGTTTCTTAAACGACTCAAATAAAGTCGACATGCCAAGAAATAAGCGAATTGCTCACTCCGTTAGCTATAAAAGATGTTTAAACTGCATCTTTTTTCAACATTTTGGTCGTAAATTTGACCTACTTATCTGCCCATTTATATATAGAACAAAAAGCAAGCTGAAAAAAGTCCAAATATCATTTTTCGGGTAAAATGAAAAGGCGCCTTCCGGTAATTCTCTTAGTTATATCATTTGAAACTGTATGGTGGCATTTGGCAGTCTTTGTGGCAAAAAAATGACTTAGAATGCATCTTCAGGAAAGAAAACGACAACATGCCTTTGGTTCACCACTGCATGAATTAAAAATAGGGACATGCCAGGGTATTTTGCATTATTTGCTGAGGTGCTGTTTTCATAAGGGTAGACTTCCTTGAACCCCACCCCACCCCTTTTTTATGTAAGCGTCTGTATATTCGCTAGCTTTGCTGTCTAGTTTGTATGCTGATTATCATATTCAGCGAATATATCCAAGGATACAATTAATAGGATAGAGCTGACTAAATTACCTTTTTGTTGGAATATTCGTACATGTATATTCGTCAGCTCTGCTAATTCAAAGGACAATTAAAACAGATACATTCAATTTTAATATCTAAAGACACGCAGTTCTGCATAATCTTTGTGGGATGACACATGTCTAATTAACGTGATTAATTGTCGTATTCATAGCATGGTCACACCTACGTGCACCTGCCAGAATTGTCCCCTCTCTATCAAGGTGTCAATCGCTAGTACTAATTAATTCCCCTTATTTCTGAGATCTATATCGCACTAGTTTGTGATATAATCGCCATTAAAAGGGCAATGAATAAGCACTGGGGTCATCTATGTGAGCCGGGTTTATTTCATTGCATTTTATTTCATATCATATCATGTCAATTCATAACATATCATATCATACCTTTTCTATTTTCTTTACTTATTCATATTTTTTATTTTCTATTTTATTTCAGTCCATTTCATTTCACAACATTCTATATATTTTATTTTATTTTTTATCTAATTTTTGTTTATCCACTGTCATTTCCCTTATTCTTGCATCTACCCTTTTTAAAATGATTGCTTACCTAAGATTTTAAATTTCATTTTTAAATACAAACACCAAATTTTATAGAAGAGAAATTATTATAACTCTTTATTTTATGCAAACAAATATGTTTACTGGAACTAAGTGCGATTCCTCGACAAATTCCATGACCAACAAATTAAAAACACAATGATAGACCTATTGATTAACTAGGTATTGTTCAGTAACAAAACGTTCGGAAATCTGAAGTATTTGAAAGGCATATCTTATAAAACATATAAGTAGACGCGCCAAAAGTCTGGAAATTACTCATCTGCAAAATGTCAGAAGGAAAAGAAGATAGAGAACAATGTCAAATCTAGGACCTAGTATAGGCCTGTTTGGCTATCTACAGGTAATGGAGAAAGGCCACGTTTTGTTTATATTGTCCTTAATTTTTATAAATTAAGACCTTAACCTATGTTTTATAAATGTACAAACTTCGGTGTTTTATAGGCTCATGAAGGCGGGTGATTTATATACCTCTGTGTTCACATGTTAAGTTAATAAATAAATAAATACTATATACAGTCCAAGTTATACAGGAAAAGAGTATAGGCAGCATTTTTATGAAGCAGAGCAAATGCATATCTTACTTGTTTCCGATAAATGTATCAATTTTGAAATTTGAAAGTAAGTTTTATAGCCGAAAACGAAATCTAGTGGTTTAAAACATAACTTGATGAGACGTTATTGGGGCCATTTGCTAAATAAGCCACTAGTGAAACCATCATTGAAAAGAATTATCTTTAACGTGATTAATCTGTGGCGATTGCTTACATATATATCGCAAAATCTAACATTTCTAAAAGTGACCGAAAATGCCCATGTGAAACGCACATCCTCTGCTTGAGATTATTGGATCAAAGGCTTTATATTTTCGTGAAGAAATAAACAACTTTAGCACAAAATGTTAGAGCTCACTGGACAAAAGGACAAGAAGAGGTTCACTAATTCTTGGGTACGTGCACTGTGAATGGTTATCAATCAGACAAAAACAAATGCAAGCAGGAAGCTAATTAGAAAAGAATGAGAAGTTAAGAAAATGTCTTGCATCAGAGCTTTAAAACCTTGGTAATGAGTTCATGCATTATAATTACTAATTCTAACAACATAAATCTAGGAGAGGAAAGCCACAATAGCAAAAGATATAACAAAAAAAACGGAGAATTTAGAGAATGGTACGACAAGAGAGGTTGTGCAAGATTAATATTTTTTCTATTCATGCCCAAGGGAGCAAGGACAGAAATGAAAGTGAACCTTTCAGAAATGCAGTGGAAGAGTTATGGTCGTTGGTTACGCAACGATGGTTGAGCTTTTTTATTCTTAATTCTTGTGCGTAAGTGACACTGCAGTTTTAGCACATGTAGTTATCTATCTCGAAAGCAAGCTGGTACAGAAGTCCCGGACGACATTTCGTTGTCAGTCTTTCCTCTGTACTCAATAACCCTCGAGTCACAAGTCTGAACATGGGACAGAGCACGTAACGCTGTAATTAGATACATATAACGGGCTCCCAACACCTTTTGGCAGCCGTGTCACCAAAAGTTCAGTGGCCGGTTTTATTGGTTATTGAATATTCAGACTACTGGAATAGCTGCAGAGTTCAAAATTGTAACCCGAGATTTTATGTACGTGTATTTGATAGCCGCCGACGTTTATCGGTGACTACGATTTTTTAGTGAATTCGATTACCGTGCTGACTTCAAAGTTTTGTTGTTTAAGGGAAATGCTAATTAACGTTTAAGTTGATACACTGCACCAGAATGTTTAGGGAAGTATACTTTCGGTGGCATTAATTCTGTGCGTCGCTCGACTCGTTAGATGCGTTGTCAACGCTCTTTGGGGGGGGGGGGGGGGGTGAAAGTGGTAAGGAAAGGACAATTCCTCTTGCTGTTATAAAATATGTTCATTTTATTGGCTATATTATTTTGGAAATGACAATTTTTCTATAATTATCAGCACCCCCTCGCCCTCATGTATTTTTATCCTAAATGTGCCAACGGCCCGTCACAGGTGCAAGTGTAGGGAGAGGCTTGTCACCAACCCTAATTCCCTGAACCGACGTCAATTTTATTCCCCAGTGCGTCTTGAGACAATGCTGCGTTTTAGGAGGGCAAGTCAAATGTGAGCCAATCAAATGCAAAAATTATATAAATACAATGTGTTACTCTCTCCCGGGTCACACATCACATCATTCGAAAAGGTGAATGCGTGCGAGTGAGGTTACCGCAGTGCAGTTGGACATCTTGTTATTTCGGGAAGACCAATGAACATGGTTCTACTATCCCGAATTCGCATGATTTAGATAACGCCATTGGTCGGGTCTAATGCACGGTGGCCAAAAATCAAACCTCCACTGGAAAGAAATGCAAATCTGAACCCATACTCTCCGAGGGTTGAATATTTTAGGGATTTTTTTTCCTCAGCTTTCGCTCTCCCCCTGAATATTGACTGAACGCATAATCACTTTGCACTGACATAAATTACTACTATTTTCATGGCGGTTTCGGTGCATCAGTATCGTGATAACGCTTCCAGTCATGAAATCCAGCAATACCGTCCTCCCCGTGAGCGCCCAGGTGAGGCATCGGGATATTATCTTTTGATTTTTTTTCCTATAGTGCCATTAACTTACTGTCAACAGTGAATGGATGGGTGGGTGGGTTAGGGGGGCCATCTCAACACTGTGTTTCCTGCCGAGAAAATTTCTACTGGGACAATCGTATTTGGTGTTTTTCTAGAGAACTAGCTGAGTTCAGTTATCGTAATTTGGCCACTAGTTTTTTTTTCTTCGGTAGATCTTACCCCGGCTTCATTTGATACATTCCGTATTAACATAGGTGTTTTTAACACAATCGGGTGCTGCTTGCTGTTAAACATCCTTCCACAGCATTTATTACTAATGACGGGCGCTTGAATTGCTGATTTGCCATAACTTTCTACTTTGGTCTTGTTGATCTTTTGAATGAGACGTTTTAAACTTCTTGGTTTCTATAATTTTATGAAAAGACAGTGGCGAGGATTGTTCATTTTTCAGTAAGTTTTCCACAATAAAAGGGACATGACCTATAAGTTATGACGAGCCTTGAAGTTTTTTTTTTTTTTTTTTTTTTTGTAATTTGCAGTATTGCTTAAATGAAATTGTCATCACCTTATCAAATGCTGCCTTCGATTATTGTTGGTGTTATTAGTATGTTGACATAAGTTAACTTCGATTTGGGTGAAGACGATTTTCATTTAATAGAAAATATGGCTGTCTTCCGTTTCTATAAAAGTAATGCAATGAGCTTTACAGCAACTGATGAAAAAATATAACCAAATTAAGCACAAAAGTAGACAGTTTTCAAAATTCAATAAAAAAAAAATAAATAAATGGGCGTTATTTGAACCTGGCGCTTTCCCTAACTAGATCAATTTGAATGTAATACGCCCTTAACATTTTGTCATAGTGTGTGACGTGGCTCTTTTCGTTTAACACAGTTAATTAGTTTACCCTAAAATACAGTTTTAAAATTGAGCCGTCAACACGCCATGTACTTCCACTACCAGTGGTTAGTTAGTTGGTTATTAATTAGTACTATTCCCACATACAATGCGATAAACGGGCAAAGCGATCCACGTTATTGTATACAAGTTTAACCAATTTTAACTTATATAGCCAAACAAAGTCTGATACGCGTAATAAACCTATGTCTCAGTCCTGCCTTGGTGTGACTTACGATCAGTACATTTCACTGACTCTTTGTCAAATCTCATGTCATTTTCTCGTGGTTCTATAATTATATTTGCATGCATTATTGTTAAGTTTTTAATTATTGATTGTTTACACTCATTATTATTTTGAATGAGCAGTCATCGTGATGTAAATTTACTGGTATGATATGCTTGAGTTGTGACCTTTTATGACTTTTGTTAAAAACATGTATAGATTGAAATGAAATGTCTACATGTCTCGTTTAATTCAAAATGTAGGTTGGCTTTTATTTCGTATTTCCTTGAGTTCACGAACATTTTAGTCCGAAGTTTGAAACTCATTTTCATACTATCATTTTTCAAAATCATGAAATATTCGGACAAACCAGTGTTTAAGTATATGTAAAATTGTGAAAGCTAGCCATTGAAATCCATGGGAAGACAAACAAATCGCAATTTATGCCGTGAAGGTAATTGCACTGAATGGCTCTGTCGCTCAGTACAAGATGGCGTGCAAGAATTGTCGATTTATTTGAGGTAAAATCCCTGCGGCAAGTTGAGAATGGCATCTAACGGATTTATGGTTGTGTATGCGGCGCATATTTGAATTAAGAGCAAGACGGATGGAAGTCAGTTTACCAATTCATCAGTTTTTTTTTTTTTTTTTTTTACATTCTATACAGCAGAAGCAATATCTTCCCTGAACGTTTGTATGCATTGCGGTAGCATTATGTAAAATTGACAGTTTTATTTACGGCTTCGTTTAAAACAGCTATTTAACGTGGCTCATTATTAAGCTTATTATCGGAATTATTATTATTATTTTTTTTTAATGTCTTTCTATGGACTCTACAATTCTCCAGTAAATAATGATGATGATGATTTTGTACAACAACGTAAAATAAAAAAAACCCTTCGTGTGGAAGTAAATAGATCAATGTTTTTGTTCAAGTTACGCAGAACTTTAAAATGTGTAACGTTTCGAGCAAAATACTTGTAGGGTTCCTATATATATATATATATATATATATATATATATATATATATATATATATATATAATGATTAGATGATGATTCAACTTGACTTTGTCGCATATAGCTGTTTGTCACACGCGGTTTATTCAACCATCTTGCGACCCACCACCTGCGTTGTGTTAAGTACATTTTCCAACTGATTGAGATATAAGTAGATTTTGATTGTCGTGTGTCGTGATAACGACCAACATGGTGCCAGGCCGGGATGACCAATTTTCTGTGGTATCCAAAGCAGGACAGTTGTTTTGTAACTCATCCTTGTGGGGGGGGGGGGGGAGGAGGAGGGGGATGAAAGGGGGCAGGGAGCCTTGAGATTTTCAAGGTGCCAGTTCTCAATGTTATTCAAACGCAATGTGTGCTATAATCTCGGTGTAGAATAACCAGACCAGAACCCGGGCTCGCATTCGTATGGATAAACAGAGAGTGAGAGTGAGACTGGTAAGCGGGTAGAAACATCATTTTCTACAGGTACCTTGAGACGCCCCCTGGTGTCATTCGGTGCGCCCTCGATGTGGGCATTTTGATGTGCTGGTCGAGAGTAGCGAGAGCACAGTGCGAACCAAGTACGAACCAAGTGGTTATACATGTTTGGGGCACTGGATAAAAATACGCGGCACTGCGGTTTAACTACACAACTCGTGTTAGTGGATAGACATAAACGACTGTTCTGCGTCTAGATGCGGTTGACTCAAAGTGTTGACGAGTTGGAAGGCTACAGTCACGTCTCAGACACCCATTTTCAGCGGGGCAGGACGGGCGATGATTTGGGGATGTTTCGACTTTCCTTCGAGGCAGTGGCTCAGAAAACATAAGTAGGTTGTAGTTTTTGTTTAAATTTTCAGTCGAGAGTTAACAATTGTGACGCATGACATGTGCAGAAGTCCGTGATTTTAATTCACTTTAATTTACAAATGGATATTATATGCACACCGAGTATCACCGTGTCACATATTTCTGGCCGCAGATCATGAGACCGTATTTTGTTCATACATCAGGTTTTCAGTTTGAAACAGAATCGTGAAGGGTATTTCATTTTGTTTGTTAGATGTCCTGTTTCTTACATGACTGAGTTTTTGTGTTGAAGCTTTTTACATTGTACGAGTTCCTGAAAAACATACTCATTGTGCTCGATTGGTTATATATTTATTTGTACAGTCGCATTAACGTACTGGGAAAGGATGCTCATTTTAATCAACACTGACAATAAGGGTATTTATATTTTGGGTATATGCATTGATAATTTATATATTAACATAGGACTTCGGACATCTACTTGTACGCTGTTTGCAATGAAATATTTCTAATATGTTTCCAATATAGGCTTTTTAGTGTTGTAGTTTTAAACACTGATTATTGTTGGGTTCACTTTGCCGCATTTTTTGTCTAGCTTTTATCATTTCGTATGCCTAAAACATTAATTAGTTCATGCATAAGACTGTCAATTATATGCACAGCCTTAAAACTGATGGTAGATTAAAAAGGACGTTGCTCCCATTCAAAGACATAAAAGTAACTTACAGTGTTGTTTTTAAAATGCATCACATTTGGGGAAATTAGTCTGACGTTAAACAAGAAATGTGAAAAAGAAAAATATAAAAAAAAAACGAAACAAGTATAATGTTGGAACCAGCAACACGTTGTATGGTTTCAAAGTAGAATTGTTTGGTAAAAACAGAAATGCCGTGAAACTTAACTGATAACCGGTATTAGATAAAGGTGCATAGATGATACGAAAACCATTACATATAGGCCCATCAACGCCTTTACTGGTACCAGTTTTTGTCTATTTGTCAAATGGAAAGATAAAATGTATATTTCATAAGTACTCGTCTTTTTATTTAGTTAGGAACAGGTCCTATATAAGCCATGATTTTATCTCTAAAACTGTGTAACTTACACAGTTTCATTGTTGTATGACACTCTTGTAACTTACAAGCAAGATATTAATAGGATTAGAGCCATTGGTAAAATGTGCTAAAACCAACTCTAATAATAATAATAATAATAATCAGTAAAAACGTGTACTAATGATAAGGAAGTATCCAAGTTTAAAGGTTGTCAATGAATTGAATGACATATATCCCAAATGAGACACAACTAGAAAATAATATTTATAAAACTTAGTACAACTAATATAATTAAGAAAATATGAAGATACCGTTGACCTTAAATTACATTTATTGTTGTTTTAAGAACTGTGTTCTTTGTAAATATTTGCTTTTAACTGCAAAACTGTAAATACTTTGATGACTTTTTTACGGGAGACATAATATATCTAATAATACATTATATATTTTTAACCAGTTTCAGCGACAAAGTTTTTAATAGGTGTTGGATTTCACAATTGCTTCTTTTACTTGTGGGAATTGTAGGGAACATGATATGACTATAAACTAAAAATAATTTTGAGGAAATTCATATCTTACCCAAGCCTGGTTGAAAAAGATTCTTTTGCGTGCGGGGGGGATAGCTCAGGTCCCTTTTAATTATATGTATATTTTCATGTTTATCTTATTCAACATGTTTTTATATATTCCATCATAGGGAGTTTTTAACTCCCTATGATGGAATATATAATTTCATTTTTCTGCATATTATCGCTAATATTTATTTCAAAGAAAAAGGTGTTTAGTGGAAATGCACTGCCACGTTACTATTCGCCATCAACTTGAAAATTAACTGATTCTTGCAGAAAAGTTTCCTTATATGATCAATGACATTTTGAGAAAACACAATGTCAAGTTTTCTATACCAATTTACACCAGCAAATTCGCATTTTAGGAATTCTCTCTCTTTGTCTCTTTGATCTTTTTCATGCAGCAATATAGATCTTAAAACCGCAGGTGGCCAGAAAGTTATACCTTAAATGTTATCCGAAGGCTGCATTCTTTCAGTGCCATCCCAATGAAACGTACGTAACCGTTATACCCGCTCCTTTACATTGCGCGCACAACTTTTCGCAATAAACTTGTATCAACCAAAATGTACATGAATAGGACGTGGATCACGCGGGCCCTAATCGATACCTTACGTGTCCTTTGCTATCAATTTCAGTGCGTTTACCTGCCAGAGCCTGATTGTAATCGCTACGCGTCTGGCGTGGAGGGGCTGGAAAGAAAGATAATTACAGCGTCTTAACTAATTGAAGGTAAGTTCACCACGGGTGACGGGGAGCTTAAGTGCAAAATTTCGTGTGCTTCACCATCTTTCCATTACGGATGACAACACTATCGCAGCTTTAGATGATTCAACGCCAAGTTTAATGTTAACGACTATTTTTATTTTTAATGCCGTCTTATGTCAGATAATCTAATATTACGCAACCACTTTTCTATAGCATGTCATGGTTCCATAGCTTTGTATTGTGCGTAAAATGCATGCAGTGAATTATTTATTTCATGATGCATTTTTAAAGCGTATCATAGCTGACCTTGAGAAGTAGAGATTAATGTCCAAAATATTATTCATGCTTTACGTAGAATTACCCACTCTTGTGTACATAAATCAGATACTTGCCGGTTTATCCGGTTATGCCGTTTAGTTTCATTTCACTTTTAAGGTTTTCTTTTTCTTCTGCACGTTTAGCTTATCCGCTACATTCTGACTATGCGAAATGGCTGTTTCCTAAACGTGTTCTTCTATGTAAAAAATTCAATTAAACAGCGGCAATATTCTCTTAGATTTAAAACTAGTAATAAAGTCTGAAAATAAATGCTCGCAAACTTTGATATAATCTATAGCAAGTGAAAGAAAGTGTATAGATAATTAGCTACGGTGTTTTTGATAACTTTTTTTTAATTGCGTTGTCACTAAATTTGTAATAATACCGTTAAACCAGTTTGGGGACAGTAAGACTCGGCATTTGTCAAAGATGTTTTTTTCAGCAGTAACAGCAGTAGAATTGCTGTATCCTAATAATGCCAGTCATTTGCTAACTCTTAAAGTACTCTTCAAACGTACCGAGTGACCCCATCCTGTGGGCATCTGACGCTGTTAACATCAAGAGATGAAACTAAGCAGTAAAGGGGCCAACTGCGTCCATTTGCATCGAGCCGTATCTCCGAGCATGCGTGCTGGTGTGCACTTAATTGTCCATGTCATTTTAGTACAATTTTTGTCAGTTTCCTTTACATAACGCTCAATTAGTAGGGCTAAGATAAGACGGCTAAATTCACGGTTTACGTGTGGGAGGACATTATGAAGGCATGGCGCTTGTCACAGCTGGCGGACCCGAAGTAAAGACGAGAAAAAAAGAGCATCAGTACCATACAAAACGATCGTTAGGCACGCTTGCGATCATCAAACGATACGAATAACTCCGAATGTCTTCCAAACTTCGTGGGCTCATGTATCATCGGTTATCTTAGTTTTTTGTCATAGCGCTCGGGTACGCCACTTAGTTTAGCCTTGATTGAATCTGCGTTATATTCAGTAATAATCCCAGGTCTCAACGGCAAGGCGGAATCAACTTTTGCTTAAGAATGAGTAAACCAACAAAAAAATAACATTTCTTGTAGTTTGAAGCAATGGAAGAGGAGAAATTGTCATAGTATACTCAGAATAGAGGAGCGGTATTGAATAAATAATAATGTGTTACAACTTGCAAAATATTTGAGTCCACTTATGCTCGGCGGTGCTTGGTATTTTTTATTACTCTCTCCAAAAATCAAACTAAAGTTACTCAACAGATCAAAAATAGTTGATATGTCGTAGTACATGTATTTTGATAAATATATTTACTAGAATAATTTTTTTATTGCGAGGTTTTAAAACTAACGCAGTCAAGCTTTGGGCTTTGATATTCCCCTTTTCTTTGATATGATAAACATATCCAGCGGTATAAAGAGTACACAATGTCACCTTTTTGAGTTTTACCCGTTTCTTAATATTCTATATGTAGTATGTACACAATTCATACAACAATTCTGAAATTGTTTTGAAAAATGATTTTATTTGATTAATTTGATAGAAATTATGTAGTCGCCGTTTTCATACTTCTAACGTTAACGCAACAAATTTATTTGACTTATGAAACCTATAAAACGGAACATTTGGGTATTAGTTCTTGAAAAACTATTCTCTCGCTAACAAAGCGAAACCAGATACACTCCTGCGCACTTTTAGCCCCTCCCCCCCTCCCATACACACGATTGTTATGCCTAATCATTACACATGGACGTACAAGTAAAGATTCACAAAAACACACGAACAAAGAGGCGCGAGAGCACGCGCACAGCGACACGCGCGCGCGCACACACACACACATACACAAAGACAGCGAGAGAGAGAGAGAGAGAAATACGTGCGCGCAAGCGTAAAAACACACTGACTCCATTTTAATGTTTGCACCTCGTTGGAATTGAAAAGGAAAATATTTGTGCTGTGAATCATCAACATGTCGGTTGCGTATAAAGGTGGCTTTGTGACGATGTGCTTTAAATACCAATACATTAAACATTCAGTGCACAATTGCTCCTTGTGATATAATCCCTGCAGACTACTGTATAGTTATCAAATATATGACATGAAAATAAGATGATTTGACACAATTGATATGTAGGATAAAATGTCAATAAATAAAATGGATTTAATAAAATTCAATTCTAAGGAGAGTTAGCCTAAATAAAACTGAGCCATAATTATTTGGAGTATATTTTTATAAAGTCAGTTTTTTTAATTAAGTAAAAATTAATCAGTCTTTTATAGAAGACATAATGTGTTCTCAGAAATCCCCCTTTTCTGGATTTATTTATTTAATTACTTCGACGTTTTTAAACATTCTAGTAAAAATTAGATTATTTTTTACTGAACAAAACAGCGCATTAAAATTACTAAATATTTGTACATAGCGATATGATTTGTATTTATAAATATATGTTGGTACTTTTCCTTATCTATTTGTCTATTTATTTATTCATTTACCAATTTATTTTTTTTTATTTATTTGATATTATTTTGTTGCTTATCGTCATTCATTCAATCACTGTTTGATTTCGATATCCATGTATTTTTTATTAAATGTAATTGATTCTTTGGCCTAGTAAATTTCTCTCGTTCTAAATTAAGGCCGTTTTCTAGCTATTTCCTACCTGCAAAAGATGGTATTCACAAATTTGAAAATTAAAATATTTTGACACAGAAGACTGAGAAACCTGACAACAGAAGTGACTTAATTGATGTCAGGACGTTTTGAAGAATTAAGTTCCAAACCAATTTATGATACCTTTTTCTTTATACTTTATGATGATTGTGACACCTACTTTCTTACTCATACTGTAAAAGGCGGCATTTGCACTGATTTTGACTTGAAATACGAATGCGCGTTAAAAATAATCCGATGCAGCTTTGTTTTAAAACTAACACCATTAGAGATTTACTATTCCATTAATTTTTCTTGTGATGGAGTGGCATCGCGATTCCAATTTTTTATTTATATATATCCGGTTACTTTTAATTTAATTAGATAATTTAAATTACGTAATTACCAATGCTTACGGAAATGGAGAAAAATATGTTAATGTTTTTCCAAGTAACATTACTGCGTAAGTTAAGATTTTGTCGCATCAAAAAAAATGTTTCTACAATATTTTTATCACCCAAAATATGTCCATTGATTGCCTTCAGACTTGCTCTTTCTAAACAATAAAATTTCATTCAAATGCAATAATATCTGTTATCCATATCATTTCAATATTTTAGCCATTTCTGATGAAAAGATGAGAGCAACAGAGACAAATCTCTTTTAAATCTGAAAAGACAATTCAAAAGAGGAGACCTAGTAATTAATTACATAATAAGGTCACAAAGTACGAAGGTGAGGACCCTATGCCTTTGTTGTTATGGTGCCTCCATCGCGTGAAGTCTCCCCATTACTTATTCTGACAAAAACAATATAAAAAGATATAAACTTCAGTGACAAGGAAAACATCGAGATGGTGTTGTCTTCAACAATATTAAGGACTTTTTAAAGGATGTCTTTTACAATAGAATTTTTTTATCCTAACGCAGCGTTATTTACTTGGGGTCGTTTTTCTTTCTTTTTCTCTTTTTTATTTTTGCTAATATAAAATAGTATTTTATATTTTTGGAAAGTAATTAAAACTCATGACAACATAACTTGTTATTTTACTTTCATGTATTTTCAAAAAAAAAAGTCACACGATTCCACAATGATTTTCTTATCAATGTCATTGATATCACTAATGATAAATGAATTAAATACAGGATTTTTTCATAACGTTTAAATAGTTCCTTATAATGAATATTATTCAACAACGACCCTTAACTGAATGGTTATATTTCAAATCGTTGGCAACACACATCGTGAGAAAATCAACGACTTTAAGACACTTAATTATGTCTTCACAAGTTGAGATGTAATTTCCTCTATGCATAATTCTCTTCTAATGACTACCTGTTGTAGTGACCAAGGGGGCGGGGGCATTCGGTGCACGAAGCGGCCTTGTGGTGTGACATATCCTCATAAATTATAGCATAAAACTTGATAAGCTTTGATGGCCCTTGCTCTTTTAGTTCAAGCCCCCCTTCAGGCAGACAAGGTTTAAGGTTCGTTTAAGGGGTTACGGGGTTGCTCCGGTACGTGTGTCGCAAGAGCAGGCATGTTTTTGTCCCTCTCTTTTTTGGTAAAATTGGAAGATTTTCAACCCGCGATCCTTTTTAATAATATCTTATGTAATGGATACCCGGGTATATATCTATGTTTCATATCAAACGTGTTTTTTTTTCTAACATTTCTATCATCTTCGGAGCGTCTTTTGTACTTTTCCTTTACTGCCATTGGGCTGATGATGGGTTGCACGCAATACTATATAGAGGTCGGGTTGGTTGTATCGGCGTGCACGCAACTACAGGGCTTGCACTGATTGAATTCGGTGTAAAATGACTAGGTTCATTCAGTTCGTTTATATTTTGCAGAGACGACACACACACACGGTCACCAGAGAAGAGGGGCGACGGACTAAGGCCCCAAGAGGAAGAAGGCGGAGGGAAGCCACGAATTGCAGGGCGGAGCGGACACAGCGATGTTTCAGCCACCCCCTCACTTGTGCACAAACGGCTCCGTCCCCCCACCGCTGCCGCCTAGGATGATTCTCACCGGTGGCTTCAACCACGGCGACCCTTACCGCCAGCCGTACGTCTGGGGGGCTGCACCCCCTTCTCGCCCTCCTTGGCTTCACTTCGAGGACGCTCCACACGGGGGAGACCTCCGCTTCAATTCGCCCACATTCCGATGCGATCGTCTCAAAACGTTCATGGTGGATAAAAAACTGTTTCAGTGTCCGCATTGTAAGTATGTCACGGACCGAAAAAACAACTTGAAACGACACGTAGCGACTATGCACGATATCTGCACAAAACTTCTAGAATGCTGTGACCAAATTTTCCCAAATAAGGCGTCTTTGAGGGATCACGTTGTTAGGTGTCACAGAGACGGCTACGAGTGTCGCCTGTGCGGACGCAACTTTTGTCGCAAGGCGCTCCTGAAGAGACACATCACTGTGCACAGCGGGAAAAAAGACTTCGTTTGTTCGTTCTGCGGGTACGCAACTAGCCACCGCAGCAACTTAGAGAGACATAAAAAACGCCACACCCAGGCGAACCAAGGGGGCGGAGGTGAGGATGCGGAATCGAAACACTCCGACAACATTGATATTCTGAACGATGACTCAATGGATGAGGACGACGATATCAGAGAGGAGATAAGGAGCGCGGGCCCCATGCACAGGACGACCCTAAAACCGACGGGGAGAGAGGCAGCGTCGCTCTTTCGGCCCTTTGAGACAAATGACAACGAGCAAAGGGAAAACAGGGACTACGACACCGACTCCAATCCCTCCTCTCCAGAGATTTGTGAAACGCGGGCTGGCCCCAACTCACTTCTTTATAGGCACAAAAAGTATCGCTACATGGCCGTGCTTAAAGATAAAGTCTCCGACACGGAGTGTGACATTATGCCGTCAACGATTCAACATGCCGATGGCGCAAGGGAGGAGGAGGAAGAGAAAAACAGTGAGCCCTCCCCTGCTTTACTGCAAGCAGAAAGGGCTGGAGCGCATGAGAAAGCCCCCGTTGTTTTCAAAGAAAAAGAACAATTAGGACCTATCCCAAGCAGTGTAGCTCCTCAGAGAAATGATGACATAATTACAGTTTCGAAAAATACGGAAAACAAGACGGTTGATATTGAAAAACCGTCATCTCCTGACCGACGGAAAGTTAAGTCGAGCCCTGTGAAGGAGAAGGAATCTGGATTTCAGATAAACAATTTACTGAAGGACGATAAAAGTTTTACAACAACGTTTCATCATTACATCGATCAGCATTTCAACCATAAAGACCATACAACGAGGAAAACGATGGAACCATCGTTCTCGCTCCTAGATAACGATTTAAATAGCGAACAGCGTTTACACATGGCTCGGGAGAGAAACCTATACGGGGGCTTAACTATGGATTACCAAAACCGCCATTTTGGCGACCTAATTGGAAGAACTAGTGCGCATTTACATAAGTTTCGATACAATGACACTGCTAACCCGAGTCTTTTTCATGCTTCTCGGGACGGCTACCCTAGCTCGCTCTACGATGCAGGTAGCTATGGTCACCATTCACAGGGATTGGTAATAACGGCTTTTAGGTGCGACCTGTGTTCCAAAATTTTCAGAGATCAGCTAGAATTACGTGAACATTACGAGCAGCATCATTTAGTGGGGCGAGGCCCTTTTCAAAAACCTGTTCGACTTTTAGCGACGGTTCAGATTTGCGACTAACATTACAGTCAGCTGATTCATTGTTCGGTGTCGGTTAGGACGTGCACAGATACACGTAGCTTTTATGTCGGGTATAATTTGGTTGGTTTCATTACCTATATGCTTAACACTAAGTTCCTTTCACGCCTCGGTTTATCTTTGAACAATTTACCTGAGATCTCATAGTTTGGAAACAATGACAAAATATCAATGAACGCACATGACTTGGTTATTTCAGATGTTTGGGATCTTCCAAAGGCCAGAGTCTAGTTTCACAAGCATTATAAAATCAAATACTGGCCTTTATCTAAAAGTTATAGTTAAGTTTAATTCTGGAGTCCAGTGAACACATATGTCTAACGTTTAGAACACTTCTAAATTTTTGTTAAACAGGTCATTTTAGTGGATTACCATACAAGTCGGTGCCACAAAATAACTTTAGCCCAAAATTAATCTCTAATTTAGACGACAAATTTGGTCTTTAGTTCAAAACCTGCTTAAATAACATATTGGCTTAAACATTAGTCGTTACACAGTAACTTGGTATATTTGGGGTCAAGAAAAACTGTGATTTTCGGTTTAAGAATTAATATCAATTTTTGAATCAAATTCTACCGTGAATCGGTCCCAGGTTTTATTCTTTATTCGTTCGAATTTAGTCACTGGCGATGATCTTCTCTTCTGTTTTAAAAATTATATATCAACAGTTTTTGCTCAGAGGAACGGTTTCCTTGGCCATTTGTACTGTTAAATGCGTATTTTGATCCTAGCGAGTGCGAAGAAACATTCGAAGAATGCCAGTATGGTATGCGCAACGTACCTTTCCTGTTACCTCAACATAAGTATTTTTCCGTAAGAAATAATCAAAATCTAGTGGTGCTACACCTATTTATTGTAACTGCTGTTAGTGTACTGTAACTTTTTAAAATAGCAAATCATTACGATTGAGAGGAATCAAAATGTTATGAAATGGCTATCAAGTGAATTTGTCAAAGTGTTAATTTTTTATGCAATGATGTATTCGTTTAAAATACTTTTAGATGGATGTTTATTTGCACAGTAAGTTTTTTAAGCATGCCACATCATTGCTTCCAAAGGGGTGTCCTTCTAGTGGTAAAATATAAAATGTAATATAAGATATATACTTGAACTTTTGTTATGTGTCACGAGTTCATGCACAGAAGGGTACTTTAGATCAAATGAAAATTCCTATTGGCTCAAAATAATTGTTACCGGTACCATTCACTTTATATAATTTCAACTGAACATGTATAGCAATAAGTGCCAATGTTTATCGCTATATGTTGTAATTTGTGTGACCGTGTACCTAACTTACGCCCGTTAAAATGTAAGTATTGTGTCTATCATTGTCGCAAACATCAAAGCAGAAATACCGACATTGTACTTTATTGGAATCTAAAGGACTTTTGTTAGTGCAATAAAACCTTCAGGCAGGATATTTCCCTGTGTGTTGCGACTATACCATCAATTGTTAAATAGAATCAAAGGCAAATGCACAATCATTAGCATTCGATGCTAAAATGCACAGATACGTTTTCAGTGCTCTACAGAAGTATTATTGTATGCACATGGATAATAATGAATTTCATAAAAATATTTTGAATGTTATTGTTTCAATGTTAGAATATTTGTTGGGTATGTTTTACACTACTGATGACACGGTCTGAAACCATCTTTGTTGTTACTTCAGAAGTGAAGATAAGTCTTGCTGACACAGGGTGTTTATATGCATTTTTTCTCTACTTCAGATACTCTCTATTCGAATGTTGCTAAGTCTTAATTTTTTTTAATAATTCCCCAAAGAACACATGAGTTCGAAACTGATATTTTGTTTTAATTTCATAATCTTGGAGATTAATCGTTACGTATTTATCTGAAGTACATTGACTTCTTATACCAGACCTGAAAAATTGCAAGCCTGTTGCAATAAGTGGACTTTATATTCTTGGAACATTTTAACTTTTTAACTGTTATGGGTATTTGTTTGAGCATATCCTGAGGAAAGGCTTGTGTTGAAAACATTTACCTCGATACTGTAACTGGCTCATTTTCAAATATTATCCCTGTTGGTTTCCTTTCGTTGTCAATAAAATTTATGTGGAAATACTTGATGTCTCTTCTTAGATTATAATTAATTTTTTGTTTATTCTTCGCCACTTCAACTGTTATACCGACGGAAATGATTTTCATCTACATTTCAAATAGCTTGACAATAACAATCATTTATAAATATATATTTTTATTTAAATGTATGAGATATGTATAAAACGGATCCATTATCTAATATGTCACAGTTTCTATCAAATACGTTGAAAATTCATAAAAAGATATTATATATCTGGAAAGTGTATACAGAAAGATGTGTAATAAACCCGTGTGTTATCAAACAGTACATTCCAGAAACCTTGAAGAATAAAAAAACCTTTCAGATATATTATATGAGTTTGAAAATGTCCCAAAGTCATAAGTTCCACGTAGATATCCTGCAAAAGTAATTATTTTACCAATTCATACCTTAAACAATAAAACAACTCAAATAGAAGTATCTTATGTCTAAATTTTCTTTTGAAATGTACTGAAAGCACGGTCTCATTAAAAATGAAATTTGAAATTTAAAATGGTATAAAACATCGAATCCAATCGCGGGGAATTCGAGCTATGACTCGTTAGTTGAATTTTTTCTGAGGAAAATTACATTTTGCCCCAAATTACCTTACCTTAAATAAAATATATAATAAAATATGTATACGATAAAAAGTTTTCAATGCACAACTGAATTTGAATTCTAGGTATATAAAGAAAAAATCTCTTTTACTCTAATGCAGTGCTGCTTAGGGCCTATATCTTTTTTATTGTCGTTTTATGAAACTATAGGACTTACTGGGTGATCTGTGTAAATTTTAAATTATTTAAAACTATTTAAATTATTTTTCTCATCATTGAAATGTAACCTATGAAAAGAGCAATAAACAAATTCCATCAAGTTTTCTTCATATAATGATTACATAGATGTATGTTCTGCAAACACTCGCATTTATAAAATATTCTGGCTAAAATTTGTGAAATCTTCATGGACTGAACCGCGTCCTTTTTGCAGGAAATGCGTCTATTATTTCACTAATATAGCAAAGTGTGTCGCCCTGGTCTCAAAAATTAATGCGACGAGTAGTTTAGTTAAAGAAATTTTTTCGTTTTATTATCTTTAATCCTCTGATTTAACACAAACAATTTGCCTGGTCGTCCCTTTTATATGTTTTTAAGATATGAGTTGTGCTAAAATGGTATTCCGGCGTAAATTTCAATAATAACAACGCACAGACCTGATTATCAGACTGCTGGATATGTACTATATTCGATCTATATGTTTTTCTAAAGTATTCTACATTGAAAAATTAAATATACGGAACGCTTAGGGTCTGTAATATTGAATTATTTGAAACAATTCATTGCAGATTATTAACGTCACTGACACTGTGAAATGAACTAACAAAAAGAGAAATAAAAAAGTATTTCATGAACTCCATTAACAATTGATAGAAATATATGTAGTTAAGTTATTCTTTTTTACCCCCTCCCCCCAAAGAACTTGCAAATACCATTCACACTATTAAATTTTAATGTATCACGTTTTGATTTGTTTAAGATGCATATGTAAAACGGTACCTATATAAAAAACTGCATACACGGTTATTGTTGAGCATTTTCACTAGCTATGTATTTTACTTGTTAACAGTTATAACAAAAATTAACTTGTATTTACAAGCCAGTCAGCCGACGAAATATTGGCTGGGAAATATACATACGCTATTCATCTATCATTTGTAACTTTATTCATTTAATATTGCAAGTATGGGTAGCAAAGAATGACATTTTGTAAACCTTTAAAAGTTTGTGTTACCTAAAATTCTCTTTATTCAATATTACTTTTAAAAATTTGTACTGAGCAGTTTCAGTATTTTGTACGTTTGCATGTTTGTTTGTATGAATAGGATGTGAACAAGCTTGTACGTGTCTGTATATTTTAATGTATAATGTATATATGCATGAATGTATGTATGTAGTTTTGATGTAACTTATCTAATAGTTATTTACATATCTCATTGTTTTTGTACGAAAAATGTAAAATTTCGACCATTTGTTTGTAGTTTACATAGAAGTCACTATAGTTATTAATAATGTCCACTGCTGGACCCCACTCCCCTATAATATGATACATTGTTGTGAGTTGTTAATGTGCTTCGGTTCAATATTCTAAACTTGTTATCTTAATGATATGATTGACATGTTTTCACTTTTTAATGAGTGCAATGTGTATCTGAACAACACCGACAAATAAACATTCAAAATAGACTTAAACGTGGCAGTGGTTATATCTTTGGTTTAATATAAAACTTTATATCCTTGACTTTCTTTGGTTCTGTTTTGAAAAAAAATCTGCTCTACATCTTCCGCCCAGTTACCCTCATGAATAATTACTCTCATTATCAAGGGTTATTTCAACAGACTAGGATGTTGGATAATGTGTACATATGTGGAACTGAAAGCCTAGGATGCATTTTAATGATTATTTTTCTGTATACATTTTCACCAGCTCAGCTCCGTGTAAAAGCTATGAATAAAAACTATAACATACAATAAGTAAACAGCCAATGGTTTACCACCTATCCCTGCTTTATCAGGGTCACAAGTTTAAATATAGATTTTTTGCATGTCTAAATGATATTTATTTTCATTTTTCCGCATACTCATTTTATTTTTGACCTTTAACCTAGAATGTGTTAGGAAAATGAGGTACATCTGAGTGATGCTTGAGCATGAATTATAAACGCCCTATTTTTTCCTGTTTGCCATGTTCAAAACTGATCGTGGGTATGTTTTTCACCATCGCAGACTTGACAATTTTTTTAAAATATTTTTAATTGAGCGTAGATGACTGTATGGAGATCATGAAAGATTCATTGGAATATGTACATACAAAGTACTAAATATCATACAGTTCATATACAACGCCATCATGAACACTATGAACGGCTATCAACAGGGATTGTGCATCCAAAGATACATTTATTTTCAGTCAGTGGTAATTAATTAATTTGTAACATATTATTAGAATAAAATAACGTCCAGTTTAAAATCGTGCAAATAAGGGAAGTTTTTCACATATGTAATTATACTATAATATAACCCTCTGTTGAAAACAAAGAAGCTTTCAGTACCTGGCACAGCAAAAAGTGCAGCGCCCCGTTTCCAACTTATCTCAGAGCGAAATCAGGCTATGCTAAAACTGTCTTTGTTCTTGCTTTTTCACTAATTTATGGTGGGCTTCAAGCACACCTTGTGTATCAAAAATGCCAACCTGGAGCAAAATGAATGATGCACCTTGAAACAAACACACGCTGTCTCTGAGACAATAAGAGTAATTATTGAAGGTACACATTAGAATCTACACGACAAGTGCAAGCAATGAGTCGTTTTGAAATAGAACAGACTCCTTAAGTCGATGGGCAGATAAGAAATGCGACGTCAAAGTGCCAAGTTGGTATGGTTCAATCCAAAAGCACAAACGTGATGTGATAAAAACGTGAGATAAAAAATAAAATAAATGAATTGAATTACGATACACCATACAGTGCAAGAATTTATTATTGGCATTATCCAGAACTTCCATTTTGACAGCAAACAGAATGGTATAATATATGGGCACATGGATAGGAACAAAAAACTGAAAGACTCTGACAGAAAGATAATTCATACAAACATAAAAATAGTAAACTAATTAACTGATATACCAAAATATAAATGAGTACATTGATAGTAAATAAGTTCATAATCAACTCTCAAGATATATTCACACGTTGATAAATAAATAAATGCATAATTGACAGAATAAAGATATAAATATGTACAAAATAATTGGTGAATGAATAGACAATTAAATAAACTAACTGACTGAATATCTAATTGATAATTAATATAATCATTAATCACATATCTACCCTTAATGTAAATAAATTTTCAGTAAATTGGAAAATGCTACTGCTATCTATCTAACGAAATAAATATCAGGTAGAACAATTATGGGATGCAAATGGACTCTTTCGTATCACAAATATGGAATGTCAAATTCGTCAAAGCGAATGAAATATGTTCCAAAGGTAACTTAAAAGTGATTTTCAGTGGCTTTAACTAAAATATAAAATTTGAATGTAAACCGAAAACATTTTACTGTTAGGCAATTAAGACAGAAATTATACGACCTTTAAAAATTCAGCCGACGTACATGTATTAAATCAATAAAGGGTAAAATTTTACATGCACAAAGAGTCATCTGTTATTTGATACGGTCGCTGGGTGAAACACTCGACACACACATCATCCGCTAAAGAATCTTACTACCTATCATGGTAATTCTTTCTTTCAATTTACAGATCAAGTAAGGTGTTGACAGAAAACACATTCTATCAAGGTATCTCATACCGGATGACCCCTTCTCTACGGATATCTAGTAATCTGTATCTGTCGATAACCGTTCTATACAACATTTTTCATCACACTATGGCCCAATCAATGCTTCCTCTTTGCTAGTAGCTGTAACTACCCAGATCACAATGTGAACTCATTGACCCCGTCACGTGACCCAAGTTCATCAAGTTCATCACGCAAGTGAGTATTTTTACATGTACGCCGGTATCGAGCAAAAGATGGTTTATAAAGAAGATATATTAATAGATACAGTATATTGCAAATACAGTGTATTTGTTCGTATATTCATGTGTGGAATTAACAGCGCGGTCAATTTTTTATAAAATTATTGCCAAAAACTCACATTTATAATATTCAAAAGTATGTTGTCAAGGAAATAATTCATAATCAAATTGACCGAATATATACAATTTGCGCATATGTATGCACCACACATGTATCTTTTGATCAGAATTTTCAAACGCATGGAAGTCTTATACATAATTTTCATATAAACAATGCAACACCAGATTGAAATCAAATCTTAACATATGCGCTGCACAAGCTCAAACATAATCTAATCAGATTATTGGTTTTATGCTATTACTTCACAGGCACGTTAATTTTCGTTTCAACTTCGGATCGTTTTATGCAAAATATGTCGTACAATTTTACAAATTCCCAGCCGGCAAAGTGCACTGAGTTACCTCTTACAACGGGTGTACCAGTAAGCTCTCGTAGGCGGGTTATCTGTCCATTCATCACAGTGCATCACATAATCACGCGAGATAGCACGAGATAACGTAAAACAGCCCCGGAGATATTTGTACCAGGTCTGTTGCGTGTATTCTTAAAAAGCACCGGTTAACCTTGTAAATTATGACTGAGGGGAGATCGCTGGGCTATGGCATCCTTAGGTACACGGTGACTCGACGAAATTATTTCCAAATCAAATAGCTGTGAAAACGTGGCAATTTATAATTATGATAATCATACCAAACGATATCAGTTAATTCTCACGAAATGGCTTTCATGAATCCATTTTCGTAAAAGATGTACCATTTGACGTGTTGAAAAATTTATTGCGACCGTTTTCCTTAACAATAAAAACACTCTCATAATAACACGCGTAAGTTAAATTCTTCATCTTTTAATATTACTAATTAAACAAAAGTTTCTTCCCAGACGTGGCCTTCGGGCCAATTGGAAAATTCACGGAGAGATAAAGGTGGATGTAATGATGTTTATGTCAGCTTTATCATCCGTCCAAAGTTTTGGGAAATGCAGCTACACTATGGCTTATTTGATATTGATTGACAAGTTTGAAGCAGGGATTGCCATGGTGATTAAAAAGACTAAAAGAAGTCTGATAACCCTCGTTGTCTGAACTGTTGTCAGAAACTAATGTTCAGGCTTGGGGTAAGACCTACATGTAGGCCAATGATGGGTCCTATACTGGTACGCAGACAAGACTGGATTTCTGTTCACCCAAGCAGAATTGGCACGTGCTTAGGACACCAAGTTCCCAATATGAAAACATGTACCAGGGAAAACCTTTAATGCAAAATGATATTTGGAGTGCACAGACAAAGAAAACAAACAGAAAAACGGAAGAATATATGAGACGTACATACTCGTAGATTTTTTTTTTTTTTTGAAAGTGTAAAGTATGCTTCCTACAGGTTACTTGTTTGGGTTTGAGGGCACTAAGGCGCTGGGAGGGGGGGCTTATTGGACCTGGGCTCTGTATCTCGAAAGGTTCGCTATGTTGCGCACGTGCGCAAGTGTCTCGATTCCATAACCGATTCTATTTCGAGATACGGGGCCATGGAATCGAGACACTATTTTGATTTGATTGTCTGTACAATATATTTTGAAATTGTTGCAAAGAGAGTGCGATAAGTCATTATTATTATTATTATTATTATTATTATTATTATTACAGGTTGACCTGTGTCCATTTCTTATACAACACAACAAACCGGCGAACGGACATTCACATCACGAGCTGTCAGATAACGCCTGACCGTGGGTTATGTGAAGTGATTTACCGTGAAAAACATGCCAGTGCATCCCAGTGTTTTGTTTTTATGTAACGAAGGCCATAGAGGTTATACCCCGCGTTCAGTCACGAGCCTTAAGCTGAATCACATGGATGGAGAGGGCGGTTCCCAAATAACACCCTCTAGATCTTTTTACGTCGTATTTTAAAAATTTAAATTTAAATTTAAAAATTCTTGACGTCAACGTATTTAGTTTTCTTAACTAAAGTTTAGTTGATTTTATGTATACAAAGCCGTAGAAATTTATAAAGTGTTTTTAAGGTATTCATTATTTATGTAAATTGGTCGCTTTAGTCATCTTTGAAATGTATTTTATTGTTTTTGTTTACAGCTTATGGCTAATTCATTTACACTTCGTATCATAATTTGACAATCCAATGTTTTGATGAAAGAGTATTATACAGCATGCCATTGAATTCTAACATCTGCACGCTCCTTTGAAATAAATGGATGTCTTTCTTAAACAGCAGGTTAAACTTTCAAATACCGTATACCATTGAAAAAAGGTTATAGTGTGAATTTTAATAAACAGCAATAACAGCTTATAAGTCTTCACTTGGCACTGCCTCAGCAGAGAGAATTAATAAATTAATTTTAAGTGCGTCAAACTTGTGTGTGACACGAATCAATATCACATCGATAGCCAAAATTGCGTACATATATCTACCGACATGCAATTTTTTCATGATATCTGTTTATTTTCTGTATGCTTTAAATAGCTTCTAAAACGACCTTGTGATAGTAAGCCAAGCACAGTCTTGTTCAGATTTTAAACCCTATTTAAATGCATTGCAAATGCCTTGAAATAATAATAATACTGCATCAGTGGGTATTCTCTTATATTAAATACGGAATTTTTTCTCAGTTACTTACCCATATTTTGAATGACAAACTTAATGACAATTCTCTGACAAATGCTGTGAACAAATAACCAAAGTCCGTTACAGTGCATTTTTACATGTATGTGTAGGTATCGCACGTCAGCCATGCTTGAGGTCATACATTGTCACCCGAGCGACATATGCCAGAAAACCTCGAGCGCCAGCGAGTTTTCATGCATATTATATCGCGAGAAAGTGGCAGTGTATGATTTCACGTACAATGACATACCTTACGCACGGTGATATCAGCACAGTGATTCTACTAAAAATTAGGGGTCTTGGGTGGGGAACATGCACGGTTTTCTTTTTATATGTACAGGTATGACAAATAATGCACCGCTATTCCCTAGCCCGATATATATTTTGGCATGCCTTGCTATTGCTCGGCATACTATCATGTAATTCGGACTCATGGGCTATGCAATATATAGTATTTGAATCTATGTATTTTTCACTCTTATTTGCCAATAATTTTATGACAAACTATTTCAAGAAATTTCGAACTAGTACTGAGAACAAATAACTCTGTGACACTAACTATTGTATATCAGCACATATTTACTATATCACACGGGAAGATGAATGTTTGGGCCTTTACTAGCTATGAAAACGAATAGTTATCGTTTTCTGTGGCAACCTATAGGTTTTAAAAACACCTGTACTTTTCGGTCAGCGCCATATTGCTATATTGGTGATTGCAACTGATACATGCTTAATAGAATTTAAAAGTCATAATATATGTGAATTCCTCGTATTCATAATTTCTGTATTATCTGAACAGTTTTCATATTTCACTTATGAATATGAATTATCAAAATAAAAACTATGATAGAAAAATAGTTAAAAATCCTACAAACAGTTTCTTAAAAGACGAATATTAAGATAAATTTTCTATGGACATTTAAGAAAAAGACATTTGTCAAATTTTGTTATAACACACATTAAAACTCAAATTTTGCATTTCTATCCCTAACATTCGAATATGATTATCAAAACTTAAATCATGTAACTTTAAGTGATGTGGACAGAAATGGATAGAGAAATATTTCAAAAACCGAACGCAACATCAATTTTAAAATATAATAAAATAAGACGAAAGAAAATGATGACATAATTTCAAGTTAGAAGAAGTTTTTTACTTGAATCAAACAGAATAAATTCGACCAAGCAAAAATACAGGTTCAAACATATTGTTTTTATTATTACATACTTTAAGTGATTTCCTGTAAACGTGTAAATCTTCATTCAAAGAATACCGTACAAATACTAGGACACTTTATCATGTCTGAATTAACCTAAAAATAAAGATTAATGCTTTTTATGTTACTAATCATATATAACCAATTTGTGTTCAGTTCAAGTCTCATTCTAAATCACCATGCAATTAACGATAGATATAACAAATCACACAGATATTTCACTGCAGAGGTACGTATGTTTCATAATGATATGTTAAATAATAATTATAACTTAAATAATATATTTATCTAAATCCGTGAAAATATGTTCTGTAGACTTTGCAATTAAAATACAATGCAAATATAAATAAAATACATAGTTGAGAGAATTAATTCATATGAAAAAGTAATGGCATTAAAAGTAGAAAAAGAGATCAAATGTCTAATTATAATGTCCTGTATTAAAAATAAAGAGAAAAAAGCTCATATAGATAATACAACGCACATAGGCTCACATAGGGGAGCACCAAGGTAAACAAGGAACGTCCTTGTACTTGCCTTAAGGCCACGGAATCCCAGTGGAGAGGGTTGGGCTAGCCGGCGTCCCGAGGGAGTCTGGAACCCTGACGCAATATTTAAAGATCTGATCGTTGGGTAGCGTGCCAAGAAGACGCCATTCCTTGATCTGTAGCCATAGCAGAGGCTATATCATTTTCTTTTTTATATTTAAATGAAGGCAAAGTGGAAAGGAGCTTGTCAGCCATGAGCAATGAAGGTCACTAGGTATCAGACATTTCTGTCACTATTTTGAAGTAAGTTTTGTGTTATATTTGACAGGTAACTAGAGATAGGGGAATTGATTTTTGCATATTACTGTTGTGCAAAATATTTAATCGAAATTAATATTGTACATTAATGTTTTCGGGAAAAAAATCATCGATGTTGCTTAAGCACAGGGGGTAACATATCCAAAATAATCATTTTCTCATATACATGTGTACTGACAATAAACTTTAAAAAAAACCAACAACTAACATTATGTAAACTGGCCGTTAGTGATCCACGTATTCTTAATGGCGCTCATAGTCCGGGCGTTATTGTAGCCAAAATACACTCCCCTGCCATTTCAACCCCCATCTCCTCCCCCTTCCCAGTTTACTTTTTCAAGAAATTCAGGTTCGAAGGAATCTTTCTTCCTAATTGCATAATTCAATTTGAATCGCTTCCTTGGAATTTTCCACACGATGGTCATTTAGGGAAAAAGTTTTGCGCTGACCAAATGACAAGACGTGTCTTGGTGAGGTTATCAAGTACATGGATGTCCTCCATGCTTATGACAGCATCTTATGATTATATCACCTGGGAAGAACGTATACGTACAGATTGAGCATCTTG
This sequence comes from Lingula anatina, assembly GCF_051362555.1. NCBI lineage: Eukaryota > Metazoa > Brachiopoda > Lingulata > Lingulida > Lingulidae > Lingula > Lingula anatina. The sequence goes on from NC_141776.1 coordinate 6,322,913, forward strand.
CCAGGGTATAATTATACATGTACGACGAGGAATACCCAGTGAGAGACGGTCAGGCGTCGCTCAAGATGCTCCAACTCTTATCCATCGCACTTTTGCGTTGGACAACTAATTAATAACCCGACCTGCCACTTGATACTATCTAACGAGGGGTCTTATGTACAGCATCGATATGTCAAAATGTCTCAAATATACTTATTTGTAATTTGTACTCATTTGCTTGTGAAGTTGTGTCACGGGCTTTGAGCATGCAGATGAGATAAGCGTTAGAGCTGTGTCCTGCATATGCAAAAATAACCATGGTGCATCTTTTAGTTAAAATTGAATTGCTGAACTAGGATTTATCTTGGCATAACTTGTACCTTTTTTATTTCATTTTATTTTATTCTATTTCTCTTTATTTTATTTTATTTCCTTTGTCTACTCCCCGATTTCGATGATGTTATTATGACATTTTAGCGTCTAGTTTTCAAAATATAATAATGAACACTTCACCCTATGCCCTGTCTCTCATTCTCGTATTTCTTCACCAATATCAAATATGCGAAAACAAGCACACCCTTGCTACTGTTTGAAGTTTTCAGATGACGTGACAGCCGCTATGACTCGCCTTTAAAAAGAATCCCGAGAACAAAAGTTTGCACCGAGTGACAGCGAGAATAATGAACGGTATGAAGTACAGATCTGAACAGCGTTAACGACGGGGTCTGTTCCTTTGGGAGCCACGCACGCGATGCAGGCACCTGAGGAATGAGACGGAGATGACGTTGAAGGGGTTAAGACACGAGAAGCAAGGATCCACCTAGCGGTATTTTTTAAGTGACAGTTGAATTTGGCCGCACCTCATTGGTGTTTTAATTATGTCCTTAATTTCAGGTAAAATACAACAAAATTTAGCCAATACTACAGGATGATGTTGCCTCTTTCACTTAAAGTCTCAATACAATTATAAATTAGACGGATGTTCGGAATTAAGCGTATCATAGTCTCTTTCAGACAAATGTAACCTACAACGAATTGATAATTATATTTTAGTCACAGAATAATACCTTAAAGGTCACAAGAACATTTTTCGAACAATTTCTTTCAAAATTCATTAGCCAATTAATGGCATCTTAACAGTATTTACAAAACCCTATCTAAAATCCAAGGTCACGGCATAGCGTTCTGTCTAGCCGTGAAAAAATTAATGCTTGCCAGGTGGCAAGAGGTATATAGAATTACCATATTTCAGACGTTTTGAAGACATTTTCCTTGTATAAGTCTAGACACGCACTATGACAAAAAAGAGACTGAAAGAAGTATATGAAAAATTAAGGAAGTTTCCTTGTTAAACTCCCAGGCGCTATTCCGTGATTTCAATCAGAGGATTAAAAAAATACTTAAAACTCACATTTGCCAGAAGCGATATTGCAAAATAGTATAAGGTTAATTTGAGCGAATTATGACCGATATTCAAATCAAATCCCAAGATTATTGCATGTTTTTTTTATCAGATAAATCAGTTATAGTTGTTGGTTGCTGTTAAAATTATTGCAGATAAACTGCGTTTAATTATTCCATGTTTCTTTATGTGTGCAGTAATGCAGATGTAAGAGAAAATGTCTTGTATTTTCAACAATACAAAATGTAGCACTGAGCGTGTTGGTCTTTTCCCTGGGCATAAAAAGATAAGTGAATAAAATAATTAAAAGAATAATAAATCAGAGTGCGCACATTTTGCTTTAACTAATATTGCGTTAATTGTGGCCAGAAAACTACCACATGGGTGTGACCGGACAAACTATTGTCCGATCCCGTCAAATAGAGGTCCCTGACCTCAAAGTCACAAGATAAGCCAGATTTTGCTGACAGATCATAAATTATCTCATTTCGGTCGAAACCAGAATGATGGTGGTCGCATATGCTTGATTGCGGTAGATGTGAAATCCTCTTGAAAAGCATTGTCACTCTCACCTGCGCCATCCAGCATTTGACATAAGGTATCGCCGTCCAAAGCAGCCTTTGCGCAGACAGTTTTAAATTAGAAGCCCATCCATTCAATAATAATGCATGTAGAGGCATAATGAGCCTCGCTCTGGCCATCCTTGGTCTTGCCGGTAATAAATCGATAACGAGGTAACTAAGAATATTGGCTCATTCCCAATTGAAACAAAATCGTTCTACAGTGTACGTAGATCGATTTAACTTCGCAGGGACTCCCGCTGAATGCAATCATATTAAAATAATTCCATTGGAAATGAGACGGCAGCACAGTACTGGATACACATCATCTCTCTCTATATAAACGTACATAAGTATCATTTGGATATATGTTTTAATTTAGGATTTATATCAGATTGAAAACGAAAATACGTTATATCGTTTCCAAATGTGTATTATTCATAAGAAAAAAGAGTATACGTCAGATAAATATGAGCAATTGTATTAGAATTATTATTGTAATACGATTTTTAATCAAAGGTATTTTAACCATACAGGATTTTCGCGCCAAATATAATTTTCTGTGGAAAAAGTGATTTTCTTCTTCTCACGAATCACTGTTGGACCTTTCTGTGCACTTGGATTTTATAGTCTGTGTCATTAATGAATTGAGGTTAATTTATAACGCCATTTTTTCCTGACATTTCTGGAGGAAATTTTGACATTGGTATTTTTATTTGAGGCGTCCTTTCGTTACTGAGGTCTAATTTGAGTTGATTTACAGGATTTTTAAACATTAAAATAAAACCTTGGGGCTAGTTTTAAAATTCTAGACCTCGATGGACTTCTTATATGTATACGCTCATGATATCCAAGAGACAAAAACAAAGAAAGAGATGCCGACAGATAAGAAAATCTCTCACACATTCGCAATATGAAAAGTACAAAGTAATGGAAAATCTGAACATACAAATAGCCGGTGTCATGTACCAGAAGGTCCCCCATGACAGAAAGTCCGGGACCCGTTATTTCAGAAACCAGGGGTCCGTAGGACCCCTGGTTTCTGAAATAACGGGTCTCGGACTCTGTATAATGGTGATTAGGTATAATATACAGGGTCCCCCGGACCCTGCATTTAACCGGACCCTACGTTTCATGACAGCTATCACGAAACACAGAGTCCGTCCGTCATACAGAAGAACTGGGTCTAAAAGCTAGGGTCCTACTGTAGAACAGTAGATATTTAGTAAAAGCGCTTTATATTGACAATCTGGGTATAATAGAATTATAATAAAGCAAACCCTTGATGCAAGTAAATATTATGTAACAAAACGGCGGTGGTTTGCACAACGACCTGGTGGTGTAGTGGACAGCGACACGTGTTATGAGACTACAATGGTATCCAATGACAGGGAAGTATGCAGTAATTTAACAATGTGTTGGTTCGAGTCCCATACTAGAGTTGACTGTATAACGTCTCTATTTTCACTCTTGTTTTTTAAATCTCTACTTAAATATTCTACTTACTGTCTATTTATTGTGTTTCATTCCGCAATAAAATGTGCTATACTCACTTTTTATTATATTCCATACCCTTTTTTAAAATAAAACTTACTTAAAATATTTTTCACACATATCCCATTGCATTGTGATGCTTTGTACTACATATACGCGTGACTTATTTGAATACCACTCGTACATGTGCGTAAGCTAGGGTACACAATGAATAGAAGCTAAACTATGCAAAACGTTTCTTGCTTTAGACTATACGCGTGACTTAGGCTACAATGACTACCACTCATAAATGTGTGACAGCTAGCGTTATACAGTGCATCAATGCCAAATTGTGCAAAATATGTATTTTCTGGAAAATGACGAAATTAATTTGTTATTTAATATACGTGCTTTTGGAGTGTAATTGAAAATGTACTCATTTAATTTTTTTAAACAATTTATATAAGTTTTAATTTAAGTTGCATACCCTAAATGAAAATGGAATCAACCCAAAAGGAATGTAGTTCATGTTTCTCAGGGTATAAAATGGCTAGATCTTCGCGATGTCTTACTCTGTCAGAATGGATTTTCAAGCAGTGCGACTTTATTTACAACATGGCAGGTACAGAAGACGAACAACCAACAATCAGAAAAGAGCAATAAGGAGAAGCGCCGCAAACCATTATAAAGTAAGTTTTATACATTTATACTCGTTTAACTTCAAGACTGTTCAATAAAAGAGCAACTTAAATGTATATTAAGGTACATATTTATCTTTCTGTTTTAGCTTGAAAGCGGCTGCTTATATTACAGAGCTGTAAGAAAGATAGTGGGGGTAGAGAGTGGGAAGGAAGAGACGGAGAAGGGAAGATGGAGGAAAGTAGTAGAAAGCGAAGATAAGAAAACTGCCTTGTTACAAGAAATGCACGACAAAGGTGTTTTAAACTTATCATTTACATGCGTTGTACAGCTAAATTTCAGCTTAACATATCGATAATAATATTGACATCATCATCATAAACTATCAGTGAATGTTATATTATATTATTTGATTCATTATAAAAATTATAAATTTTTTTATTAAAGCTGGACACTTGGGCGCATCAAAAACACTGATCAAAGTAGAACAGAGATTCTACTGGCACAACATGGCCGCAGACATAAGAAAGTATGTGTCGTCATGCCACCAGTGCCAGGTGGCAAATAAGAAATTCAAAATGAGCCCTGGCCCACTTCACCCAGTAGTGGTAGAAAAGTGCAAACCGTGATATCAGGTAAATATATCAAAATTATTTACAGTAAGATGAAAATTTTAGTAAATTTTAAAGTTTTTTGTAGTAAATTGCTAATGTTTAAATAGTTTAAATTTCTTTTTCAGATTGGAATTGATTTTGCCCACATGCCAAAATCATATCAAGGCAACCAATATTATATTGCAGCCATTTGCTACTTTACGAAGCACGCTTCGGTAAAAGCATTGCCAAATAACAAGGCTGAAAACGTGGCTATATTTTTGACAGACTTAATGATGGTGTAAGTATGATTTATATATCTAAAGTGCATTGTTAAATGAAATCCTTAAGCATCAAGTCATTGTTCTATAACTATGTTCATTTTCATTATATAGGTTTGGTTATCCTAGCATCATCGTTTCTGACCAAGGCAGAGAATTCTGCAACACGTTGGTTGACACGATCTCAAATATTACAGGCTGCAGCAGACGGGTAACGAGCCCTTATCACCCACAGGCAAATGGACTAATAGGTGATTTAAACAGTATTAATAAATGTTTTCCTTTTTTTTGCTATAAATAAATTTCATAAATATACTTTTACGACTTACACTCACGATAACATTATAAAGCAATCAATGTGGCAGCATAAGAATAAAAGCATCATTCTATATTTCAGAGAGGTACAACCAGACTATAAAGTCAATGATATCCAAATCTTGCAAAGATCCTAAAGAGTGGGATATGTACCTAGGGGCATGCAATTTTGCCTATAACACATCTGTGCAGGCCAGCACGAAAATGACGCCTCATTTCCTTATGTTTGGAAAGTGAGCATGCTTTTTAAGTCGGATAAATAATTAATACTTAAAATGGCACTTGTTAAATAAAAGTATTACAACATTATGTAAATCACTCTTCTTTAAATCTAACATTTACAGCATATAAATTTTTGTCATTTTAGTGAAGCAACTCTTCCAAATGAAGAAGTAAGGGACTTGCAACAAATAGATGAGGACGAAATAGACCCTCTGCCACGTATAGAATTGATTAAATTTTTAAATTGTAAGGCACGACCAACAGCTATGGCCAGTATAGAAGAAGCTCAGGCAGAGCAAAAGAAAACCTACGACGGGAAACGTTGCAATGAAGTAAGACATGATGTGGTGTTTATTTTTGTTTATTGTCATGCATTTATATCAATCATATATATATATATATATATATATATATATATATATATATTATATTATATTATATTATTAACTGTTTTAAGTTTAAAGTTATTCTATTTGCTTTTTCAGGAGTACCAGATTGGATGTAAAGTTTTGAAGTTTAACATGAGGCGCGCTGATAGAAAAGGAGGTAACGATGCTGACAGGTACATTGGCCCGTATATAGTGGTTGGAAAAGGAAAGCATGCTAGTTCGTACAGACTTAAGACGCAAGACGGGAAAACACTAAAGACGGCCGTTAGTGCTAAATTCCTAAAGAAGTATAATGAAAGGGCGTAAGTATTAATAACACATAGCACAACTTTATTCTAAATATAAAACCATTTCTCTCAATAACATTTGAAATTTTAATTAAAATTGTTTCTATTATGTTTTATATGGACAACTATAATGCAAGATTGTATCAACAATAAAGGATTTGATATCTACATGTGCTTTAATATATATTTTTAATGTGAAACTATGAGAAACATATATGAATAACATATATGAAACGAGACAGGGAGTCCGCCGGACTCTCAGTTTTAAAACACCGGGTCCGCCGGACCCTAGAATGGTAGGACTCTGTGTTGCTTGACACCGGCTCAAACTGCTTTCTTTACAGCCCACGCAAGCTACAGGCGGGCACTACATGTACGCCAACGGCCTGACGAATCTGAATTCTCCCTAGCTCGTGCTTGTAGCCGTGGTCGACGTGATAGATCCGCCTACCAGTATATAAATAAAGCCATTAAAGGACAACCAATTCCATAGAACCGTTTTCGCTGTAAGATTGCTTAATCAGGTGCACCCAGTGTATGGTTATATAATCGACTCGACACGCCTATCAAAGTTGGGGGTGAGCACTTATTTAAATTGCACTGAATTAAGATATCAACCTTGGTTTTTTTTTTTTTTTTTTACATTATGTCATTGCGTACCTCACGTTCGTTATTTATCAAAATATACTGCTGCGCAATGTTTTGATATATCACTGTAAATTATAATTGAATAACAGGGTAAAGCGTGGTTAATTTCGGATAAAAGCTATATGAGTGCTGCAATTTCTTAAGCTTTCTACTGCAGGCGTAGTAAAAGCGCGGTAATGAGTTTATTAATACAGCAGGCTTCTTGTGATGTGACAACTACTGCTACCAAGCTGACAGTGTGTACAAACCTGCGGGTTAAATTGTAATTTTTTTTATGTTTCAGTTATCAACAATATTTTATGCTTACTGACCATATCTATGTTAAATTCTAAACAACATCTATCCCAGAAAACTGAGCTATGTGCTATAAGTGAGTATTTTTTTCTGCTAGTTGTTTTAAAAACAAACTTTGTGGTCTTTGACGTTACAAAATTTCTTTCGTGTTTTAAGTTCCATTCTTGATTGTGATAATAATAGCGAAATAATTTTCGTGGTTTAATAATCATAATAATTGCTTAATTTTTTCTCTAATGTTGTTTAATGTTGAGAAAATATGACTTAATTCCTGGTACTCGCATTTCCGCGTTTTGAATGAGAAAAACATTTTTTCTTTCTTTCCTGATGTGACCATTTATGTTATTCGTTGTTGTTTATCTTTCTTCACGCTATTAAAGTTGCACATTTTTAATGTAAGAATATAACAGCTGGCAGAACCCCGTATACCTCCATCCGTCTTGTGCAGTTCCACGCTAAAATACGGCACAAAGACGTTCAGCATAAAAGGGTATGGACCTACATGTAGGCGTTTGCCTGCTTGCGTCTTTGGGGTGTTACACGTATTTTTAAAATAAATATAGTTGGGAATCATTGTTTCGTTTATGAGAGTAATATACCATGAGCATTCTTGCACTTTTTATATTTTGATTTTTAACTGCACACCCTCAGTGACGTTAAATGAGAATTCAGTAAATGCCGGTGCTTAAGCTGCTTGTTTGTGTATTTCATTCGTCGGATATTTTGCAGCAGCAGAATACGTTTGCATGTTTAATAGAGCACAGTCAAAAAAAAAAAAACCAAGATGTATGTGGGTGTGCGCGTGTGTACGTGAGTGTGCTGGTGCACAGATGTGCATTTATGTGTGTTTTTGTTTATAATCGTGTGATATGTCAATGCATCATAAGAACACACTCTTGTTAAAATAGTATGTGATATTCGAAAAAAAATTATAATGCTGTGATTGCAATAGCGTTAAAATAAAACTTGCATAATTCCACTAGCTCATACTTTAGACATTAGAGGAGACATTATCACCTTGTTAAATTTGCCAGACAGAAATAAAACTGCAACTCCACTCGTTAGCTAACCACAGAAACTTTAATGCACATTTAACCTCACATTTTGCTCAAATTTGTCGATCAGGGTATAAAAATTTAACTGCCTAATGTGCAAAGTCTTGTAATGTGTTCCATCCCGCTAATTTGAAAATTGTTTAATAGCGGGCCTTGCTGAAGTCAGGTACACACACACACTGTGTATCCGTAGTTTTGCTAAACCTGCACCAGCAGAATAAACACAAAATGAATGTCTGTAGTTTTCAAATGATTCCAAACTTTATAAAAAGTGTAATATTTTTTTTCTCAAACTTGACTGACATAAAACATTTCTGATTTGAAACCGTACCTAACGATAAGATTTATTGGCCAGCAAACATCATTTAAACAATGATTTATCTTTTTTCTCAAACCCAAATACACCATCTCCAAGCCGTCTCCATCATTATCGCTGGTGCAAAAGGCTCTTTTCAGAGTGAGAAAGAAAATTACCCCTAATTAGAGAGACGGGTGGATGTTAATAACAAGCCCCATCACTGACTACGAGCCGTCAGTGTTGTAGTGTCTTAATACAGTGATGTTAATGTAGACGGTTACTGATACAGTGGCTGACACAGACGCCGGCCAATAAAGCGGACTCCATGACAACGCGTGTCAGTTTACGGCAGGACCCTCCTTAAACGTGTCACGGTCCAAATGAGGATACCCGATAGTAAGGGCCGCAGAGGGGGCGACTGTGACCCTTACATTTTTACTGGTGAAATACCTGTAGGTCGCTGTAAACACTGAGTTTCCATTTTACGTGAATATGATCTTTTTTTTATTTTTTTAATTGCTTGAACAAAAGATGTTAATATTGACGCCATTCTGTGCATTTAATACCCGCAGCACGTACGTTTATATCTGTCTACCAGACAAACATGTGTTCTGTCTCCGCTTCGGGACTCGCATCTGGATTCATTTGTATCGTTGAAATTTTATTTCTCTGGATGTACCCCCCCCCCCCCCCCCCCCAAACAACTGACGCTGTTTGCCTGGTTTATTTTTACCTTCCGCAAATGTCACCACCATGTTATACATATTTGGGCCACATTGACTTTGGGGCCAGGAGGTCAACCATAATTACATTCGAAGAGCTTTTCGCGGCTCTTGGGATTCTCACTCACCAGCGGACAAAACAGAATGATTAATTAATGACGTTCTAAACATTACGGCTAGTTGTGGCATGGCGGATTGAACGGCATGCACACAAAAAAATACCATTAGCACGTAAAACAGGCTCATCTCATCGCGAATGAGGTTATGCGAGAACGTGACGATTGTGCGTATTCCGAGGCCACCACTGAGTTGAACGCTGTCAATAGGGTTAAACCCGTGTTGCTTCGCGGAACGCAAATTGACAGGTTTAGAGTTCTATCTCCAGCGTGAATCCTGGAAGATGCCCTGTATTGGAACCAACAAATGCACACTTCGACTGCAGGTTTGGTGAATGCGGAGGAGACCGTGTAAGACAATCAGGTAGGTGGTGGGTTGTTGGTTTTGGGAACGTTGACATGATCGCTTCGATTATTTGTGTTGATATGTCAAGCTGGTATTGACATATATATTTGTATATAGTCCCAAATGCCAACCAGGACTCTTTTTACCGTAATGTGATATAAGACGGGGATTCATTAGGTCTGTTGTAAATGGTCATAGGTGGTATTTAAGAGGCTCCTCAAATACTAAGTATAAGCCCATTAAAGCCAACGAAATGTGTCGACATTAGCTGAAAGTTGCATACTTTGAGAAAATAGTAAACACAGGGTGATAGCAATATATCATAATGTATTGTTTATTATTTTTCATTAATATGTTTATTTTTTATTGTCAGTATTGGCTATTGGTATTTGGACAGATTAACACTCAACAAAACGAACAGACTTGAAAAAAACAACGTTAAGTAAACATAACAAACAAATGAAAACAATTACCGCAAAAGCGGTGGTCGGGATAAAGTTTTAATATTTCATCAGAAATTGTAAATCATTGATATTAGAGCAGGGCTCAGGAAGTGGTTGTCCATGAAAGAACCAAACCAGCATCTATATTTAATGTCGCATTTTTACAACATGTCATTGATTTGAATTCGGTTACAAGTTCTATGGACATGATGACAGAGCGGTTAGTGTTATGGTGTTCACCTAATGCGTTTTGCGTTTCACGTAATGCAGATTCAAGCGTAGATCGTAGTTACCTCTCTCTATCAGTATGATTTTGATATCAAAACAATTAGATGTATTTGGAATTAACTTGATTGTAACTTACTACTTACAAATTTCTTGGCACCAATTTCTAGGATTGTTGTTACTTGATTGACTCGTATAATAAGACTGCATTATTTGTTTGTAAATCGGTTCACAAAAGTGCCTTTATGATATGGTGCATGGATTGGCCAGTGTCGATTTTTTTAGTCCCAACATGTCGAATCATTAATACCTCTTCAATTTACCTTTAATATTAAATGTAAGTGTTTAAGTATTTCTGATTGTGATAAATCATTCGTCCCATTTTCGTTAGCCATTTTCGTCGATGTCAGTTTCCCTCCAAATAATAAAATGAGATTGCCATCTCGGATCATAAAAGCTGAGGTATGTATTTTAATGAAGATGATAAACACAGTGGCCATCCTGCCGTTTTCTCTTTCTTCCTGTTGCCATTACAATGTGTGTGGTATATCTGCTCATTTTCTAAATAACAGTTTAGGTTATGCCTTTGTGTATATACATGTAACTGGACACAGATATTCTGTTTCATGTAAAGAATCAATCTATAGGGATCATATCTCAACACTGATGGCCCTATATATCTTTAAAAGCACAAGTATTGTAGTTCTACGCTTCAGAACTTTAACCTCAAAATTGATCTAAACTTTTAGACCACAACTTTAGTATCCTATGACCAAAGATAAATCACAAGTGAATGACGTTAGATAAAACACTGTGTTCGTTTAATACCAAGAAAGACGCTGCCTTGTTGGTTGAAGTGGACTCCTATGAAGTTATTTTGAACTGATCGAAGGAGGCTGCTATTTTGGTCTTATTGTTTGGACCAAACGTTGGGGTTAAGTTTCTTTGTGAAACCCACCCTAATATGACACACTAAACGCATATTTGATTATTTAATGTATTGTCTCTGAAAAAAGATATGATGATGTAATGCTGGCTCCGATCGCGAGTTAACGAAAAAGATGACATAAGACTCAGCTTTGTTCGTAATCATACTATTTCGAGAACGTTTCAAATTGATATCTAAGTTCGTTTAACCGCTTCTGACTTTGTCTGGTTTTGAACGGTCATTATTACGGATGCTTTATCGAATTGTAAAGATTTACTGCCAAAACAGTGTTAATGAGGTTCACCATGACTCCCAACCCTTATTTTAAAAGGCATAACATGACATCATATTTCCACGACGCTTTTTTATTTTCAATACGACCCACTTTGGCACCTCGGGCAAGTAATCATTGTCGTAAAGAAAAGCAAGGCGCAAAGGATGCTCAAATTTAAGATCCGTCTACTATTTACACATAACAAAACTCAAAAGCACCAGAAAACGCTATAGCAACATCCTATCAAAATCTAATTTTATTTTAAATCAGTTGTCAAGTCTATTATATTTCACTCCCCATCAACTGAAATTAAAACCATCGGACATGCAGTTCTTAGGATTACGACATTAAGAGGGGCAAATTTCAACATTACAAAAGTTTTTGAATAAATAAACATATTAGGACAAATGCCCCTGTGCTGCTAGTTCGTATCGATTTATAATACTTAAAACAAAAGCACACGGCGTAGTATAGTCGTTTGTCCCATCTGTGACTGATGATTGATAGGACTGTAATGCTATGAAATATTATTTCACCATCATATATATGCATTTACATTCATATCATTGTTCGATGGCCTGTGTGTGAAAGTTTCTTCATAAAAATGCCTGTTATTTTCTTATCTCTGAAAGGGAAAAAATGCCAAGAGAATTAACAAACGGAATGCTTATATTACAAGCACTTATGAGGCAAATAATGGTACCTTACATACTTATCCTCTGGGAGTGAGTAGGCATCATTAATTAACTATGAATGCGATTAGTATTGGCACTGTTATGTTCATTTCATTCACTTGAAACCTTGGGATATCTGTCTTGAATAAACATACCTTAGTGTCTTTTATTAAATGCCAAAATGAATACTCTCTGGACGTTTCTGATTGAATTGTAATCTTTTTAGTACATGTAGTTGGACACACGTACGTCTCTTTTCAGAGATTTTTTCTGACAGTCTTCCAAATTATCTTTGTTGATCCATTCTCCATTTTTGACCGTCTTCCGACAGAAAAAAATAAGATACTAGTCAGTGTATACTTGAATATCTGACCGTCTTCCTGAAGACCCAGAATACGGCCTCAATCCGCCCCTGAGAGAGTGCTGAAAGGCTCCTTGCTCTGGCAATTTTTCTAATTAAAACTATGAAAACTACATATGAAAACTACAAACTGATCAAACTTATTTTAATCTAATACAGACCTTAGCTTTTGATCTAGTTGACAGCCTTGCATCCCCCTCTAGGAGACTTCAGCCGGTCTGCTGAGAAAACAAATAAAATATTCTGGTTAACTATTCTCAGACTTGTTACGTAATCTGCGAGGAAAATATCTTAATTATCTTCTTGGTCCATGTCCTGGAAAGAAGGAACCTCAATCCCACATTTTTTTATCAAGGCTCGGTGGCTCTGCCCGTCCGTGTATGGTTTCCTTCACTTCTGAACCATGTCCTGGATGGTAACGTTTCACATAGAGAATACCATCTGCTATACCAAAATCCTTAACCCAGTAAGATTTTAAAAACTGTCTTGTACGGCTGAATGACTAACAAAGATAATATTGCCTTTCGTTACGTCACACGCACTCCCCAAAAGGTATCTTTTAAAAAATAATGTTTGGAGCTAGAAGTCACGCAAATGACAAAGCATTGAGATGTACGTACCTTAATTTCATAGAAATTAAAGGTAGCATTTCATTTCTATTAAAAAATTTCCAAACGCTTGTAGAGATGACATGACAGATTTGTTGTTATATTAACAAGTTATCCCAGACGTACATTGTAAATCTATATGAATGCATTGTTGTTTTTTTACTGAAGATATGGCAAGCGGGTTGTTTGTGTCAAACCTTTATATTTTCTATACATAAACATAAAGATACGATGTATTTGAAACGTTCAAACGAAAACAAAAGATACTTGAAAAAACGACTGCAAGTTTGAGACCAAGTAAGATTTTTTTTTATTTTGTGGCGTGAAACAAAACGAGAGATTACTGGGGTTGAACAGAAAAAAAAACGTCCTATTTATTTTAATTCTGCAGAAGTATTCTAAGATGATGATATTCTAACTCTAATGCAACGTTCTCTCTCGCCAGTAGTTCACGTGTGCTATTATTAAGGCTAATGGCAGTTTGTTTGGAGTCAAATAATATTTCGTAATCCTATGCCAAAACGATGACCCGTCGCTTTGAATTAGGAGCATTTCATAACATGTTCGTATGTTATTATTCATCTGGCTGTCGTAACCGACTGTTTTTCTATAGCCAGCCCTCATGATCCTTGTCATATTAATTACCGCCCAACGTATGATGTCACTTTTCTCCCTGTAACACGCTGAAAAGGGTTCGACTAATTAGGCTAAGTTTATCCTTTCTCTTACTAGTTTATAAATAAAATATGAAAAAGGGATTTAGACTTGAAAGGGTGTAGAGGAAAGAGCAGCATAGCGTTGCCGATCACAGGAATTTTACTTTGCGCCGATTGCACAGATATATATTTTAAGTCTATGATAAAGTCTTAAACGTCAATGAAATCTGTACAGGCCCGTAGCCAGGGGGGTTCGGGGGGTTCGAAAGAACCGCCCCTTTTGCTGGGAAAAGATCTACTGTGGGTAAAATTTTATCTAGGTACTTGAAGTTTTTGGGAAAAGGTCCACTTTTTCAGAAAAAGAACCCCCCTTTTGAAATTGCTATCTACGGGCCTGCTGTATCATACTCGTTATCATAGAGCAGATAAATTTCATGTAACATGCATTTTTTTAATTATAAATTTTACACCAAGCATCTGAACTTCTTTTTTAATCTTATTCTTTATCTCATTTTATTGCAAGACCCAAAGTCACAATACGTTAAGCCTTACAGAAAACTAAAGGCACAATTAATCTACTGAACATTACAGTTCATTAATAGTCACAGTGCACTTAATTTCCCAGTTCATGTACATGGCATATCAACTTTAAAATACTTCTAAATATTCAAACTACACTTCTGGACGCTTTCTGACATTGACCGTCAACGGTATGTGATTCAAGTATATCACGCCGTTTAGAAAATCACATTTAAAAACGGGAAGAGTTCAGATCCTGATTAACGGGTTAACTGTTGGGTAGTCGGGCAGAATCAGTTTTAAAACTCTGGCTAGGAAACAGAACTTTCTGATGCAGTAGACATGCGTCTCACTCTTTTTTTCCTTGTTGGAGACTTTCCTTTGCTTAAGTTACCTTTGAGTTGAGATTGTGTCATAAAGCCAGGCATTGGTTGTTAATGCGATTGATCTTAGTAATGAAGGATGGCATGCTGGAAAATCAGCCTTTACCATTACTTTTTTTTTAATCTTTTGGAAAGTAAAGCTTTACGTCTGAGATAGGTGTTCTTATGTATGTCTTCTATGAGATAAGTTTGAACTATTGTGGAGATAGATTTGTTCTACAGCTAGGATGCAGTTCTTGGTTGATATAAACCAAATAGATCGCGTTCTTTTAATTTAGTTTTATTTTTTATGCTATATGTTAATCTATTAACTTACAAATGCAATAAGAGCAGTAATGTTATACCTTCAAGTTGCCAATTATGACAAAAAGAAGCATTTTATATATTACGTCCCAAATAAAATCCTTTGTTCTTGTAGTATAACCACGCAAAAAACCGTCGCCAAGCGTTGCTATCGGCAATATGCTTAAAAAACTCCCCAATATCTTCAACCTGTTGTACCCACATTTTGTTGTTATACAATATTTGACGAGAAACTGCTGGCCTAGATTCTAATACGACGCATTGTGTAATGGCAGTGTGCTTTTTAGGTATTGCTGTGTTCATTGTTTTGTGCTTTTTCGCTGTGTGGTGCGTTATGATTACGAACGAGCGGTATAAAAGGGTCTTAATACGTGCATTCATCTGAGAAAACCGTGGATTATTCTATAATATGAATGTTACTCCATTTATAAGCGACAAAGAGTGATTAATTAACGCCCCTGCTGTTTTATGTGGGTGACTTCGATGCGTTTTAAAACATATGTGTGCCAAATTTCAACATAGCACATCACGCATATGTATAGATTGTCTGGTGCCTTTCGCCTGAAAGGATCGTTATTTGAAGCCATTTATTCAATAAATACAATATGATACATAACAAAACTACGGCACACGCCGAATCATACAAACAATACAACGTTGTATCATATAAATAGAAAAACACACAAAAGCACAGTGACTCTCAAAGATGCACGTACAACCTGGCGTCAAAAATGCGACATTTAGTCTACTTAGTATTTGTGTAGTCAGCGATTACTTCATACGTAATACGGCTATTGTATAATCAAAACCATATGTAGAGAAGGAAAAACTTCAATCTACTATCACAGGTACACATAAAGTAGCTAATTCTATAGATTTGACATTTAGAAAGTCTCATAATGTTCTTAGGAAAGAAAAATTGTTTTGACCGTCTGTATTTTCATTTGAAATTCAAGCTAAAAAAGTTTCCTATTGACAAACCACACGAAACTACTCTGCAAAAGAACGGAATTAGAAAGTAAAGTTCTGGTAAATATGCGCTAAACGTATCTAATTTGCTAAGCCGTTCACCGTTAGATTGTGATCACAAAATGTGCGTCATAAATATCAATAACAATCAAAACAAAAAAAATTAAATAATTCTTCAGTATGAATTACAAAATAATGAAAAAGAGACGGAAGCACGCTTCCCTGTGTTATTATTATTTTTTGACAGAATGAAGTCACATTTCACCCAATTAATAATAGAACATGATTGATAGCTTTAAAAGCATTGTGTAATGTTTAGGAAGATAGGCGCAAAATAGTATCAATTAAATGTTCTATGTAAGAGCTCAACCAGCATACGGCAATTGATAAGAGACAAATGATAGCACATTAACAAATAATTCATACTTCTTTTATTCCCAGTTCTCACTGTTGGTTTATACTTTTTAGGAATGTGAGGCAGATGGCTCAAGTTTTGGAAATTTAAGCTGTTTAGCTTTCTAAAAGGACTTAACATAAGATGTACAGTGAACTCTTAACCTGTTATGAAGTCGAAATGTTGAAATGATAGTTATTGGAGGTTTATTATAACACCACTTGTAACTTATCGCTCGGAGAGAAAACTTCCATGAACTGAAGGGCTTTTTTAGCAGGAGATCAGTTGCACATTTACTAGAGATGCGACGCTAAGTAACTATGAACAAACTGCGTTATCATAAGGACATTGACATGACGAGTGCTACGAACAGTTAAACAATATCTTTCGTCTACATAATTTAAACAGAAGCGTATTAGAAATCCCGCCTAGAACAGGCCGGCAAATTGCGACTCTGAAACTATACCGGATGACTATTCATCCATCTTATACCGTCAGAACTTAGATCATTATGGTAGCAAATCACTTAAAAATCCGCTTTCGTACATTGTGTTCAGAATCTAGCCTCTGATTTTTTTTTTACATGTCTTTACATTTTTGTAATATATAAAACAAAGCAATCTATAAAATCAGAAATTTAGGTAACAATCATAGCATTATTAAAGCCGTGTGCTTATCACATATATATAAAAATTTAGGCCTGCTGAGCCGAGAGGTGGAGAGTATTTGTTTAGGAATGAACAATCTCGCCAAAAGTACAATACCAGTTCATTTAGGGCCATTGTATATAATCTCCGTATGTTTTCCCTAACTTTAAATGTTTCATATCAAAAATGAGACACCGATGAATAAGTTATGGCTATCTCTGAAACTGAGTGAGCTGGAGTTTTTTTTTTTTTTTTTTTTTTTCAGGTGATCAGCATTTAGATCTTATATGCATTCTAAAACACAAATGATATTTGGTAGAAAGTAGACAGATTACATACAATGCAATTTACCGTTTTACGGTGGCAGTAACATTGAGGTATACGCGAGGAGTATTCTGCGTTAGATTTTGGAACATTTGGAGAAGTGGACCCTCGCCCGATGTGTGCCGTTTGATACACGTGGTTAAAAACTTATTTTCCTAATGTCAACTTTGTGTTACCGTTTAATTATGTACATGTACATCTTGACTTGGCCAACATGATTGAAATTATACACGTGTTTTTGTTATTTTGACTGTAAATGTATTTGGTGTAGTCTGGGATTGTAAAATTCGTTTGAACTCTCTGTAGCTCTCTGTCCATGTTGTAATAAGTGATCAACATGTATCTGTCTCTATCTATCTATCTGTAACCAAGTGTAGTGAAATATTTTTAAAAATGCAAAATAGCAAGCGGTTTACAGGCGGAACACTGTTGAGTGGTCACACAGGCAGACATTCCGTCTACACGGCAGTCTTAATGTAAACCACACATGTAGACGGGCATGGATGTAATCTAAAATAAAGCACTAACCGTAATACTAAACGCGAAAAATGATTATGCTACAATGTATGGCGTTAATTCAATGTATGTCTCCAAATTAACCCAAGCGAAAATAAAAGTAAAAGACAAACACAAATGTGGTGTTTGAAATTTGGCCGGTGACGGCAGCTTTTTTTAATGATATAGCATAAATAATGAATATACAAAAGTATGACATAAAACACATGGTTCCTTGTACACGTTATAATTACATATAATGTTTTTTTAGAAATAATTTTAAGTGTAGCTTGCGTTGATTGATTAAATTCTTTGTTATCCTTGGTTATCCTCCATTATCCCTCCCCTTCTTCAATAAACTTAGTCATTAAATGGCAATGTTCATAATTTATTTGTATTATTCAAGTAATCTTGCTTTTATTTCCCACATTATGAATTCTGTTTGCATTAAAGATATATACCAACATAAAAGTCAAGTTATACATAGTTCAGCTTTTTTAGCATTTCATATAAGAAGTATTCTACATTTCTAGTAATACTTGATTTATTCCTCGATCTCCTTTCTTTCAACATCATTTTCACTTTATTTATTGATAAAATAAACAATCAACAAATCAACAAAACGCTATTTATGTGCAATTTATACAATCACATATAAGTCATATTCTGAGGAGTCTAAATCAAAACAAATCGAAGTACGTGTACTAAGAGATTTTATCAAGGTTATGATTATAGTTATTATTTATATTATTATTATTATATCGATATGAAATTATTTCTAAAATTGAACAGTATTTATTACTACGTAAACAAAGAAACCATTACTTCAGTCCTATCCAATATAAAACATGCTAACTATTTAAAAGATAAATCAGTCCATAAAAAAGCAATCGGTCAATTTTTATGTGGGGGAGGGGAGCGGGAGGTGAAATCAAAGTTTTTATAACTATTTGCAACTTTACATTGTTATATTTTGATTACATAAGACAAATCAATACAAAAATAAGACAAAATACTGGACATTGGATTCGAAATACCGTTTGGTGGTTATCCCTAATTAGACACAGTCTATATATCTGTTAAGTCGATTTCTTTATTGCCTATAAAGTTTCATTTAAAATGAAAAAAAAGTAGTCCACTGATTTTCTACGTTTGGATCCTAAGTGCTTCATCCTGTCTACACTGAATTTAAGTATACGCTAGCTGACCGAGCACAATATTTAAATTGAAAAGAATTATAACTGACTTGGTGTAAGTCAAAGGACCTCTGGTCGCCGCGACCTGATATCGTAATAATAAGTCTAATAGTGGTTTCAAGCCAGGGTATTAGTTACTCAGTTAAAGACAGAGAGTAGTTGGCGAATATATTGTTCTGGTGGTATCCATTTGCGGGTTTAGTATCGCGTCTTCGGTAACGCTACTGGTAGAATTATTCAGGGCTCAAATTACCTTGCTGCCTTGTATGTTTCGGAAGCTGCCTGCGTCACGTTTTGCTGGACTACCATTGTACATTAACCAGGGGCGGATTGAGGCCGTCTTCTAGGTATTCCAAGAGACGGTCAGATTTTTCAAGTTTACATTGATGGGTATTTATTTTTTAAAAAAAAATTCTGTCGGAAGACGGTCAAAAATGGAGGATGGATCAACAAAGTAATTTGGAAGACTGTCAGAAAATATCTCTGGATCCGCCTCTGCCTTAACCTATGGTAATTACTTTAAAATATCCACATTTATTACGCCGTGCGTTTATATAGTCAACAAATATGGAGAAAAACACTTGTGAAATATTCATTTTGGAAATTTCAATTTTTAATTTGAAATGATATAGATTTACATGTTTCGTGACATTCTGACAAGTAGGCCTATGCAGAGTTTAACGTGCATTGCAACGGACGTAGATGATAAGAAAGGAAAATTATGTCTTCGTCTGCCATGCCAATTTCTTCACGTCCGGATGATCTACTGCAGGAGCAGAGCGTGTTCAAAGCACTGAAAGAAAAGATCATCGATAAATAACATTAGAGTATCACAAATGTTAAAACATTCAGGCACATGGCGGTATATTATTTTGCAAAACCCTTATACTTCACCCCGGGTGGCGTATCATTTATTAATCTGTCAACCTCGGACCATATTAAATCCGTTTGAATAAAAATATGCCGGTAGACAAAGCACGTTGCTTCTTTCTTTAACCTGAAGGGGCTTTTTACCAATATCTAAGGAGAACACAACACTGAACATGAGCTATTGCATTTACACGAGGGTTAAATTTCTGAGCACCTATCAATATATTTTAAACTTACATCTTGTCTGAAAGTATATGCAATTGTGCATAGTAGTCATCCAAATGTGACTTATATGAATAAAGCCTTAAAGGGATAACAACTGTTCATTTTGGCAAAAACAAAGGATTTATTTTTTGATACTTATGATTTATGAATCCATTCCAGCATTCAAAGCTAGTCCATGTTTTTTTTTCTGAAAAGTTTATTTTTAGGTACAGCCATCTATGAAGGTCCACGTGGTCTGACGGTTAGCACAGATTCCAGAATAATTGCGATAACCGCTGTTTTGGTGGTAAAATTAAATTTATTATATTTCTATGAGTTGTTTACAATGTATTCATTGTGAAATATGAATCAGTTGTTATCCCTTTAACAAACAGGGGTTCGAGGTTTCATCAAGGAGTTCCCAATAATTCCTTTGTTCCATCTGACCAGAACACGGGCCAGTTAGGCTCTTTATCAGACCTCAGCTGAGTGATGACGTAAAAGTAGTGCACAAATCCTCGCCCTGGATCTCTGTGAGGAAAGGCAAATCAAATCAACAGAAACTCCCCAAATAAAACATATATCGCGACCTATGCCATAGCACACTTCCTGAGTACTAACCGTACAGCACGTAAGGTACACAGAAATGTCCTCTACCCGGAACACAGAGTTTTTCACTACATATTCACAGACATGTCTCTGGCTAATTCCTGACAACTTTCTACTGTCCAGCCAGAGACTTTTTTGTGTGGAATAAACATCATCACTCAGCTGGCCTCTAGTAAGGATAATACAGAAATGTGCACAGCTAGTGGATTTAGCAGTGATTATGTGTGTGTGTGTGTGTGTGTGTAAAGCTAAATACATGTGGATATCTAGCTAGGTAAAAACTCTCTCTATGATCCACTTATCTTCTGCGCCGAACATATGTAGGCCTACTTAGTAGGCCCTATTAAGGTTGAGGAAAGTTCTAGTTTTTTTTTTTTTTTTTTTTTTTTTTCTAAGCAGGTCTTTTGAAATCAATTAAATTATAACTGCAAATCTAGAATTTTAATAAGTAAAACTGGACTTAGACGGATATTGGTTATTTTTGGGATGGTCTGACCCGAATAGCTAAATCTCTCTCTCTGTCTCTTCCCTCACAGACCCTCTCTCTCTCTCTCTCTCTCTCTCTCTCTCTCTTAGGAAAATCTACTCGTATTTGATTTATGTCCATTCTGGCCGATTATGAAATGAAGCATGCACAGCTTTTCATAATGACAAGCATAGCGTTAAAGTTGTGTTGTAACTTTATAACCCTATACCGCATTACAGACTACATAGGACTATTAGGCCTATAAGCAGGTTTAACATTTCTTTTGCTGAATTTCTCAGTCTTACCGGACGAAGCGTATAAATTAGGGTGAAGCTCGGTCTGTGCGTCTGGTGATTGTCGAAATCTTTCCCACAAATACATGTACATTGCGAGCATCATTCCGATTTCTTCTTAATGTGTCAAAATGATGAATTGATACAATGTATCCTTTTTGGAGACAAATAAAATTCATTGTATAGCGTTTGTCTTCAAAAGTGATATATTGTATCCTTTTTATGAGACAAACACATTGTATAAAATATTGTCATGCGACCTTATTTGCAGAGTTGTACATGTTTTATGTGTAATGCTAAACCTTAAACTCCTCATGGCTATCAAACGTATTGCGTTAAGGTGAATATTGATACTGGCACATAGACAGATAGGTTAAAAAACAATAATACGTGGACGAATACAGTTGAAAAATATCATTTAGGCTAATTGCCATAAATTGATAAAGTAGATTAGGCCTGCCGAGTTGGCCTTCACTGACAATATTTTGCCTCAAATTTCACTAGTGCATCTACCTGAATTAGACAGTGAATTGATTGAAAATAACCTAAACATTGACTTTCATTTAACTCCCATTACAACTTCAAAACATAATGATTCAAGTTGATACAGCAAGCAAGTGGCCACCGAAATGTGTTAAGAATACTCCACTAAATGACCAGTGAAATGTGTGCAATAAACAAAATACCTTTCACAGGTAGACCTACCCGTTTTAAGTCACCTGCGTGCATGCCCAGAAGGTGTCAGAAAATGTCCCAAGGGAAAACCTAGTCAGGGAAGAAAAACTGACGAAAGAACGGTACCTATATTAAGAACAACAGTGCAGTAGGCCTACGGGACGGCTCTTCCAAATCGAAAATTTGACTAGAAACACGCACCTGTTCACCAAGTTATAAGGACTACGAACGCGCCAAGGAGAAAGTTATGGTTGGAAACTGCCAAATTCAATCACAAAGATTTGCACAAAAAAAGAAAAAAAAAGTTTATGGTGATCTGCATGATTTTATAATTGATATCATTAAATAATTTAACATATAAAGATGTATGTTATAACTGCCTTGTTCCTGTAAAGTGCTTATATTTTACGGAATGCACATGCACGTAATCATTCCACGAACCCAAAGACAGGCCTACTATTTTACATCTAAGCCAGTTAAATATGTTCACTACTTAGAGACAATTACACAGTTAAGAAAGTCGAATACTTTCTTTCTCTCTTTGGTATGACTTGAAACGAATTTTAACTTGATATGCATCTTAATCATGAATCTAGTTTTCCGCGAACAATAATGTCTATCTCTTGTGCATCCAATTCGCATATGGGATTTTTTTTTTTTTTTTTTTTTTTTTACACAGTTAATGGTGGCACTCTGATTTATGAACCTGGTACGAGCATTCGTGTTTTATCATTCTTTGTTTCTGAAATGAATTTATTATTATTATCTTTGATAAATTCAATTCAATTCAAACACGTGCTATTGTAGCTGATGATAGTTTTAATTGTGTATAATTTTACCTTCAGGTCGCTTACACCATCTAAATACAAGAGTGCTTATTTCACTCATACGTGATTCCATAATTATTTTATCCCAACAAGAAAAATATATTTACACTCTATTTATATATGATTTAACGACTGATATATACATTATTTGTTGCCGAATGGGTTTTATATGAATAAATAGTATCCTTAATTTGTGTTACCTTTCAACTAATGAAAATGAACGGAAAGTGACCATAAATCACGGTGTTACATCTACATTTAATGTGACACTGTGGTTAACGTTATGTCGGTACTAGAAATAGTAAAATCCAAATGAAAAAGACGTTGATAAAGATAAAGTAGAAAATACCGTATTTATTATTCTCAGGTATGGCACGTTATAATATAAGTTAACGGTGAATACAGAGCTTGTAGCAGTATATAAAAAAGCTAAGCTGAAAGCAGTACACAAATCAAGTTTTAGATATTGAAAAGCCAGTCATATTGGCTTTTTTTCCAATTTCATAACTATTATCAAATTTTCCTTTAAAAAACTCATAGAAAAGGGAGGCAGCTTTATTATCTGGATTATGAATTAATCCTAGACTGGAATCTGTAGAAAAGTAGGTAAAGTTTTATGCATTTACTTCTGAAGTCTCGTGTCCACAAATCTCGAGCATTTTGAGCACATTTTGAGCATATACAAATAACGTAACATAACTGATTATATGAAACATATAACTGAAATGACAAAATAAATTGTTTTCTTCCTGGTCTAGTTATGCGCAAGTGTCAACATACATGTACATGGTTCAAAATATGCATGTCTAACTCCAATCCTTACATTGGATAAACTACTCTTAATCAATATAAAACTATGCGACCCAATTTTCAATCCACGCGTAATTTAACTCCCATGTATAATGTGATTCAAATAGCAAGAGTATCAACAAATTTAATCACCTGAAAGAACGCCATATTTAAGTAATATGCTAAGGAGTAGAAAAGCAATGACTCAAGATGAATATAAACCCCGATCGGCGGAGAAAAGAAACTACTAACGGAATACCTAATAAGAAGATCAAAAGGTTTATAGAAGTATAATCAAGAATAATTTGGTAAAGTGGTTTTCATTCTATACGATCTGTGATACCTGCATAGGCCGTCTTATATTTTTCGAAATGGTTGCCAATGATGACGAAAATGGATTGACCGAATCGAAATTGCGTGGATCGTAATTAAACAAAATTATATTTGATTTCGTCGCATAAATTATGTCAATAACAGGGTACATTTCATACGGGATATGATAGTTTCGAGCTCTCTTTCATTGCAATTATAATCTTAAATGAAAGTTGATGGAGTAACAGTAATAGCAGACGTACATGACGCATTTGATCTGACAATTTCTCATAATTCTTAGAAATGCGATATTCATCGCCATCGCGTTTGTGTGTAGTAAAAGAACATATTGCTGTTTTTACCTATGTTAAAAGGATAACTATTCTTCATATGATATTCAAAATTTCACAACGAATACAGTTGTTATTAAATAATGCTGAAATACCTAAAATAGTTCCATAAACATTATAATTCAGTCACGACATTCTGTTCGTGTAAAGGATGCTGGCTTGGTGTATATTGTCACAAAAGCACCTCTTAAAATAAACAATTTATATCGACTCGTAATAATTGCGTGATTTCCTATCCAAACTGTGAATTGCAATCATACGTTTTGTGTCAAATCATAGCAATTACTTTAAAATACGGTGCCAACAGTCAGAGTTTAGTTTTCGTTTTATATATATATAATTTTTTGGTGAAAAAACGATTTAAATGTGCTAATTTTGAACCTGCTAATTTTGGCGAAGAGAGCCTTTTCTAGCTATAAAATGAAGAAATATTTGTTCCAATTTTAGTTTCTTTCATTATCTATGCAAACAAATCTTCTCATCACTTGATAGGCGAATACTTTCGTTGGTAAAATGCATGTTCATCTTCATTAACTTTTTTCACTGTAATTTTCAGATCACATGTATATAACTAAACCAGTTACTTATTAACTAATGGGTTAAATACCAAATTAATGCAAAACATAAACACGCCCATAAACGCACATGTGCACACGCGCGGCCACACGCACAAGCACGCACACGCACACAAACACACACAGCTGCGCTCATGCACACAAAAGCATGACCCTACAAATAAACTCAGTATTACATTTGAACTGATTAAAATCACGACATCCGTTTATTTAATGATAACAAAATTTATTGCGAATTGAGATATTCAGCATATAAACGGTTGTTTCAACATTTATACTTAAAAATATCATATAAAATTCAAAAGACCAGACTGTTGTGAGACACGTGCTGAGCTTGTAAAAACTGATTTCCAGATTCTCCACGTTACAGTTTTTATCTTCATTAACTTGCTAAAAAGTTGGTAAACATTGCATTATCAATTACTAGTAGGCGAATTGATTACTGCTCTCTATTTGCCCTAAAACAAAAGGGAAGTCTTCTTCTTTAATGTTTAACCAATGAACAAGTGTTTCGTGCAAGCTTTATTTTGTTCTATGCAGTACAATTAATCAAGGAGTCTTAAACGTGCGTATCTGGTGTATTGCAGCCATATTGATTTCAAAATTCGAAATTGGGTCACTGACACTGACTGTCAAGTGAGAAGTGTTGATAACTCTTTGAGAGAGGAATTCCCAATTATCAAATTATTATTTCTTTTTTATCAGTGTTAGGGGTCACATTTTTGGCCTCTGTAACACAATAATGCCATACCTTCACATTAACGAGAATTATTCTTTATTTTTGACCGCGAACTTCCATTGTTAAAAGGTGTGATTCATACATCATAACATCATAAACAACTTACTCCTCATTTCAAATTTTCGTTTAAGTTTGTTATCCCGACTACAAGGTGAGTATCAACTACTTCCCTCTCTCCTTACATTGTGGTTTCCTAAGTATACACCGCGCGGTAGCCTTTGTTGTCCGTCGATTTCTTCACAATTGCTAGTTGACAACATGATAAATACGCCGTTGTTCAGATCTGTGTGGTCCGTATGAAACGCGCCCGGCTGGCATCTGCTCCGCATAATACAAAGCAGATCATGATTTATAGGCCGGTTTTGTAGAAGCGTGAAGTTTTTCTACTTTTAGACATGATGTGTGTAAGTGTGAGAGTAGATGGACATGATAGAAACGGAGCGCCGCGTGGCAAATGCATTTCAAGAATACGCGATCTTTAATTTTCTTTTATTAGGCTGAAAAATTAAAGAGTAGCTATCTAGGTTGATAAACATGATATGGTATTGCCTTACAAAGATAGACCTCGCTGTGAAAACGATATGGCCCGCTTCTGGAAATATTTAATGAAGCTAGTGGACATTCTTTATGTAATTGCTAGAGTGATTATGATTTATCTGTAAAGTCAGATGGCAATTTTATGCCCCGGGTTTTCTTATTTACTTCTGTAAATGTATTGATTTTATTACTTTTTAAGTTGAAAAAGAATGAGGATTAAAGGCGCGCGACAGTAAAGATCTGTATCCATAGAGATAGGTCGCACAGGCTATATTTTTCAGACTTTTTATCTTTTTCAAGCCCAGAGTCGTAATAGTGCATTTGAACTAGGGACTTGACACCGATAGCCTTTTTCTAGCTTCTTTCTTGTGTCTGTTGTGAGATGAATAATAGGGGATCAAATTCTATGCGGAAGTTTTCTGATTTGTTAGTTTGTCGATTGCATATGGTTAACCTATTGTTCAATAACATAAATTAATTTGAATTGCATTTTCCTCAAATTTACACACAGAACAAAACTACTTGGGTGTATACGTGTGGTGCACCGTGACGTTCTGACATTCACCAGTGCAATTAAAATATATATAGATATAATAAAATGCAATCATTGATTTTAAGAGGGTGGGGCACCAAATCAAAATAGTCATACATAATAAAGATTTGTTAGATTAAATCATTATTATCATTTTATGACGCATTTTATAACAGTCAAAATATGAAATACAGATAATTTAAACTACAAGACCTATTTCGAGGAGATATTTTTAAAAAGGGACCAATCATTCATTTGCTCATGTAAATTTTACTCATATATAATATTTAAAATGACATTTTCCAAGAATTAGTATCATTATGGCCTAAAGCCGTAAAACTATTTCTTATTCACTTCAAAATATTTCTGTCAGCTAGATCAAAAAAATATTATAATAAAAACATAATAAAACCTCTATAATACAAATCTGCTCTGTCCATAATGTCAGCTTGAATTGTCAAACGATTATGTTCTTTGTCTTTAATCACCCAGGACGCTGTAATATTTATATTTTCAGACAACTTGCCAAAGTGGATGTTTTATCAAAATGCATTATCTTGATGTGGATACGTGCAGAGGCTTTTTAACGCTCCGCCCCGTACCTCCATGAGCAGACGACCACACACTTCATCCCATTTCACCCCTGTCACACGCAAACGCTGCGTCCCATTAAAGTAATTGAAATGTGGCCTCTATCCATTGTTATGCAATTAATTGCGGGTTAATTTCTCCTGAAAGGTCGTAGTTAGATAGTTGATATATGATAATATGAAGGGGCTATGATCCTGTTATATAACCATCATTTCATGGCAGCAACTCGGCTGTAACTCATCCCCCTCCCCCTTTTAGAACTTAGTACTAGTTAATAGATATGGTATCTACGATAACTGACTGATTCCTTGCATAGTGTTAGCAAAAAATACTGAAATATAACTTTGTTCGGATTTCAAAGGTATTGTTGATCGAAAAAAGTAGCAGATTTGATAATAACCCTCGATGCCTTTTTATATACGTGCGGGCACAATGATGGTCTCGAAATCAGTATTTCCTTTCATCTGCAGAAAAATATACGATAATGAACAGGCATTGTCCTAGTTAAAATGTATTTTTATACAAGGAATATTTTAGGTTGATGGATTTTAATTTCAAGCATTAACGATATATTGTCTTTTCTACATTCATTATTTATTTTTATTTATTTATTTATTTTTATTCATTCTGTAATATCTAATAATTGATTTTAGCTTTCATCTGTTTATGTATCCATCCTCTTTTGTCCTATTTGCCTAGTTATTTATTTATATTTATTTATTTATTTTTCGAGCTGAACATTTTGACTCCCGTTGCCCCTTACCACGACGGTCATATTGATGCAGAGAGACGTAATATACTTTTGCGCTGAGAAAAACTGTGAATAAAAAATTGTCCAAAAAAAAAAAAAAACACCTTCCATATACCAAACTACAAATGGTGAGAATTATGAAGTTTTCACTATCAAAAACTATTCAAAACAACACTAATAGAGTATAGATGGTCGAAAAAGGAGACGGTGACACTTTGTACTTGTGGATAAGACTGAAGAAGTAAACATAAAGAGCTCTCCTGTGTCAACCTATCGCCAAATTGACACCATTAATTTCCCCACTTACCCTGGGGTTAAACTCCAAGTCGACCCCCTGACCCTTAGAAACACAGTGGCGACAGGCCCTAGTCGGTTAAGTTTGAAATGATCGGGGGGACGGTGAACCGATAGCTTAATGACGATGCGTTAAGCGACTTCTACACTACACTGCGTGATTTATTGACCAGGAGGGACTTCAAAAGGACGTAGATAAGATCTGGTAATATTGATGAGTTGTAACTGGCCCCCATGACGCGTCTTGTTGTGCCTGGTGCTAAACCTGTCGTAGACTGAGTTTTATGTCGCTTTTTTATTTACTTTTTAAGAGGTTATTACCCGTTTGCCTGCCTGTTATTTCACGTCTAGCTGCCTGATGATTTATATGCTGTGCGGAAATTTAGACCGACTAAAGACAGGGTAAGAGATGGACTACAGGAGGTGATGTCGGGCGAAAATAACGTTATTAATGATTCTGTCTCCATTCCTCTTAATGCATATTTGACGATGCGGTACAGTACCAGACGAAGAAAAATTCGGGTCGAGTAGAGAATTTCAACATAAAATCCTGTTAAAAAGACAAAAGAATCTTTAAAAGACAAACAATGCACTTTGAGGCATCCAGAAGTTCGCCATTACTGGCAAAAATCCGCTCTTTAATAATGTTTGACCGTGGATATCCCAATGTCGGCTTTAATATATATTTTGCACGTCTCGTTTGATCAGGTCAGCTTACATATGCCGTGTTCATAGTCAATCGTACTACACGGGAACGCATTTATTAAGTATTATTTGTCGCTTGTCACACTTAAATATGCTCAGAACGCAGGAGGCTAAATATCTCGGAATAGAAATCCCAGCGCATTGGTCAATATGCTTTGACGAAGATGAAATACGAAAAATGAATATATCAACCAATGTTGCTCACCTCCATTACTAGTAGAAAATGAAGCTATATGCCCCTAAAAATCAAAGCCGTACCATCCCACACATTACCAGTACACTTGATCCAAACCCAAAGCTTAGTAATCCACAAAAGGTTGTAAATTAATTTTCTCAATTTCAAAATGTTAAGTTGTGAAATAACATGCACCTATATCCTTAGGAAAAAATACAGTTTAGTTAAAAACAGGATGCAAGTACTATTACTCAACAGGATGTGAGACTAGTCTTAAATTTATCAATTTTTTCATGATGTGTTTTATGAGTCAAGTTGACTTATTTCCCCAGGGCAACACAACAAAGAATGACGCATCTTATAACTGAAAAAAAAGCAAGCGTCATTTTTAACAGAAACTAAAACAAACCGATGCTATGCCCTTAGTAATGTTTATTTTAAAAGATGTATAGATATGGAATGATATGGAATCACATGCCCCATGATGGTGGTCACAAAATGCTTTATCCAGATGGAAGAAAAATGTTAAACCGTCACTTACATCATTGGTAAGTGGAATTCTTATAACTCATAATATTGCGACCCTCATTCCATTGTTATTTTATTCCATTATGCATACTGAACCCATATGCCGCCATTCAAACCAAATATTATAATTTACAGCATTATATGAACAGATGAAAAATTAAGTTGACCTACTGTCATATCTGTTGGTTTTCAAACAGTTCTTCTTTCATTAGATAACCTTCCAATTAACGCCAGTTCAACCAACAAAGTACACGGGCAATTGGCTTGATTCCATTGGCTCCGTTCCATTTCTCTGTCCCTGACCACCGATACCACCTGCCGGCAGTGATAGCACCGTTCTCTGTTGGAAACTCCAAATGCTCTAGGCACCTCGGAAGCTGGTCTAGCCAGCCGTCACCGTGGCCTCAGGCAGTAAGCAGAAGGTGTTTAGGAATCGATGATCCCAGCGTACCTGCTAAAGTTTCTTTTTTTTTTTTTTTTTTTGGCAAGAAAGTTGCATATTTCATCTGGTTATTTGTTTGTTGTTTTTTTGTTTGATTATCAAGTCGAGGCAGGGTAAGATTCATAAAATTTGGCACTTGTTCTTTGCTTCCAATCACAAATCTTTGTTTTAAGTTTTGCAGTCTTGGAAAATACGTAATCTAATGGGAAAGCGTAAGCATATTCATGCATGCACATGCATGCCAAAATTCACACGCAAGTATGGGAAAATGCGGCGCGCTCTTTCATCGAAAGAACCTGCGGGCTCAGACGGCGACAAAAGGGCTATTACCTCCATAATGCCTGCCTTCAAAGTACACTGCTTTCGAGAAAAACATGTTTTGCTTTATTTGGCCAACAATGCCAAACAAAATGCCCCCCAATGGACCAACAAACCTGATGTCAAGAGCGACACTGGATAGTTCCCTACACAATGGAGTGAGGGAAAATCTATCTGGGGGTTCCGCCTATTTGGGGGAGTGTCATCTGTAAACGTGTAATTACTGGTAATATTCCCCGGGTAGAAGTCTCCCCGAGTCGTCTGGGTGCTCCGTTAGATGTTTTATTGTACTGAACTTAGTGCAGAAGTGTCAAAAAATACGACCGAAGAGGCGCCAAGGAGAAACAAGGTTTGAAAGATTGGAGTAAAGACAAAAAGCAAACTTTTGGGTTACGATAGTGTTTTCATTGCCGGGAGTGCTCATGCGTTGATGCAAGTTGAAGGGATACAAGAAAAAAGATCAAAAGTCCAGAACCCCTTCAATTGTATCAGTTTGAATAAGTTTTGAAACGATTTGAATAAATTACTTCTTAAAAGCAGCCTAGGCACATTTATCCCTTTAAGCGGGCCAATGAATTTCTGATGTATTTTGGTAATATAAAGTTTGAGACTTATAGACTTCGACAAATTCCCACAAACCGAGAGATGCACCAGTCACATAAGTATTGGTCTATGTCTGCTGATAGAGAAACCAAGACTCTGAGCTTTTTATTCCAAAATTTCAAATTAATAACAAAATTATTCAGTAAAAACAACGAATTTATATTGCCCCTAGCACATTAAGATTTTATTCGTTTGCTTTTATCGTAGCTACGTGCTGCTAAGTACAAACTGTGAAAAAAAAGCCAGAATAGATAATTTTTTTATCTTGTATCGTGGCTTTTTTTAAATCTACCGTTACACCTCTAATAATTTTATTTCAATTCGGATGGCACAATACTTTTAACGTTAAGGTCTAATAAGGATAATTGTAGATAATGTATGTCTGGCTAAATAAAGAATATTGATCAAATGCCTATACCATGTCAGGTTTTACATGTACCATTGGCATCTGATTCACAGAGAAAGTGGCAGCATGTTGCTGAATTTGATGAAATTGCCATATTCTTGTAGTTCTTCTACTGTGGTATGTATATCCCTGGTTGAGGTCGGAAAATGTGTCTCAACAAAAGTAGAAATTGTTGGTATGCGATTTTGCGTTTTTTGTGTTAGATGAAAGGCAAAATGTGTTTCAAGCTGGCATGGCATTTTGAATTAAATATGATTATGTTTGATTTAGTGTCTCAGATATGCTGCAGTAGCCATGGGAACAAATATTTTATGCAGAATAAGCAACTTAAGTACATGTAGTATAACGTGAAAGATGAATGCATTTCGATGGATGGTATGTTAAGTTGTGACAATTTTTAGCCAGGTGCGTTCTTTCGTTTCTCTCTCTCTCTCTCTCTCCTCCAATATGTTGCTTCGAGTAAAAATAAACGATGCTGTTCTGAAAGGTAAAGTTAGCGTAATTTGTTATCGTTTGTATTTTTCCCTGTGTTCTATTCAAGTCAGATATGCACGTTCCAGAATCACTGAATTTTGGAAAAAATGGGAAATCGCCAAATGTATCTCATCTAAAAATAACATATCCAAGATTTTAATACTATGCGGAATTTCCACAACATGATTGATATTTAGACAATCACACTTAAATAACCAGCGTAATAATCGCTTTAATCTAAATATAGCATCGGCTGCTGTCTATCTGTTCCTCTAGTTAATAACTCAAGTCACGACGCATGGCGCCAGGCAAGGTACCGAGCAATGTTTTATGCCACCTATTAATGTAGGCCACCGCGTTACCGGGAAACGGAATGTAGGCAGAATTGTTGCTGGATGTTATAATCGATGTTATCACCACTGATCTATCACATAATACGCCAAATTATTGATGCACCATATTGCATAAGCGGATAGTGAGAGAGGGGAGACAGTCTAAAACCGGTAGGTGGGGTGGGGCAAGAGGGGGTTGAGTTGGAAGGGGTTTCGAACGAACCGCCCCGTTGGTCTGGAAAATATCTTCACTAAGTCAAATATTGATTTACGTTCCTTAACATAAATTTTTACGGAAAAAATTCACTTTGTTAGAAAAAAAAACATCCCCCTTGAAATTGGTGACTTCAGGACTGAGTCAAGAAAATGGCGGATAAAAACCTTTCCAAAAAAAGAGAGGGGGACAAGAGAAGCCCACTGAAACATGCTCTGTGTACATTTTACTGCAGAAATACTTAAAATTAAATACCTCCAATGTTTTATGTCATGTACATTTGCAAAAAAAAAAGACATATTTTAATTTGTTTTATATAATTATTTACCTAGTTATTTCTTTATTTATATAATTTTAATTTCAGTTTTACCTTTTCATTTTATGTTATTTCATTTTAGTATTATTATTGTATTTTATTTGTAAATGGAAATTATATGAAAATATTGGATACTTCTATCCTAAAACAGCTGGCAATTTTCTCTGGCTTCACTTTATAGAAATTAGACTTGATCAACTCGTACGATCTAAAATGCATCGCAAACAATATCAACTTTAATACAGGCAGGGGCATGAGAAATTGACATAAGAAATTAATATAGGGCACTGCAGTTCGTGTTGAGAATATTTTTAATGAAAATGTTGCTGACTTACACGTATATTTTTTATCAAATAATTGACAGCCTAGTCAAAACTACATCAGTTGTTTTTTTTCATTTAACGACGCGCGTGAAATTATTTCTCAAATTATTGGCACGTGGCTCAATGAAATAAATTTTATTGTGTGTTTGGATCATATTTTTGTTTGGAATGCCCTTTATATTGATGGTACTGGTTGTAAATTCTTTTCGCAAACTAAAAATATCGTAAATATTGAAACATGTATGTAAATATCTTCACATATGTTTTATCTTTTCAATGCCAGTAAACAAAGGAAGATATTTAGATTGTAATGGGAATTCACTACATCTACTGCGTTTCTTTATAAGCAAAGCGAGGTACAATTTGTTATGATCCATTACATAATTTTAAAACATATCAATAAAATGTCAAATCAATGGAATAGTTCGATTTTAAAATGAATGTGAATAAGGAAAGAAGGGAGGTTTTTTAATCAATTACTAAATAACGACTGTCTCAAACCACACAAAACGAATTGCAATCCTTTCCAACGCAAAGAAATATCGGTGAAAGCAAAAACACGTCTTTTTTTCACTTGCGAAAGCAAAGAAATAAAAATTTCATGGTTTGAGAAATAAGATTAAGAAGACCCGTTTTATGGAAAGCAGGAATATAGAAATAATATATCCAATATATGAAATATTTATTTGATGTATAATACACAAACAACGTTTGCATAATACTTAAAAGATATATTACCACTGGCATAAAATGTGAACGCAATTTACAGGTAGACAACTAATTATGGTTTGTTGTTTGAAATTATTTCGTCAGATTTAACACGTAATTATGGGAACCCTTTTTTCACTCTCATAACATCAATGTGCAATTGATTTTGATACGTCAGAA
Organism: Lingula anatina; assembly: GCF_051362555.1. Classification (NCBI taxonomy): domain Eukaryota; kingdom Metazoa; phylum Brachiopoda; class Lingulata; order Lingulida; family Lingulidae; genus Lingula; species Lingula anatina. The sequence goes on from NC_141776.1 coordinate 6,357,069, forward strand.
TTCTAACAATAAAATAATAATAATAATAATGTTGAATTTTACAATGAACCTTTAAGATAAGTTCTCCGATGAAATCCTGGGGTAAAACTATTGGATGAAATTCCAATGAACTTGTGAACAAATGTAGGACTTTTTTTACTTATATATACTGACAGTCAATGAAAACGCATCAGAAAACTTGTATTTTTTACCGAGAATCGATTCCAACCATATAAACGAGTACAAATGCACTTGTTTGTTCATAAGAGAGTGAAAAGTGTGACTGAATAATGGGTCATATTTCACACGAAAACTGTTATTTTCTTAATGTGCCAAAGGAACTTGAAATTTTATTTGATAAATAAATGATGCGTTTTCATTGACTGTCAGTATAATTTTCTTATTGTATCTCACAGACTTCCAATTTATTTTAGATAAATATGTTTGCTGGAATAACATACATTTATCCGAATATCTATGTTTTAAAGAAAATAATCTCATTAATAATACGGAAATCAACATTATAGCAATAAAATTATGCTTAAATAATTTGTCCATAACTATACACTATACTTCAACAAAACGTATGTAAAACTACCAGACAACATTGGTTTTAGCACACACAAGTTTTAAATCGATGTTTTTGTACAGTATATAAATTTATAAAACCAGACATTTGCTATTCTGTGGAAAAAAAAGATTATGAAATAGTCCCTTGGAAAACTTTTTGTCAAATTACCGTTTATTCTACATTTTCAATCAGGATAGGGGATATTCCAAATCACTCGGGCCACATTAGAATAATTTGAACGAGTTCTGTCTGAATAAATTAGAGGTCTTGGTCGGAATTAAAACTCCATGATTCCAATTCAAAGTAACAACAGTAGAGCCAAGAACCTTTTGACGTGCCGCTAGTCCTTGCCGGACAACCAAATTACCATATTTCAAACATTATTGCTTACCAGCGTTAGATTTTATTTTATACGTTATTTCCAGTAGCAACAAGACGATTCAAGGTCTCTTAAAATTGTGTACGCTCGCCATCAGTGTTACACAGTCAAGGATTTCTTTGTCTATACGTTAATTACTTCCAGTAGAAACAAGGCGTTCACCCGTATTATTCAGTGTAACAGTCGTAGTGTGTATAATTTTGTAAATATTGTTATGGATTTATCCATTCCACTGTACATATATATTATAATTGACTAGGTTTTGGTGTGTGTGAATGTGAGTTAGTGAGATATTTCATTAGTTCCTTATCAAAATTTTCTTTTTTTCATTTGGCGTTATGATCGATAGATAGATACCCCCTGTAGATAGATATTTCAAACGTTTGGCAAAAATAACCCTCGGTAGATGTTTAGACATACATATAGTAACTTAAAAAAGGAGGCTTAAGACTGTGTGCAGATATGGAGGTTGTATTACAGGAAAAACTCCAAACGCGTCATTCGTGCAGTGTATTTTATGTTGTGTGTTTGTGTTATTCAGTATTCTTTGAACAGCACAAAGGCAAAGCATGCAAGTAATACAAAAAAAAAATTCAATTGAATTATCGTGGGTAGGTTATCAGACTGTAAAGTCTAGATAAATTTTTAATCTATCCAATGCATGAGAGTTTACACAGAGGTTAGAGCATTGTGTACATCTGTATGTATTAGTAGTGATTAATTAAGTTTTTGGGGAAAATATCCAATTAGCCTGAAACTTATTAATATAATGTTTATAATCACTGCATTTTAGGACCATTATCAAAATTTCTTCTCAACTTGTTTTGCTTAGCATGATATCCCTATATAATTCGGAAGAATTTTGATAATGATAAATACAGAATATATTACATTACATAAAGTATTTCAAAGAAAAAACCCACTGTAGTGTTAGAATATTCTCACTAAATTGAGATAAATATAACTAAATTTAGATTGAACAATGAAATTACGTTTATATTTTATAGCTGAACTCCTCGACTATTTTCTCCCCGCTCACCAGATACATTACTTTTTTCCATTGACTCCAACAGAAAAATTAAAAAGCTAAAAAATAAACCACGTAAGGTAATCACAAATCTTTCCCCATTCAAAAACTTGAAACGCTGACGTTATATTCCCAGGTTATTTGTGAAATGTTTAAATTTGTTTAAGTTGCTGGGTTCTTCCAGGAAATTCATTTTTTATATATATAAACACACTATTCCTCGAAATGCCCTGATAATTACGAAATACGCATGTGTCAGACCACCAGTAGTTTCTTAAATACCGATCAAAGTTGAGATATTTCTTCTTCTTTTTATGTTCAAAAAAAAAAAAAGGATTCTGCTACGTACAGATTTGTGGTAATATATGGAGCGATCAGTAAAAAATACTGTCATCAAAATTATAACGATAACATCTCATTCTCCATGATATGTCCTTGACATCTAAAAAACGTGGATAACAGTATGAAGTTCTCTTTTGCTTATCTTTGCAGAACACCATATTTGTTTTCAGAACAATCATACAAGGTCGAACTTTATCACATACTCTTTATATATTTTTTTTCTTTTCTTTTACTTGTATTTTATAGTGTAATGTTGATGGGACGTAATTGGATTTTAGGCTCTGATAATAATAATAATAATAATAATAATAATAATAATAATAATAATGATAATAATAATAGTTATTATTATTATTATTATTATTATTATTATTATTATTATTACTTCCCTGGCTGTGTGTACTTACCTGAGATGAAAAGAAAAAAAAGGAGAGGCAGATTTGCGGCTTACAATATTGATTATATAAAAAAACTAAATGAGAAGCTTCGACATAGACATGTTTGTTGTAGGTCTTCCACACGAATAACGCAATTACATAAATGTAAAAGGCGAAAACCCAAATACGCACAGAAAGCTGTATTAGGAAAACAAGTATTAGAAAATAACAAAAGCTAATTAACATAATTTGCAAAAATGCAGTGTGAAATACTGTATACAGGGCTGTAGCCTGAGCAAAATGCCAGGGGGGGCAGCAAGTGGACACGAGGGGGCGAAGCCCCCGAGGGGGGAGGGGTTGTCCCCCTACCAGTGTGGAAAATTCTAAATCCCAGGGGGGGCAGCTGCCCCCCCTGCCCCCCCGAGGCTACGGCCCTGGTATAGTAATACTCGCACTTGCGTCCTGTAGGTAGACGCCCCCAAATTCCATTATATCCTTTATCTATTGATAGTGATGATGATGATGATGATGATGAAGATGTATATATGTAAATAACCATACATATTCAGAATGAATAGGCTAATTTAGAATATCAGATAACAGATCAGCTGAACATTGCACAGTGTGTATATACCTAGCAATGAGCCTGCAATGCAGTATACTTTTCCTACAAAGAGCACGCCCTTGACTTACTGCTACCAACATAAATCAATAGAAGAACGACCAGCGAAATCTAAATTCTGATTAATAACAGTAATAATGGGGAGATCAATTAGTCGAGAGCAGCATCCACAGTCCGTCTCGACACCGCCAACCCGCGCGCGGTGCGAGCAATAACCTTATCTGCAGGCAACGATCAGAGAGCAATGGCGCCACGCGGCAAAAACGGTCGATATTCTGATTGGATAATAATTGGTTTTCTGTGATCTGTGATAACGGTGACATGTCTGTGAACATAACCATATTGTATGGTCTGAATAACAAGGGGCATTAGGCTAGAAGTCACAGGTCCTGACGTCACATGGTTTTCACTATTGGTATATACAAATACAGAGGTACTGGAGGAAAATTCTGGAAATGGCAGATACGGAAAATGAGCCATAATAATTGAGAAGGAATACAGTCATTCATATGAATATGCCTTTTTTTTTTTTGACATTTTATGGCGAAATCCCCTTTTCCATACCTAACACCAGACATCAGATTTTATCAATAAAACCAAACTGACCACCGTTATAAAAACCCTTTCTCTTAAATTGTAACGAAGAATCAGTGCAATATCAAACTTAAAAGTGTAAACAAATAATCAATAATATGGTTAATTCGTCTTTAATTCGGCTGAATTTCGTACTTTTATCCGGGTAAGTCTTTGGTGTTCTTAATTAAAATATTAAGCACATAGCGACCATTTCCAAAAACAAAATATTCAGATTTGATCTTATGAAGACAAAATGTCCAAAAAGTATAACTTTCATTGCCTTGCATATGAATTATTTTAATCGCTTTTATCTTATTGCCAAGTTACATGTTACACCATGCACTAAGATTGGTTCCGGCTTACGCTGATAGTCAAACATCCCTCCCCCGCCCCCCTCCTCTCCCTCCCCCCCCCCCCCCCCCCCCCCCCGGCTCTCGGCCCGCATATACCAATAAGTAAAATGTAAATTCACAACATCAGATGGGGTCTTCAATGATCATGGTCAACTGTTTGATGCTTAATTGAGGGACAGAAAATTAGAACGAGAAATGAAATCAAGCTTGAGGCCCAGATATAATAGGGCGTCCTGCCACAGAAATGACCTCGGTTCGTATAATGTCAGAAGATTAAGAAGATGATTAAAGCTACGACTTTTAGACCTGTTTGTCTGTGCCTCAGGTGAGAAGAATAAAATGCATTTTTTGCTCTAAACAAAGGAAAAGAGGAAAGAGAAGAAGTAGAAGTGCAATGAGATCGCTTAGTTTTTTTTTTTTTTTTTTTTTTTTTTTTTTTTTTTTTTTTTTTTTTTTTTTGTTAACCATAGGTAACTGTGCAAGAATTACGATTGGTCCAATGATTTTCTAGGCCTGTGTCAAGTGTTAAGAAAATAAATTATCATAATTGTAAGAAGTCATAAATGTGCTTTATGCAAGACACTCGAACTGAAAGGATAAAAGCGTCATTCAATACAAAGAATACCAAACAGTAGGTGTACTGTCTCTCTTTATAGTCACTTATGTACGTGTAAGTTGATAAATTGCCACTAAAAGGAGAGAATTTAGCCTCAAAGCTATTTTGTAAGCACTTTAAATTTACGTCATGATATGTTAACGTCGCGTAAGACGGCCATAAAATTGCATTAGGTGAACTCGTTGCACGTGGCTAAAAAAGCATTGATACAATCTAGTTTAAGTCGTGGGCGATGACATAAATAAGTAATATAGCGGTGTGCACTAGAATAAAGCAAAACAATTAACATAAGCACTTATTTACGTAAAACTGAAACATTTTGCGACTGCATTTAAATATACTGTGATGCATGTATTGTGGACATGAAAATTGAGCCATTGTGACAACTTTACTATGAGTGCTACATATACGTGTGTTTCAGTATATTGAAACATATCTTATGGAGTTCAGCAAGAGACCGTTAACTTTTCTTCCACTAACTCGTTACGAGGAGATTCGTCTTGTACTAAAAATAAAAGTACATAAAAAGTATTAAAAATAAAATTACATACAATTCACGAGAAATATAGCACCTGATGAACTATTGGACAAACTTCAAAGGTTTAGCTTGCTGGCTGCCCTGGTTGAATTTCTGTGTTTCATTATAGTCTGCATGGCTTATAAGAAGTCTCATAACGGTACGGAGACAAAAACAGCTTTGTTTTTATGTTACTGAGATTGGCTGGGGACTTCAAAAGAATCATTTGTAGCATAGTATAGTATAGTACAGACGTGTCTCTGTGTTCAAATAACACGGTACCCGCAACAGTGATGCGTCCGTTTAATCCGGTATCTTTCATTCATGAAATTATTTTCACTTAAGATGTTGTAACGTTTCAGAAAAAAAGTAAACACGATCATATCAAAGTGAAAAGAAGACAGAGGCAATAAGCAATTTTTTGACAAAGGATGTAGCGATTCACAGTTGTGGAAGCTGACTGTTATCGTGAAAGATGATGATATTGATTTGATGGCTTTTAAAAGAATTAAACTCACTTATCGAAATGACAACGAATGAAATGTTCACCCTCGTTTGTCACATAGAACAAATGTCAAAATATTTGAGAATTCATCGAATCGTGTCTGACAGGGACTCATGCCGTCGTCAAGCTTTTGAAATTGACAGATTACGCCATAATGAAATCAGCATGAAATGAGCAACGCGATCGTCTGCTTTCTGTACCAGGTGGTCCACGCCTCGTGAGGGGGCTCTGCACACTATGCATTCAACACGATGCTCTTAGCCGTGTTCCCCCGTGTCGCACTCATCCCTGAAGATTTACTTGAAAATTGTCGGATTACGTCCGATTGTCTCCCCTGACAAAGCTGCAAGTGAACAATATGGAATAGTCCAGCTACTCCCCATAACTTAACGCATTAGGAATTCCTTAGATGTATCACTTGTGTTGTCTTTGACGCCTACAGGGGTGTTCACATACTCATGCACTTGGCACAACTACCATTTTGTAGGTCCAGGTTCGAAACAAGTGCAGGACTGTTAATTTAACGCCAGTAAAGCTATCCACGTCACGCATTAATTACTCTCCCATACTTTTTCTCTTTTTTTTCAGTCTGATAACTGCAACTCGAGCCGAAAAATAATACACAGACTTTTGACACACCGAGTGTCTCATCCTTGCGGCTCCAACCTCTAGCTCACGCGGGACCACATCTTCTCTGGGGCGTGATTACTTGAAGCGGAGTGAGTTGAGGGCTTTTCTCGCTAGTCGTGACCAGCTACTCACTATAAATACCGACTGGCTAGCCGCAGGAAGGCCGCAGTGAAAGTCAAGCAACGGTCGGGTAAACTTGAGCGCCGCATGTGTCGCATTGGTGATCAAAGAGACGACAAAGAGAACAACTAAAAACACCATCGTTCTTAAGACTGTAAGTTTTTTTTAATATATTTATATATGTGTTAATACTTATTTATGTATATATACAAATTGCAATTTTATTTTATTGTTGTTGTTGTTGTTATTTCATATTTGATATGTTTATTAATTTAATGTCATTAACTGGCGTTTTTATAAAAAAAGGATGCATGATCTTATGTTCATATTTGAAAAACGCTTTCCTACTAAAAGCAGGGACGGTCTTGCTTGCATGGTTTTCATGGAAAGGTGTAAGTTTTAATCTTAAAATCTCACTTATATGAATTTAATCGACACATTGGAAGCGCCCGATACCCTTATCCGAATTATGAGGATGTTCAACCTAAATGCGAAAAAAGGTTACGCAACCCATGTCCATTTGGTATCCGACCGGAGTTTTTCATGTAATTTACACATCGCGTTGTCTTGGGGGCTCGATCACCCCATTTTTGTCTTTTTACGCGCGTTTTATTTTTTTCATATTTCTTTCTTATTTTACCCGCGCTTTCTTATCCGACAAGAGTCTCAACGACAATAAACGAATATCTAGGTTCTTCTGTATAAAAATACACCGTTAATAATGAGTTCAGCATTTCTTTCCAAACGAGAATTTCAAGTCCTGTTACACCTGTTTTACTTTCCATGTGAAAATAAGGTTCAAATCTTTGAAAATGATAAGGCATGCAATAATGATTTACGGGTGTATTAGAACGACTGTGAACTTTGATGGCAATACACATGGTATAGTGTGCAACTCAGAACGTTGAAGAGCAAATATATCAAAGTGCATGTGTCCCAATACAGAATGTATTAAAGGTAAAGATTCGTGTAGGTAAAATATTATATTAAAGGGGTTTTATCCCCTTTTTATGCAATAATGTAACTCTTAGAACCCAATATCTGCCTAGCACGTGTATGTTTCGGTGATACGAAGCACGCAAACGCTCTTCTTTATTCTTGCTTTTATTAATGATATTAAATCAAATATTTGGATTTTATTTGGTCGAACCATTGCCATCTTTTCTAACGTAAGGTACCTTGCGAGATCTCGTATGAATTTCTCTATGCAATAATAAAAAAGAGAACAAAGGATTAAAAAAAGAGAAAAAAAACGCAATTTATATTAATGTAGGTTTTGTTGTGTATAGTTGTGTAACAAATTCCATTAACTATTTTGCAATCGCAGAAGTTGTTCTATTAACACTTTTACCTTTACTTTTGCCTTTTTCAACCAGCGTATTTTTCATAAGAAACCGTCTTCAAGATTGACTAATTGCTCCTTGTGTGGTCTACAGTTAATCACATAATTTAGTATTGTTACTAATGCAGGGATTATTTAGGTAGGTTTTCACCAAACTCGCAATCAGTGATCATTGGACGAAATTGAGGTTAGTACCTACAATGTCTCTATTAATGGAATTGCGTGAATAGCCAACAATTAACCACACACACACAAAGACGAAATCGTGTTAATTTGCTTGCACACGAGTACTGCGTCGTTGATGAGACACGTGTTTGGCAAATGAAGCCTGTGCTTTCCAATCCATCAAAATATATGAAATCTTGTAATTTTCTCAACCGTCGTATTTCAAAGCCCTGTGGGTTGCTCGTCTTGAGGGTTGGGGCCAGTTTCGTGTCGATAGTTTTGCCACCTTTCTCTTCTTCTTATTCATCTTCTTCCTGTTTTTTTTTTTCTTTCGCATCGGCATTGCCACCCCCTTCTCTTTTTTATGTAATCCTCTCTCTCTCCATCTCTCTCTCTCTCTCTCTCATTTTCAACCAATCAGACAGGCATTTGGTGGGTGCAAGCTCTCACGCACGAATTGAATAGACATGCTATTCGAATATCCTTCAAAAGAAATGTGATGTGTTATATAAGCAGTACGCAATCTAAAGAATGCACTGCTTTAGGTAAATTGATAAATCGCATTTCTCACTAACTCATGGTATTCACAATCACTTTACAAATTGATTTTTGGATAATACATTTTTTTTCGGCTAACCATGGGGTCAAAACAAACAATTTAGATTTCAGTTTCCACTAAATCACAAAACCACAAAATCAGGAAATGATACATCTGCTTTCTTTAGTTTTATATTTCTAGCATAGTGAAATTATTATTTTTTTATTGTATTCTTTTTGAATTTTGAAACGCAATTGCAGTATGTTGGAAATCTGTCATCAAAAATTGGTAAAAAATAAATATTTTATTGTGTTTTTACACAAAGAGACTTTAGTTTATACAATAAATGTCTCGCAACTTGTGTTTTATTTCACTGCAAAAATTTCATTTTCACTAGAATGTACTTTATACATGTGCCCGTGTGCATGTTAGAGGTGACACAGGAAACTAGTCGTTTCGCAATGAGAACTTCCCGTTCACAATATTTAGCAATTGCGACGTAATTTAACACATTCAAACACACCAAAGATCTTGAATTAATCCCTACGTCAAGCGCAATTTATATCTATTATCTAGACTTGCCATTTTATAATATAATGTTTATGTTTTGAGAAACGGAACTCCTAATATTATGCCATAGAATTTGTTGTTGCCAGGTAGCAAGTAAATACGTATCTGTATTAACTTGCATATATTTCAAACCTTAAGTTACAGAATATTAAGGGCTCCGTTTTTTTAATGTATTAAGTGATATAAAAAGCAAAGGCCAAAAGAAAGAGTTGATGTCGAAATAAGAAAGGCTATGGATTTTTCTCCTATTCTCGGATTTGCACCTTCTGCTAATAAGAGAGAAAGAGAAAAAAAAAGAGTTGATGCCGAATAAAAGAAAGTCTGTGGATTTACCTCTGACTTGTGGCCCTCATAGCATATTCTAGCATTTGATAAATTTTATGAATAAAAGATAAAAGGAAAAGGAGAAAATAACAAAAGATAAAGGGAGAAAAAGAGTTGACGTCGAATAAAAGAAAGACTGTGGATTTGTCCCCTACTCCTTATAAGAAAGAAAGAGAGTAGGAAGTTCAATCTGCTTGTCAACTAGACTTGACACCTAGGTGCCACAAACACACTAAAAGACATGTCCATGTGCTAAGACCCTGCCGTAATTCCAAAGCGACTCTGTAGTCTCCATTTTCCAGTCCACTTTACCCACTGGTCAGCGCGCCGCCAGTCAAACACGGCCATTGCAGTCTTTAAGTGTAAGGACGTGTCGGAGTGGACATTGATGACAGTTCAACAATGGTGTCCGGTGTCTGTAAACGACCGTTAAACCAAGGGTAATTTAACAGCCTGTTGGTCACTCGACTGGCTGGCCGGCTGCTCATGCGGATTTATTGTCCAGGTTTGCGGGTCTGGTGGAGACGATGTGAATAAGTCCCGTCACCGAAACTGCATTTTGATCGACAACTACTTTTACTATTCCCTCCGCCCCCTCATCCTAACACACTCTCTCTCTCTCTCTCTCTCTCTCTCTCTCTCTCTCTCTCTCTCTTACTCCCACATCTTAGTAAACGTGTTAAAAGGTAAGACAAATACTCATTCTCCTTTATAGTTGATTAGCGTTTCAGTAATTAAAATTACCTCGATGAAAACAAACATAGTGGCATATATAATACAAACACGCCAACGCTGAAGGGTTTTCTTGGACTTTTTCATTAATTTTTCTCAAATAGACGTAATAGTCACCTACTCACGCGAACCTAAACGTGACAATTTTAAAAACAGGTCAATAAATTGTCGAATAAATGAAAAACAATTTCTCAAGCAAAAACAGACGAATGTGTTACAATAGCAGGGCGCAGGCGTTCAGATGTCAGTGACTTGTGTGTTAAAACTGTTTCTTTAATTAGCTCAATAGCTAAATTGCCTCCCACACACATCTCGAAAACTGCCACTAGTTAAATTTGTCCCCTGCAGTCAATGGACAAATTTTTGCCTTTCGTCACAGTGACAATTATAAAAGATTGGTGTTTCGTTTATATTTAGTTTATCATTTGTTGAAGCAATTGCAAGAGACAGGATTGAAAGCAACTGTTCTCATTCCATCAAAAATCTTTTTATTGTATTGCATTGTATTGTATTGTTATTTTCGGGTCTGCTGAAGACGATGTGAAGCGGTCATGTCACCGAAACTGTATTTTGTTCTACAGCTACTTCTGCCTCCCCCCTTCCCCCTAACCTCCCAACTCTTTCTCTCTCTCTCTCTCTCTCTCTCTCACTCTCACACACACACACACACACACACACACATCTTAGTAAAGGTGTTAAAAAGTAAGACGATTACTCATCATCTTTTATAGTCGATAAGCGTTTCAGTAATAAACATTACATCGAAAACAAAAAAATGGCATATACAATAACAAAACGCCAACATTGGAATGTTTTCTTGGGCTTTTGCATTAATATTTTTTTCCAAAATGGATGTAATAGCTACTTAGTCACGCGAATTTAAACGTGACAATTATTATCAACAGGTCGAAATATTGTGGAATATATGAAAAACACCGATTTCTCAAGCAAAAACAAACAAATGTGTTACAATAACAGGGTGCGGGCGTGCAGATGTCAATGACTTTTGTGTTAAAACTGTTTCTTTTCTTAAGTATAATAGATAACTCGCCTCCCACGCACAAACGCGCTCGCTCGCTCGTGCACGCACGCACACACATCGAAAACTACCACTACTCAAACCTGGCTGCTGTATCCAAGAGGAAAACTTTGCCTCTCTTCACTGTAACATTCAAGAGAAAAATGGTTTTCCATTTATATTTATAATTTGCGAGGATTCTGAGTGTATCACTACATTGGTTTAAATAACAGTAAGTCACAAAGATGAGTCTTTGCTAGACCAATTTTCAGTTGAATTGATATAATTTCTTGTAGCAAGAAGCAGGACTGAAAGCAACTGTTCTCTCATTACATTCAAAATCCTTTTATTGTAGTGTAGTGTAGTGTTGTATCATATTCTATTTTCCTGTTAATGAAATGATAAAAACGGCGTCAAAGTTAACGTTTACGATCCTGTATTGATAAAAGAGCGAGAAGTTAACCTTGGCACGTTACAATGGGTTACTAAACGTTCCTCACTAAAACACTCAAATTTTAGTTCTGAGTGTGTCAAGGGATATCTTATTTTTTATTCGTTTGCTATACTGCTATATTGAGACCGGAAACAATTGATTAGAAATGGGTTTTCTATATTTACCATGTTCATGGTATATTCCTTTCCAAAAAAAACTGGATATTTTTGTATTTATAAGTGTATTTATGTATTTATCCATCTTTACATTTATTCGTTCGTTGATTTTTAATCTTTTTTATCTGTTTATTAATACATTTGTCAGCTTTTTAATTTTAAGGTCCTAATAGCATATTCTTGTATTCGATTCATTTTTTTCTGCTATTAATATTATTTCTTCAGTGGTGCATAACAGACAATACCTTTTGTATACATGTTATATTCCAGTTCCATTACTAAGCAAATTGTATTCTTACACTGATAACGATTAGGTCTTCTTCACAACCTGTATACCATCAGACAGTAATCAATTGAAATTCTTTTGCGAAAAGCATCATCTAGCACCATTTCTGGTCTAATCCTCAGGGGAAAATTGCATCTCGCTGTAACCGACAGCTAATTGCCATCTCCAGAGACCAGCCTCACAAAAGTTAGCCCGAGATTTTTTAAGCCTACACTTTTAAACCCCAAAAAAAATGTGGACAACAGTTCAAGACAAACCCAGGGGCGGATTTAGGGCGTCTTCTGGTCTTCCGGAAGACGGTCAGAATTTCAAGTCTTTTCAAGATTTTATATAGACGGGTATCTAACTTTTTCTGTCGGAAGACGGTCAAAAATGAGGATGGATCAACAAAGATAATTTGGAAGACTGTCAATAAATATCTCTGGATCCGCCCCTGAAACCCATAGTAATCTCATTAAATAAAGTATTGGGTCTGAAACATTATCCACGCCATTATTGTTATAAAAAGACAGTATTTCTTTTAACAACTATTCTATCAAGAGTCAAAATGAACTAAAAATTTGGTCTAAAATTTCAATACATTTTTCAGGCTTAAGGACTTTTATGTGAAACAGAACCCTGTTTGTAAATGTAAGTATACAGATAATGAAAACTGATAAAAACTGTTGCCATATAAAAGAATGTTCCTCGTGTCTTTGCAATGATTACATGTATGAAATTCCTTGTCTAGAAAATTTCTATCATTACACACGGTATATGTACCGCAATTCTTTAAATAATAATATCATTCCCTAAAACGGATTTTATGAAGAGGCACATTAGCAAAGGACAGAAACTCGTGTAAAAAAGATGATGGAGTATCTATGACTCGTTGGGAGATTTTACCAGAAAAATCATCCTACGGCTATTCCCTGTTCTTGAGTGCAAGCGTGCTGTTCATATATGAAAAAGGTGCTTGGTACTTAGATAAGTACACGCGTCAGGAGAGTAAGGTACTTGCAAAGGCGTCAAAGGTGGGCCCAGCGTTACAAAAACAGGACCTTTTAATTTTCACTTTGGCTTCACCGTTAATTCATGGATAATACTGAACTGCACTTACAATGAAATGTTGGTCTACTTTGACAAACGGATCATTTTTCGTTCTCGATTCACGACTTTAATATGGGGACAGTGTAATTATTTTCATAATTTTTGGAACAAAGCGGCTGCAATAATCATATGGGGAGGGGGGGGGGGAGGGGCTATGCCCATTATATATCTCTCAATGTAACGTTTGCCGCTTCGTTCAAATTATATTATGATGTAGCCAAAACTATAGCGATTAAGCTTATACGTATTTGGTGGAAAATGTCTTGAGTCTTTAAAAAGTCGATCAAAATCAAATTTATGCAATTTGTTTCACATTAACTTAATGCACTTTATCTTATATAGTTATTTTTGTCGCCATAAAACGCGCTTAATGCAATTTCTTATGCAATTTCTTATGCAGCATTAAGCCATGAAACAAAGAAAGGCATTCTCTTAGGGTCGTAATTAAAGACTGGTTCATTTCTCAAATAATCTGGTCCGTTATTCAGACAACCTAACATCATCATATGCCCAGTTTGATGAACGAGGCCAATACGCCCCGATAATGGGTCTTTTTAATTTGAGTAACCTGACGCCAAAAAGACAAGTCATTTTAATCGGACGGGACGAACTGATTCTAACTGAATGCGCATTGCAAGGGAGACATCATATGTGTGTGTGTGTGTGTGTGTGTGTGTGTGTGTGTGTCTGTTGCTAGATACTGGTACATTAGCCTCTCTTTTGAGAAAAAACTTTGCTGCATCTTCCACGCAGTATACTGGCTACATCATTTATAATGTATTGCTCTCACTACTAAGGTCTATTCCTGTAAAATTGAATATGTAGTAATAAGTAACTTACGATCTAGAATGTATTATTATTATTCTTTACCTTTGGATAATTTTACCAGCCAAGTATGGCGTAAAAAGTATCAATAAGTCTCTCTCTCTCTCTCTCTCTCTCTCTCTCTCTCTCTCTCTCTCTCTCTCTCTCTCTCTCTCGAACCATGGTCGTTATGACCCTCGGCGACCTTTAAGGCCAGTTTCAGCGTCCGATTCCTTTTTGCATCCCACATTTTTCTTTGTGTGGTCATTCCTGTGTTTTTCTTTAGTTGGTTTTGGAACAGAAGCCTTTTTCTGCCTCTAGTTTTCTTTCCAACCGGGATGAGGCCCAGCTGACTTTAAAAAGTGCGTATTTATAATAGCACTAAACCATAGGAAGATTTAAGCGCTGTTATTAAATTCCATTACTTTTCACGATAAAAAAATGGTGAAAAGTACAAGCGTCGCCGCACTGTTGTACTTCACGTCAATTCATATTTACCTAGCCAATCAGTAGTATCAAATATGTCGTAATCACTTAGGCTTATTTCTCTGATAACAGGGCATTCTAGGTAAAAATGCACAAAAAATCCTCACATAACTTAAAATAACTGTTTTTCTGGCGTTAGGTTTTCGGATCACTTGTGATAATATCAACTTTTTAAATTAATTTTAAATCATATTTTCTTTATGGTTCTTAATTTGTTTATGTGAGAAACATTGAAACGCATGTATAGTGCGACTTTTTAAGACAATTATTGATGATTTTATAAACAATATTATATTACCTAGATCTAACGGTTATGAATTTTCAATAATAGACTGGAGTCTGGAAACAAAAGGAATCGACTGTCAAATATACTTAGTTTTCACGTAAATCCTCAGAGCTGAGGACGCCATGGTAAACTATCGATCTTTGCCTTTTATGCCAAGTTACAAGTAAAAAACGGACACCATGCAAACTCAAAATTTACAAGACTGAGATTTAGATAATTATGATTCCACTATATTTGATTTCAGTGTTCTGCGTTTATACTGGTAATGGTGGAAGTGGTATATTATATCAATTTTTTTCTATTATCTTTCTACGTTTTTTTTCCTTTTCATTTCAATATGTCTATTTCAATATCCAACCAGAGTAGCACGTGGCGAAGGTTTCTCTAATTGCAAAAACAGAGTCGCAAATCCTTTTCTTTCTCGAGCAACGCTGATAATACCTTTATAGTATATTCATAATTCGCTTTCTGTGTCCACATGCTTCAGTAGCAGTTTTTTCTCTTTCATTTACAGTCCTCCGTGAGGGAACGAGCAGACTAATAGTCTCGGCTACTAAATAGAAAGCCGTTTCGCGCAATTAAATCGTATATCTTAAGTTCTCACTCTCGACTTCGCGCCGCTGTGAATGTAACCGATAACACTTAACAAGACCATGACTTATAGTTGAACAGAATATGGGGGACAGTTGGGAAGAGTTTCAGACACAACGGCGCTCGTCTGGATCGACAATAGACAAATAAAAACGTTCTTTAATAGAGATACACGCATGTTTGTCGATCAGGTTTGTTTAGTTTTCGATGCAAAAAGGAATCAACAGACGTGAAACTATATCTACTGGCATGTGTGGTGTGGTGGTCTTAAAATTTATGATTCTGAGTAGCGTATATTCACGCATTTAGTTAGCCCTTATCATAACGGACTGGTCGTAAACACAAAGCAGGCCACGTTGGTGGTGATTTCCAACTTGTTTAAGAATTTAAACTTTATATACGGATTTTATCAGTGTACAGGTTTTTAAAACATGACCCTGAAGAAAATATTGCAGTAACCGACTAATTTAAACGTTTGACATTTAAGTTTCGGTGATTGTTTCCAGTGTGCTGGGTATGGAAACGACCGGGTTAATAACTGGAAATTTGAAAGTGTTGTTTTATTTTGATCTACTATTTGATCATTTTATGAACTATCCGATTAATTATTCGTTTATGTGCCCATCTTTGTCTTCATTCACTCGTTTTTCTGTATACTTTTTATGTGTGACAGAAAGAATTTTATAAAGTACTGCCATCAATGTTGGTCAGTACATGTATTCAGCATTTCATCATTGTATGCCACCCAGAAATAACTATGGGCGTGTCTTAATCATTTTTTCTGATCTTTTTTAGTTTTATTAAACTAAATAACATCATCTGCATCTCTGTGTATTCATTTATGAATTCAACTATTCAGCCATGTGCGTATTACGAAAGGGTATTTGGAAAGTACTACATGTACCATGAAAATGTCGAATATTAGATTACTGTAAACCTCCGGGATATACAAGTATACGGTATAAACGGTCTATTAAAATGAGGAATGTCACACACACAAGGCGTTCTACCTCGAGCTATAATTTTTTTTTTTTTTTTTTTTTTTTTTTTGCGTTTTTATTATTTTCGTTACTACTATCAAACAAACAGCACCTAAAGCCTCTACCATGATTGTAATGCCATAGTGAGTGTTCTGTTAAGTAAGCGTATTTGTATACTGGTATTGTTTGAATTTTCATGGGGATCGGTCAAAAGATCACTGAAAGGGCAAATTGGTCGTGTAGGTGGAATTAAACATGAATTAGATATACGGATTACAAAGTCTAATATACTCATTTATAAACCGAAACCACTGATTCCATGTCCAATCTTTAATGGCGGAAGGTTTTAATTACCTTCAAGAAAGGTAACGTCAATGATTTTGAGACGTTAGACGTGCAGGGGCTTGATACATGCTGAAAAATTGTAAATGAATAATATGAAGATAGATTTTTTTCATTTTGTCTCTCTTAAATGTCACTAAACATGAAAAAATCGTGTTACAAGTGTCATTTTGCCTACATGTGAAAGTAATGAGTCTAAAACTTGTCGCCACTTATGATTTCATCTTAAATAGTGTACCGCCATATACAAATTAATAAGCATATTGTTGGCACTCCTTATTTTCTTTTGATTCCAAATTTAATTTAAATAAGTATCACTTGTTGTAAAATCTTACTGATATAAAGAAAAAAAATATGTATTTCAACTTGAAGACATCAAGTGATGTAGGTTATTGCTATTCTATAGAAGTTGGATGAGGGACCCAGTGGGGGTAGGGGAGATAATAATAACAATTCACGGGAAATAATATCATTAATTCACAAATTATAGTTGATACAACTTTGTTCATATCTCACTGATAATGCTCGTCAAAAATCCTGAAAATCACGAATCACAAGGTTTAATGACTTGGTTTCACGAAGGGCGTAGAATGAAAGGCCGCATTCAAGAGTCACGGGAATGGAGTGCTTCACTAATCACGCTAAATAAAATGAACGTTTCACGCATCTCGGGGAAATAAAAAGTGACTTTCACGGACAACGAAATTCCCCAATGGGACCCTTTCATGTACATTCCACCCAATGCAATTAAAATTTTGCTCGTTGACTTCAGAGAAAAGCGGATACTATGCAGGGTTCCAAAGTTGTCCCCATTAGCCAAAGTTCACGTAATGTCAACTGTTGTAATTAAGTCGTTCACTTTGCCACGTGTTTGTGACAATCCCTTACGCAATTAGGTTTAAACGTGCTGTTAATTATGTGTTGAATTATGAGCTCAACATATTGCCATTAACTCTTAAAAATGAAAATAAAACATAGATATGTTTAAACATGGGAGTATTACTGTTATACTACCATGGTTTTAATGGTATTTATGAATTCTGCCGAATATGTCTTATGTTTTGTGATAATGCATATGTGGGCATACGCAGCGCAGGCCCGTAGCCAGCAATTTCAGAGGGGGGGGGGGGGTTCGTTTTCTGAAAAAGTGGACCTTTTACCATAAAATCCTCAAGTACATAGGTCAAATTTTACCCAGAGTGGACCTTTTCCCAGCAAAAAAGGTGGTTCTTTCGAACCCCCCGAACCCCCCCCCCCCTGGCTACGGGCCTGCAGCGGACAAATGACAACTTCATTTGGCTGGGAAGTGCGCCACTGTCACAGGCGGTCGGAAATCGGTTCATAGTTGTCACCCTATTTATATCTTCATTTTGATCATTGTGCTATTTTGAACTCTTTGAACTCTTGTTGAGCGCGGGGGAAGGGCAATATCGTTCTTGATTAAATAATTTCTTATCATTAATTCTTTATTGCATATATTCTTTCCTTTACTCTATCTCTCTGACTATCTTTCATTTATTTTTGAATCAGTAAAGTTATTTATTTATTTATTTATTTATTTATTTATTTATTCACCCATCCTAAGCACAAGTGAGTGTGTGAGAGCAAATGCAATCCCGTGGACATGCACACGCTCATTCATAAACAAATGCTCATAAACACGCGCTTGTTTTACACATACTAAAAGCAGCTATAAAAATGTATCTTACTGTAAGTTTATTTTAAGAACAAAATTACTAGTCTTTATGAAAAGTGAGGTTTAAAACCCACAGTAGGACCTAATTTACGCTCAGCCTTTGTCTTGTTTCCACTGTTTTGGTTTTTTCTCTCTCTTATCTCGTGGCCACCCTTCCTTTGCAATAGCGTATCAGGGAAAAAGTAACTAAAAGACTAAATAAATCACGCCAGCAGTAAATACAGTAGTTGGCACGGAGCTTTGGAAGGTGATGCGATCAGATACAGCCCTCTGTAAAATAAAGACTAAGTGTCCGGAAAACTGATAAATCACTACGGAAATGAGGCGAGGAGGGTATAAAGAAAAGACTGGGAGACAACAGACCGGAACGGAGTCACTTAGGGTCTTAGTGGCGCGCATCTTTGTGTCTGCGCCTTTCTTTGATCGGTATCTTGTAAAGAGGCGTGAGGAGTGATGACGGCTCATGACGAGGGTAGCGCTAACAGGTAGATTTAGGCGAGAGAGGCGAGGTGAGTTTACCCTAATCTAAATGTGACTTGGTGAGTACATCACGCGTGGAAAGGCACGTATAAACTAGACCTCATCGTGATTCACAAAGCACACTTGATCGTTTTGAGAGAGGACAAGATAGACAATACTACGAGGACGTCTTCATTTTAGGGCTTGATTACCACTACTGACAGTGCAAAGTTTTAATTCAAGTTATGTAGTAAACAGGACGACCTAAAGACGAATGAAATTGATGAAAATCGAGTGAAGGTCTTGACAGATATAAAGAGAGGATTCACATCAGCGTGTGCTACAGATGGGATTTTACGATCGCACAGGTTAGAAACCTCCAGTGCAGCTCACCAAGTCCGTTTATTCCAGGGACAAAATTTCTTTTGAGGGTCTTAAACAGTCGAGGAGGTTTCGGGTGAACTAAGTTTACAACCATAATTGCCACCCTCTCGTCGACAGAGTCGTTGCACGTATGACATAAGTGACAATTTTTTTAAAACGAAAAACGTTAAAATGAAATCTGTGTTTGGACAGAATTCAAACTTCTGAATAAGAAAAAAAGAAATTTACATAAAGTGAACTTCGGATGCATAAACTACGCAACAATGTTGTTCCAGGTAGCGCACGTGTACGAGTGACATGTGCTGCGATATTTCCCTCTTCTGAGGTGAAAGGCGATAATTGAACAACGTTCTTGAAAGGATGTCATTAGCATATAAAACCTCGGTGTAGAGTTAATTATCTCAGAAAACAGGCAGTAAAAGTCTAGTTGGATTCCCTCTTGTTAAGCAGCCGATTTCTGATAGGTGACTACTCCGAAAACGAATTGAAGAGGTTTGCAGAGCAACAGGTTAGCTTATCTACTTCTCCCCGTTGACAGTTGATCGACAACGACGTTTTAGCTAAGTAAAGATATCGCGTATTCGGTGAGTATATTGTTCTTTTCAATTTCACAGATTTAAAACAATGATAAATATTCAGTTCCTTTTTTTTTTTTTTTACTTAAACATCCCCGTGATTATCTAAGTAGCCGATAAAAACAAATAATTCGAATTGCCCTAACAAAAAAAAAAAACGAGGCAAAGTAGATAAAGGCACGAACGACTACTGACAAAAAGAAAGATTATGCTCACATTAAAAGAAGTTCACATAAGGCGGACGGTCTTTTGAAAATAATTATTTTTATATCCTCCTTTCATCTTCTTCTTTTATTGATAATCGGGGTTTTCAGTCAGCAAACCCGTATGTTTATTTGTACCGTTTCGACAGGCAGACTGTTCAATCCCACAGTCGTCTTTGAAAAACCTCCATCCCCCATCAAATACCTTCGATATCAAAAGCCATAAAATATTCATTAAATATAATACTCAACTCAATAAGACAATTTGCAAATGTATCAGCACAAGGAATATAGCCACGATTGGGACATTTATATTACAGAGGCAAGATCTCTGTTCAAATATTTTAAACTGATTACCTTTAAAATCACATGATGGTCTATTCATTTTCTTTGCTGCTCATTATGCATCTTTGATAAATAATCTAATATATAGACTTTTTAACTTTATTCTTTGTTCCCACTTGTATGTATGTGCAGTAGATTGATGTTCTTTTTAAAATGGGCCTGAGGTTTTAAAGTATTTCATTTATGACAAATTTTACCATTCAGGATAAACACTCTGAACGTTCAATATATTATTTCTGGTTGATCCGTATCTTAATTTAATTTAATTTTTCTTTGAGAAGCATTTGAATAGCACAGAAAAATTAAAAACTAATATGCTTTACGCGCTTTTTGAGAAGACAGTGTAAGTATAATTTAAGAAATGGGTATATTTAACATATTAAAGGAAACATTAAACTTGACCCTACCCCTGCGCCAAAATGAAGCGTGCACCACAGCATATTCTGCACGTCGATGAAATCTTTTATAAAAAAAATACAAATTCAGATTTTAAAAATAGCAAAATCATTAACAGGGCATTTTTCAGGCATTGCCTCTCAAAAACGCGAAGTGTTTCTTATACACACATGTATGAAGCCATGACTTATGCATTCGTGTAAAATATGCTCCTTTAATACAATAAAGTTTCTTTAAAAAAAAAACAATTAAAATCAGGGCTGTTTCCATCCAGTATGTGTTGCCAAACTGTTCGTTTGAAGGTACTGCTGTATGTGAATAGAACACAGATGGTGAACTTTTTTTACTGGAAGCTTATTTAAAATATTGACAGCATTGTTAGCGCTCATGTCAGAAAAGAACTAGTGCATAGTGCATGTGTACTGGTGTACCTCTTTTCAGTTGGCATGGCGAAATAAGATCTGACTTCAAAGATACACTGTGCACCAACACCCCTCTTATTAATGCTATTGTTAATATTTCCACACCCTTTACCCTGAAACTTCCACACATTGGAATCAAACGGGATTTTAGAAATAGTTATACCCATTCTTGTGGCATATGTGATAAACGGATTGGTGGTTATAAAGAAAAAAAACTGTTTATTATTGTGGTTGGGCGCTAAGCAGATTTTGGTGCGATTCCATAGTGAAGAACAAGAATTTTATGTGCGTGTAGATGCTATCGTATCATGATACTCCTTTTTTCGGTCATTGAGTAGGTGAATTCATTTACATCTGTGTGCGTTTTAATTATTATTATTATTATTATTATTATTATTGTTATTGTTGTTGTTGTTGTTGTTTAATTTTATTATTATTCCATACGAACTGCCCTAACAAATGCATGAGAGTGCCCATTCAATGCGACAGAATATATGTTTTTTTTTTTTTTTTTTGTATTATTCTAGCCGTCATTTATTTGAATTCTTCACCCACCATCCCAAATGTTATTCGTCTTCAAACCACTATTGTTTTTCTAATATTACAGCCGATCTCCAGTGGCCTACATTACTAATAATAATTTGTATTCTATATTTCAGGTTATACTGGCGTGTTTATTTATTTATTTATTTATTTTGCATTTTTTCTTTTGTTTATTGTATAATTCTTTTCTTTTTAATTCCAGACCACATACCAATGACAATGGCTATGAAAACATTTTACTTCTCGCCCGAGATGTTACTGGCCGCCAAACACCGTATGCTCCAGGCAGCGCACGCTGGCGTCGACATGCCCGCTATGCCACCTTTCCCCGTGCTCCCCCCGGCCATGACGACCCACTACTTCTTCAATCCGCTGGATCACTTCCTGCACGCCGCCAGAAGTCAGCACGATCGCTTCATGTTTCGTGATCAGCAACCGAACCTACTCAGCGCCCCGTTACCATGGGAGGAGATTCGGTCTCCGTTGTTGGACAAGAAGATGTTCCGTTGTCATCAATGCCATTACATAACGGACAGAAAAAACAATTTGAAGCGTCACATCATAACCATGCACCAGTCATGCACAAAGCTTCTCGAGTGTTGTGACATCATATTTCCAAATAAAGCTATGTTACGTCATCATGTCGTCACGTGCCATCGCGATGGCTACAACTGCCGTATCTGCGGGCGGAGTTTTTGCCGAAAAGCGTTATTAAAGCGTCACGTAAGCGTCCACAGCGGGCGTAAAGATTTCGTGTGCTCCGTTTGCGGGTACGCCACCAGCCATAAAAGTAACCTCGAACGCCACAAGAAGCGTCATTCTGAAACACCCAGCGAACAAAGCTCACCCATTATTCAGAAGCAATCTTCAACTGAATCCGACATTGACGTGGGATCTAATGATCACATGGACATTGTGACGTCATCAGACATGCATGACGAGCCATACGATATGGAACACGAGGAGGAAGGACAAAGCAGTAATGGTCGTCTTTCACACTCAATGTCTGGAGGCTCGGCTCTCTCGTCTGAGGCTTTCTCCTCCGATGATAGTGACACTGACTATATCGATGTGTGCGATGACGACGACTTCCCGGTAAGGCGCACGAAACAGGGCGATTATCCACATAAGAAGTATCGTTACAAGAAATCCCTGTTCACAGACCGCATCACCTGTACGCATTCTGCCGAAAATAAGAAATGCGGAAATGGCGAAAGCTGTTGCCAGGATGACGTCACACCAGATTACTCCAGAATTGGAGTTCTAATCAAAGAAGAGCTGAGTGATCCGGACGTCAAGGAGACCATGCCAAATGGTCAAAGTGCGGAGAAGGTCAAGGCTACAAAAGCAGGAGAGGTTGCACTGATAAACACTAAAATGGAACAAGAGGAAGCGCCTATGGACGTTAAAGAAACAGGCACTGCCGTTGCTACTACCAACTCGTCGACAGCGCCCGGGGGGTCGCCTCGCCGCCTGTTTTCAACCCCATATAAATGTCAGAGCTGCCAAAGAGTGTTTCAGAGTCAAGTAGAGTTGAGTGTGCACTGGAAACGTTGTCAAATCGCCCTAGGAAGCGAACCACTGCAGCGCTCTTTGGCGTCAATGGCGGCCAATTAGAAACCGCTCCTTGACGGTGCTTACCAACACAAGATTGTTTAATTCAATGCATGTCAGTGTACATAACTTGGATTTTATGTGTTTTGTCGTGTGAGCAGGGATGAATTTGATTGTTTTGTTTCAGAGACAATTTCTATACTAATGGACATAAGGTAAAGCGCCGACATTGTCATTGTAATTTACATTCGTGTTAATCAGGTTTAGGAATACTATTGAATGCCATATACAGCATGCCAAATAGCCCGTGTTACCATATATGTGTACAGATATATTCTGATATATATTATTTATTCGAATCGGCCGAGGTGTACAGTATAATATTTCGCAGTGTAACTTTAACTTTATAACCATGTACAGAACATTATTATACTTCAATTATTTTAAATAGCTGTCAATCTACAAGTGTATCATAAAGTATTAAACTGAACATTTCTATAAAAAATATTTGAAATCCTTGTACATAGGTTTAAGGTAAACTGTGCATAGTGTTGCCATTTGATTCCAGTAAAAGGCGTATTTCTGGCTATTGGGTTGGCTGTTTTCACTATTTCAGTACATTTAATGCACTGGGACTAATAAGCTAAATGAGGCGTTATTATTGAACAATCATTATTTAGATCTCTTTTTAACTGATGCTTTTCCTGTGTGCAACATTCGTTCTCAACACACATGCGTGGCAACGTGCGTGCTCACGCAGATAAATAGTATAAATACACGTGATACGTATGATGTTATACAAGTACCTTGCACTCAAACAACAAGAACCCTCTCCAACAAGCATAATTTGTTATTGTGATCAGTTTTATATTAGATATTTAAGTATGTTATCAATCGTTGTATATTAGTTGCCAAAGTGGGTGTGTTATTAATATAACTATTTATGTTTTGTTTTCTGCATGAACACCAATGTTGATATGGTTTGACAAAAGGGGATGTATATATACGGTTGTCTAGGAACATATTGCAACAATTGCTCTAATTTTCAAGGACATTTAAGTCGTGCCTGGTTCTGTATTCGGTGATTATAATCCATTCATATATTTCATATTTAAATTGATCAATCGTTAATGATAAATTTGTGGAGTTGTAAAACTATGTTTTATTTACATTAACTGGCTCTCTATTTTTCCATATATTCATTATGTATTAGAATGGAATAATTTGCACTACCAGTCACTTCACAATTAACAACTGTTATATTAACAGTTGTTAATTAGGGGCATGATTTAGGGGATTTGCTCGTTAGTCTACTTATTTTCATTAGAAATACAAAGGATCATTATTGTAACTGATATACCGGATGTAAATTGGCCTAACTGTACTAATCTGCAGATACATTGTATTTCGTGTTCAAAACAGGTATCTTGTACAATTAATAGTAATTTTTTTCTCTCTGATTAATGAATTCGTTTGCCTAGCGACGAATATTGCCGCACTTTGTCTTTGGTTAATATTTTATTGAAGTTTGTTATTTATCTTTGTTTCCCTTTTCCTTTTTTAAATACGTTGATTGGTGTAATCTGATATTAAATATATTTAAAGGAATCATTGTTTTTCTTATTATGTGAGAAGTATTCTATCCCATAATGGAGTGTTAAATCATATGTAATAGGAACAAATCTTAACGGCTATCATACGAAAACTACTGTTTTCCTCTTTCTCTTCTAGATATCTGCAAATAAAGTTCAAAGTAAAGTCCGTAAATAAAGTCCGTATTGTCGTTTGCACCATTTCGGCCTTACTTCCATAAATCAATCTAATAATTGAAGACAACTAAGAATAAAAGAAAGATAGCATCCAAAATGTTACTTTATTTTTTCTCGACTTGTTCTCTTACTAAATATGTTGACAAATTTTGATATGTCCGTTTGCACCATAAAAACTTACTCTTTGTCTAAAGCCTTTGAAGCAAAAGAAATATGATAGGGTATATTGAAAATAAATTTGACGCGCGGTAAGCACGTACGTGCTAAATCTGTACAGGCAAAATACGTCCACACATTTTGGGCATACATGCTCGTAGCTTCATAAATCCCAATAAGAAGATATTAAAAACACAATAAATCCCAATACTTACGCCTGTACAACATGAATAATTAGTCAATTGTAAATTACAAATGCAACGGAAACAATTACGAAAGGTCTATGGCAACAGGGAACAAGATTTACGGGAACAACGAATTTATAAAATGCGTTGACATGATGCTTATCTACAGCCATCTTCTATATTTGAATTGAAATGATTTTGTCTATAAGTGCATTCATTGTTCAACAAGCTTTAATTTGGATAGATCTACAATTTTCCCATTGCGAACCAGAATCAAGTACAACAAAATGAACAGACGCATTTTGATGCATGGATTTAGCAGCTAGTTAATCCAGCTAACCTTTTGTATACCATTAACCTTAGCATCCAGCAATAATAGCCTTGTAAATTTTGGAATAACATAACACAACTTAATAACATGAAAAGAAAAAATTACCGATCACGAAAAAATTGAATAACTAATTATAACAATAATAATAACTTGAAGCATTAGCTAACATGAAGCATGAAAATAAAACATATATAACAATGCAAGTTAAAAAATAAGAAAGGTACGTGATCGGTCTTTCAGTGATCCAAAGATCAGTTTTGCTTGATGTATATGATAAGCGGTTTAAAATTTGGAATTTCACGTAGAGCTCTTTTTCTGTCTCTGATTTAATTATGGCATAACTCAGCTAGGAAATGTCTGAGATGACGAAAGCTACTCGCTGAAATCAGAAACAGGGCAACTTGCTCCGAAATCCACTGTAGCACGAGGAGAACAGGGATGACGCTCGCGATCGGCGTATAATTTTAACTAACTATTTTTTAATCTGAAAAACCATGTTGCCCATGTATATTCCGTCGTTGCCATTTCACAACACGCGATCGAGTTGTATCATTACACCGCGTAGATAACGGGGTTCGATTATTTCAGGACAGGCTTAACACTTTGATTAAAGATTTGGACTGCCGGTACATTCGTAAGGTTTTGCTAAGTGGAATATCACTCGCCGCGACACTTATGCGACAAGGAAATTGCATGACTTGCCGCAGTTTGCCATATGTATTTTTCTTGATCATTATTATAATTTCTAAACGTTATTTATGGCGACTATTCAGTGCCGGAATGGAATGGAAATAACTATTGCGTATAAACAGTGCATGTATACAGGTATTTTCTTGCATCTGAAAATTTGGATCAAATTGTTTGATATCTGTTTATGTTCTTTATTTCTACTAAAATAAAAGTAGTGATAATATATTGCCCAACGTAACTTGATTAACTACACCTTACTGTTAAAACTTGCATTAATTGCCAATATTTTCAAAGCCATTAATTGTAAACCGAATAATGAATAAAGTTTGCTTGTATCAAGCCTCGTTATTTGATTAGCTTCAACTATGAATGGCATAATCAAGAATTAATGATTAATTCCTTTCAGTTTAAATTTAACGTGGCAATCAAGGAACATGTGCGCAGCTAACATGATACCCAGCTACAGTATATGAGTGCCGCCGAAGTCTTCTACAATTATCTCAGCTGATGTTTGCAATTTAACTCTTTCCACTATACTATATATACTATACTATATATTGATGACGTGTAGGAGAAATTTAAGGCCTATATTTTTCACTTTACGTTCCATAAAAAATACATTTGTAGGTTAGGGTACACATGCTCTTCACTTTAAAAGGATCTTTGTACAAGCTCTGAGGGCCTCAGCGCACGGCACAATTACATTTACCCCGGAACAAAATTCCCAAAAATCGGTTTAGAGAGGTTAGATAAATGCACTGTACCGGAAATGACCACTTCCACAACATATGCATAAATACCAGTCGGTTATTTTCCTATTTATTCATGCATTTTCAAATTTATTTTTCGTTGGTGTATTGGTCACGTTTGAACATATCCGATTTCCAGTGTATGCCGGGGTAAATGTTAGTGTTTTTTATCAAAACATTTAAATAGGCGTGGGTCTACATGTAGCTCTATGCATTCACTAATGCCCACGATGTATATGATAACTGATTACAAAGCAAAAGAAAAACACGCTGATGAAGAGAAAAACTGTGCATGATAGGTACAATGTACACTCACAGCTGTTCCCACACCACCTTTATTTTTCTTATGTAACACGGACAGCTTGCTATAAAGTGAAACCTGCGGCCTCCGTTATTACGAAACCGTTAGAAAACAACGACAATAACTGTACCATCTTCCAGCGTAACCGTCGCCGTGGTTATCTGTAAGGGTTATCTGGTCAAGCATTGGTCAGTGTGAAAATAATAGCAGCTGGTCAATTACACACCTTTTAGATATCTTGACCGTGCTTGAAACAAGCAATGGACAAGACAAAGGCGGCGTGTTGCGCCCAGCACCATCATGGCGGTCTTTTTCTTTTATCTTTGTCGTTTCTCTCTCTCTCTCTCTCTCTCTCTCTTTCTCTCTCTCTCTCTCTCTCTCTCTCTGACTGTGTTTTAGATAAAACCTTTTTAATTTCTATGGTACACAAATTGCAAATGAGAAATAAACAAAAAGATTTTTAGTTTCATCTCGAATGGCTTACATCCTATCTACGTGCATGTTATTTTCTTTTTTTCCTTTGTCATTCTAAAGGCATGTCGTAATAAGCAAAAGAGCTGATAGATGATAATATCATAGACTCTTCTAGTCATAATACGTACGAAACTTCCAGAAGCAGCCCGTTAGCAATTCTAGCAGTTTCTGGATATAAGAACATAGGGTATATATAGAGCTGTCTGTTTCATTGCTGTTTAACTATTACTATTACTTTTAGGGTACACGGCCGGTTACTGACTACTGTTTTCTGTGCCACATGTAACTGCAGCTGAGTTGAATTGAACTGTCAATGATTTTACTGTTAACATCGTTTATTGTTTTCATATTTGAACACTGCGTTATTTGAATAAACCATATAATGTGAAACGAGTAGTTGCGTATTGAGAATACAGCGGTATTTTTGCTTATCTTGCAGACAAGAAAGAAAAAACTACTTCACACCTGAAAACAATGTTAGAGCATCGCATTGGCTTAATCGCTGGGCAAACTATTCGTTTCTGTGTATTTAGTCTAAAGACATTTTTTTTATTTCTTTTTCAAATAATTGGTGATTGATTATTATTATTAGTATCATTATAGGGGGCAGTCCGGTTTGTGTAAAATAAATATAGACAAATCTATAGTTAAAATGCGGAAATCAATCCTTGTTGCACTTATAGGAATACGGTGGGGTGGGTAGCTAAAGTATTGTCGCACAGAATCTATACTTTCTGAAACCATAAAAATGTCACCAGACTAGTGCAGTTTGCTACTTTGTGTCAACACAGATGAGATCAGTAAATGGAAAAAAAGGAAATATAATATAGATAATGAATGAATGAATCAATGAATGAATGGAATGGTCAGTTCATTAATGTGTGAATTTAAGAAATACATGAAGACAAAAAAAAAGAAATTATTCATAATAATGAAGGCACCGTTATAAGAAGATATCAATTCATTTTAAAAAAAGAACATTGGAGTCACTTCCGAATTCTTATCACCTCACTCATGGCGACACTAATTGCCGGTAATCTCCTCCTCGGTGGAGTGGAATGAAACAGGTTACGACATTTTACCGCATTTTATGAGGCGTTCATTAAACTTCAACGATAGCATCGCGAAGGGGTATGCGCCATAACGAGATTTCCGCTAGAGATAACCTCGACAGAGTTGCTGGATGACGCTCCCCAAGACACTGAAGTTTTATCAGGAATTGAGGGTCTGTTAAAACTAGAATTCAGTGAGACCGTAGCTGAGGTCTCGCAACTGTATGGGGGTTGATTTACCCCTTCCCCACCCCCATCCCTTTTTTACTCTAGGATACAGA
The DNA here is from genome assembly GCF_051362555.1 of Lingula anatina. Lineage (NCBI taxonomy): Eukaryota > Metazoa > Brachiopoda > Lingulata > Lingulida > Lingulidae > Lingula > Lingula anatina. The sequence continues at coordinate 6,386,410 of NC_141776.1, forward strand.
TTTATTCATGACGTCATATCGAAGTTCATATATGACGTCACGATCGACTAGTTTTCTATAAATGCCTGCAACTACTGAAATCGATAAAAAGTGCTTCAAATTCAATGTTACAGGAACATTTACTTACGTCATCGGCCAATTAAATAGCAGAAAGAGCCCTAAATCACGCCTAAATCTGTATACGAAATGCAATATAAATGAAATAATAATTGTGTTAGTGTTGAATAGTGTCATTTTGATAACTTTAATTATTACATCATTATTATAATAATGAAACAAACCTTTACAGTTTTTACCCCTGAGTTTATAAGTTTTACTCTCTCTCTCTCTCTCTCTCTCTCTCTCTCTCAGTCAATAACTAACCAAGGTAAAGGTTGGTAACTCAAGAAAACCCTTTACTCGTTATATTAAATAAAATAAAATGCTTCTGTGGCCCTCTTAACCTTAACAGTACACCAGCTACCAAAGCGAGCTTGTGCCTCCTTTCTAGCGATGCCGGTTTCATGGGCGCACAAAGAACGCAAATAGGACGCCGTCCAGTGTAAAGGAAGTTTTAAAGGAGCCTTCGTACTTTATGGTAGATCCAACAAGTACCTGATAACAAAAATGTGCCCTTAGGGTTTATATGGTTATCTTTTTTAGTGCAAAATACGAAAAGGTGATATTCGTAAATACGTAAAACAAGTTTTTTTTTCTAGGTGACGATCCACGGTAAGGTGACGCCCAATAATATTTTATCTTTGTCAAGGGCGCGCATAACTGGATTCCAACTTATACTTCGTACATACTCATTCAAAAGCATACTTAGATGGTATCGTTATGAACAGGCGAGCTGACGGCATGGCCCAAATCACCCTCATGGGATGACCCGTACAAGTTCCTGTGAAGATAAATCACGTAAAAATATACGTTAAATTAAGCTGTCGTAGAATATATGTTTTTTATCTCTGCCACGCTATGATGAGTTGTTATGCACGACTACGTGCATCCGGCTCAGGATGAGCAAAATTGCATTCAAATAAACTACAGTTTATGTTGCTATTTATTCTAATTTGCTCCTTAGGTCTAGACTTTTAGTAGATACGCCTTCGATCGATTCCAATTTCCTATTTCACGTCCTCTTTTAAGTGGTAAACACATTATTATTATTATTTTTTTTTTTGTATTTCTTGTTTTTTTTATTCTGTCTATGTTTATTCAACATTTTGTGTACTATTTAAAACATGCTTCACTCTGGTCCATCACAATTCATTCATTTTCATAGTATCAAATCTCTCTCTCTCTCTCTCTCTCTCTCTCTCTCTCTCTCTCTCTTCACAACCCACAGCTTGCAGAGACCAAACTAGTAACGAAAATCGTAAAAAGGGGGTAAATGCCTAAATCATTTGCTCAATTTATATAGTAGGCCTATGTATATTTTCAAGAATGTCTTGGTATTTTCCAAAAGAAAAAAGAAAGTACCCCAGTCTCAAAGCATGAGCATACACCCCTACCTATTCTTATCATTTGAGGTCATGTCCACGGGGGAGATTACTGACTCAAAACTGGCACGTTTGGCGACCGCAAATTTTCTTGTGTGTGAAATTGAGTCAGAGATAAAGGAAGGAATACAAAAACCTCGTTGCGATAACGCGTCGCATCGCTCTTATCAGATCTAAACGCGCGTATATCACAGGTTCAGCAATGCGGGTATATCACCGATCACACGCCCCTTAGATCAAAAGAGAACCAGGCAGCATGAGAATTTTAAGACTGAATATTGGTCTTAACTGTTAGACCAAAATTTTGAGTCTACTTTAAGCAAAGTTTTAACCATTTGCCGCCTTTGATGAAATATTGTAGAATATTGTGTATGCAGTTTACAATATTTAGGGGAGACCGGGGCTAGTTGAACCCCGGGGTAAGTTGCCCCCCCCCCCCCCCCTCATCAATTTATGACAAAGTAACTATGGGGTAAAAGAATTGATCACATCATTAATTTTTGTAAAGTGACCGTATCCAATAGTGCTAAGAAAGCGTCGGCAGTGAGCCCAAATGAAATAATTTAGCATTTTAAAGTAATTTTATTAAAGAGACTTGATGGGGGGCCAACTTACTCCCGGGTCCAACTAGCCCCGGTCTCCCCTATCAGGGAAATTAATTTCTGTTCGGTATGTAGCCTCGTGTTTAGCAACATGAAATACCAATAAGTAAACAGAGAAAGTAAAATTGCTTTAGATAATTACAGATAAAACAAGAAGGAAAATATTACTAGATAAAAAATGATTAAGCATAACATGCGAGTTTTACATATAAGAATGGTTCATTTTCATAACAATTTGAGCCTGCAATTCTTGGAAAAGGGATGATAATGACGCCCTACGCCTAAAGTGTTAATAAATCCATGATCATGACAGTGTTAAAATAACGACCCAGCCTTTAGTACTTACAGTGTCATCTGCCATACACTGTACTTATACAATGCCTACTAAAATAACAGTTTTGTAAGGTGAAAAGGTTGAATGAAACATAAAAGTTGTTTTATTTTCACTGGACATCATCCCGCGGGAAAACCTATATGAACGATGAACACATATTTCAGTCACGAAGGCTTAACGGTAGGTAAATGTTTACAGTAGTAATAATAATAATAATAATAATAATAATAATAATAATAATAATAACAATAATAATAATTTCTTTGTAACACTATCAGCTTCATGTATTATAGAAAGATTGAAATTATAAAAACATTTCGACTGAAATCACCGGAAATGATTTTGTGCATATTAATTTGTAATAAGTAAAAACGTAGAAAAAGCAAGACATAACACGACAAATGTGTTAGATGTGCCTTACGAATGCTACCGATACAATCAAGATTCCACAAGATATCTAGTCTATTACCATATTCTCATTAGCATTTTTCATTTTTGCCTCATGCATTTTTAAAAAGATGGCATAATTGTAGGCAAGAAATAAAACACTTTTATCTATCGAAACCTCTTCGTTCTTCAAATTTTTGTGTGACTTTCTCTTTTTATCTGTATTAGTCCCATATGCCTCCTCGTTGTTACATCACGGGTAAACGCACATGTTACTTTAAGATGATCGTTGCACTATCATGTACAATATTAAAACAGAAATGCCAGCAGCTGGCGATGACAGCGCTAGCATATTTCCAGATGCAGATTTAGAATACTGTTTTATTTATTTATTTATTTATTTATTTATTTATTTATTTATTTATTTATTTATTTATTTGTTTATTTATTTAATCGTTTATTCATTTTCAGTTTTTCTTTGCTTAAATGACACTTAGTGTAAACTTTGGTAACTTTGATCCAGAAAATCTCACAGTAACCTTATATCATATAATAATTAAGGACCAAACCTTTAATGAAATAACCATGGACTTTTTGAAGTCCTTCAGATATAACGATTCCATCCAGTCAATCAACAATATAAAAGGTAATAATGCAGATATCCAATGAATATATATTTGCGTGAAAACCCTCTAGCCTGAGATGGCACCTAATTTCTGGCTTAATATGACATATAGCGGCACGCATTTAGCCTGGCACGACTTTACCGCTGAATGGATCGAAGTACTTTTTTCTCGTTGTCGCCCATAATTTGTTTTTGTTCATTCATTGCATGGCCAGAGTACATTTACTCAATTGCTAGATTCATGTGAAGATATAGAGGATATTTCTGAACTGGGTAGGTGATGGTGGCAATTTCAACAAAAGATGTATTCTTCAAATGACGATATTGTCTTTTTTTTCGTTTTGGTCTTGGTTTGTATTTCGAAGAATATGCCTTGGAGGAAAAAAATGGCATAACCACTACATGCACTGTTGCATACTTACTGATATAAGGCCCCCATATTCCAAGTTTAGTTCATGACTTATGGCCCTTTCGTCTGTGGCTCTCATTTTGAAACTGACTAAAGAAAAAATAAGAGCTATATATATATATACCAGGGTCAAAGAAAATGCTACATATACATGTACATGTAGCTTCCCCAAGAGTTATTTTTAAAAAATCTGTGCACTCCCCCTCCCCCCCCCCATAACCTACAGCCCTGCTGTTTATAACCTATTTATAACTTGTCAAATAGAAAAAAATATGACAAGTGAACGTGAGGAAATTAGTGGGGGTTAGTTACCAGTACGTACGTGTCTGAAAATTTCATTTCTTAAACTAAATTTTTGTTATAATTACCAGCATTTCTGTATTCTGCCTAACATCAAGAGGATAATATGTCAGTCTGATTGTTTCAGCAAGAGTCCTTGCGGAGTTGGATTGATCTATGTAAAAACAATAGTTTCATTGGGAATGAGCCTGCAGTGCTTCATGCTGAAGTAAAACTGTTATATGTAAGGCAAGTATACCCCCCCCCCCCCAGGCCCATAGCCAGGGGGGTTCGGGGGTTTCGAGAGAACCACCCCCTTTGCTGGGGAAAGGTCCACTCTGGGTAAAATTTGTTCTATGTACATGAAGGTCCACTTTTTCAGAAAAAAGAACCCCTCTTTTGAAATTGCTGGCTACGGGCCTGCCCCCATAGCTAGGGTCAGAACAGATATATATTGGGAGTAAATGTAATTTTCAACTGGTTAAAATAATATTGCATGTTTACATTCCTTCATTGTGCTACTGTAAGAGTAAAAATGGTGCAGACAAATCACAGAGGTGCCTAGAATTCCATATTCGTTTTACAGGTGAATTGTGCCAATTAGTATGAGGGAAGAAAGTGGTATGGGGGACAGTGATAAGATGTCTCTGAAAATTCCCAGTGTAGAAGATGAGACCTCCATCACAGCAGAAAAACCATACAAATGTCACTTTTGCAGCATTGGGTTTTCACAAAAGGATGACAGAACGCAGCATGAAAAAATTCATTTCGAGGAGAAACCGTACCAATGTTTGTTCTGTGGTCAAGTGTTTCCAGAAAAGGATGAATGTGTAGAGCATGAAAAAACGCACGTCTCTGGAGAAAAATTGTACTTTTGTCAGTACTGTTATTCTTCGTTTTCTCGTAAACAGTCATTGGTTTTCCACGAAAGAACTCACACTGGAGAGAGACCATATCAATGTCAATACTGTGGCAAGGCTTTCGTTAAGAAAGATGCTTGTAAACGCCATGAAAAAACTCACACTGGGGAGAAGCCTTATGCGTGTGAATACTGTGGAAAGGCGTTTTCCCAGAAAGCCCATTGCGCAACACATGAAAAAATTCACACAGGAGAAAAACAGCATAAATGTCAGTACTGTGGAGAAATGTTTTCGCGGCGGGAGGAACGGTTAATCCACGAAAGTTTTCACACAGGTATATACGAGTGTCAGTACTGTGATGAGGTGTTTGCTCAGAAACGTGACGTCCTTTTGCATGAAAAGATTCACCCTGAAAACAGGCCGTTTCAGTGTCAGCACTGTGATGCGAGATTTAGAAGTGAACTAAGTTGCATTGAACATGAACGAATTCACACTGGTGAGAGACCGCACAAATGCCAGCATTGTGGAAAAACATTTGCTGTTCAAAGTAAATACAAAAAGCATGTGAGAATTCATACTGCACCTAAAAGATTCAAATGTCAATACTGTGACAAGTTGTTTCATAGTCATGATAAATGTGTCATTCATGAAAGGGTCCATACTGGAGAAAAACCATACAAATGCCGGTACTGTGAAAAGAGCTTCTCTACCAAAGGCCACTGCGATTTGCATGAAAAGACTCACACTGGTGAAAGGCCTTACAAATGTCAGCTGTGCGAGAGGACATTTACGGAGAAATTCCTTTGCGCAGAACATGAAAGAGCTCACACTGGAGAGAAGCCATACCAATGCCAGTACTGTGACAAGGCCTTTTCTTTCAAGGCATCATTACGGAACCATGAAAGGAAACACACTGGCTACTCGATTGGTGAAATGACTCGGGCCGCAGTCAAGGATTTTAAATTCAAATGTCAGTACTGTGACAAGGCATTTTATAAGAATGCTAAATGCATCGAGCATGAAAGGATTCACACAGGTGAGAAGCCATATAAATGCCAGCACTGTGAGAAGACGTTTTCTAGGAAATACACTTGTATGAAACATGAGCGGATTCACACTGGGGAAAAGCCACATAAATGTCAGCTTTGTGAGGCAGCATTCAGCCGTAAAGATGAGTGTGTTATACATGAAAGAACTCACACAGGGGAAAAACCATACAAATGTCAAATCTGCGATAAAACGTTCAATCGTAAAAATCACTGTTTAACCCATGAAAGGAATCACAAAGCAAAAAAGCCAAAAGCTGAAAAAGCTGAAAAAGAAACCAAAAATAACCGTGCGCCTGTTAAACAATTAAAATGTCAGTCATGCGACATGACATTCCATAGCCGCGTTGAGTTATTAAATCATAAGAAGATCCACATTGGGGAAGGCACAAAGAAGGGCACAAAAAGTAGCAAGACATTTTCAAAACAAGAGAAATCTGTGAAATGTGTAAAGACTCGCACTAAGAGAGACGTCTACAAGTGTCAGAATTGCGTTGAGACCTTTTCCACCAAGACCCTTTTGGTAAAACATGAAAAAAGCCATTCCAAAGAGAGGCGGAAAACATCACCCAGCAAACAAAAAAAGAAAACAGATGGGAAAGTAGCCAAGGGGAAACTGAAGCAAAGAGGTCATATAGTTAACAAAAAGACCACAAGTGGACCTAGAACGAGGGCGAAACGGACGGGAAATAGTAGAAAATGTGAAAAAAATATTACTGGAGGATCTGTATTGGAGGATACTTTGACAAAAGAAAGTGGTCAAAGTCAAAGCACTCCCAGTAAATCGACCTCTGTGGAGGAACAAGAAAAAAAGTTAAACTTTTGTGCACTTGGTTATGGTAAAAACACAACAAATGAATGGGATGTGATAGATAATTTGGAGGAATTACACAGCAAATTTATTAAAACAGAAAATACAACAGATCAGGCATTCTCAGAAGCTATCGTAAAAGAGGAAACCCATTTTGAAAATGAGCATCAGATGTTTGCACCATCATCTGGGTTTCCAGATGTATCAGAAACACTTTCCTATAACCCAAATATAGAAGACGCTCCTGAAAATTGCAATTTCCAGGATTTTGTCGAGAATAGTAAGGAGTTCCCAACTAACTGTGACAGTCGGGGTGACGTGTCACGAGAAAGATTGATGTTTTTGAAAAATGGCATTAAAACAGAACCTGTATAGAGTTAAAAGATGAGAGAAAGGTTCTTGTAAACATAGCATTTATAAGGAGGCAAATGATATGAATTATCTCTGAGTGCATAGGGACCACCCTGAGCTTCAGAGATAACTTGACACTAACCTCTTCACTATAGCCTATCTTCATCGTGTCAAGTTACCTCTGACGAAAATAGTTTGACCTAGTTTATATAAGCCAATCGAATCCATGTTTCAAAATTTTTCACCAAAGTTTGGTGAAAACGCTGATTGGTTGACCGTCAATCGGCAATCCTCGGCTGATTCCGCAAGCTCCATACTAACAACATAGTTTTTGTCGAGTGCGGAGACATCCGAGTAGTTCCGAGTGCATAACCGTACACAAAGAAAGCATGGAGTATATCGGAATTGAAACCAGAGCAGTTTGATGCCCTGCATAATTATCTACTGAGGGATGATGTATTTTGCGTGCTGCCCACAGGTTACGGCAAGTCCCTGATATTCAGCCTTATCTTTGATTGGTCCGGATTTGAACAAAGCGCGCTTTGACTCGTTCGCGTTCATTGGCTAGATCGTTCAATGAGTCATTGAGTGCGGGCTTTAAATTTGATTGGCGGGCGGCGGAGGCAATCGAATGTGGTCAGAGGTAACTTGACACGATGAAGATAGGCTATAGTGAAGAGGTTAGTGTCAAGTTATCTCTGAAGCTCAGGGTGATAGGGACAAGTTATGCACATCATGGTAGTTAGGTTGGAGGTTTTATGCATTTTTTTATTTGCTCATTTTTTTCAATCATTTTATAACATTTATTATTTATAGCAATCTTATAGCAGTTATAGGGATTCTTTAAAGCTGTATAAATTTTTGAGCAGTCATTATGTGAAGTCTTTCTCAGTGCTTTTACTGTGACTGATAGATCTATAATAATGGAAGGTGTTTATATGGATGGCCTGTTTATTTTTTTTTTACACGTAGGGGCAAATGAGGTGCGTCATGGGAAATTTATTCTATCGTGAAAGTTAATAAAGGCTTTTGGTGCTTTTTTTTTAAAGCTTTATAAAATTCTGAACAGTTATTATTTCAAGCCTTTGGTGTTTTTACAGTAACTGATGGGTAACAAAGCAAGGTGCTTATAAAGATGGCATTTGAAGTTCATCAGATTGTTTCGTTTGTTCCGTCTTCTTGAATGCTTAATATGATGTCAATCCAATGAAAAAAGCCTCCAATTTGTGAAGAAAAAATTTCACTACAAAGAACAACCTTGTACATTATATAGCATATAGGAATATGCATCTAGACAAATATCATACATTTCTAGATTGGTTAATCGTTGTATGTCAATTTTTATGAAGCTTGACGCCTCCAACATGTTTTGGTTAAATTTTACTTTTGATCAAGAAGTTGAACTTACTTCATTATAATTTCACGGCAATCCCACCTATACTTGGACTAAAATTCAGAAACTGTCACGATGGGAAATTTTCTAACCACTGCACTTAAAATCTCAAATATTAATATTTATTCAACCAATCCAAATGTACATATGAAAAACGTAATGGGTTAATCAACCATCTCAACAGTAAAATTAAAATGGAGTATAAACAATGAAAGTTAAAAGTATTAGAATGTGTACATTAAAAAATTGTTCCCTTTAAAAGTAAATATTCTGTAATTAATAAGGTAAATGTAAAAGAAAAATATATTTCATGTGGCAAGAAGCTATTATTATCATTAGTTTTTCATGACATATTGTCTCAGCCTACTCCAAAAGGCACAGAATCTCTGCATTCATCTAATTTTATATTACGTATTACATATATATTAGGGTGGCAAGTACAATATATCTTGATGTATCCATCTACTTAACTGGGCTTGACACAAACTCACATGTGACTTTTCTTTTAATGCCAAGTCTTAAGTCTTCCCATACCACATAGTGAATTACTACACACTGTATAAACTTCATATTAATCAAAGCTGAAACCTTAACAATCAAGAAAATATACCTGTAAGTGCCTTAGATGCACAGCTATAAGTGAGGGTATGTGTATAAGATCAGATATTTACCAAAAAAAAAATAGTGAGCAAATAGTTGCTGGATTAACATTATCATGATTATAATACAACATGCCAAAAAACTACAGGTTCAACACAGTCCACTTATATATTTCCACCTTTATAGTTGAATATTATGCTCTTATTTCACAAAAAAAAAGGTGGGGGGCTGCCTCATTTCCAACCAATTTAGTCTCGTGTTTATTTTTTTTCGCATCATCAATTAACTTTAATCAGTTTGATCAAGGATGTCAGAATTATCCTCTTTTTTGAATGACTATCTTGTATGGTTTTGGAAAACATGTCAACGGTTGTTCTTTGGCGGCCATGTCCAAAGTAACTCCCTCTGGTGGTGAAACGCGATACTTCTGGAAGAAGGTAGCTATGGTCAGGTTGATCTCCCGCCTCGCCAAGGTCTTGCCAACACAGAAACGACGGCCTGAAATAATGAATCATATAATGATTACAATTTATGAATCAGAATTTATGATACCCTTTAATTATTCTAAGAAAAAACAAAGCTACCAATCATGAAGGTTTTGGGTGTGTTGAATAAAAAACAACTTGTTAATTTACAGTTACACATTTTCGTAGACTAAGTGTCAATTCTGCTTTTCGAGATCATGTTACTTGAGCTTAACACACTGAAGCTGCTTTTACACCGGATTTGCAACCGCCTGTAGAAAGATTTTTGGTGTACTAATGCAAATATGAAAGGAAAAAGCTTCAATATTTAAAGTTCATTAACACTTATATATGAATTTGATGCTATCAAATGCTGTCAAAGTCCCAACTTTGAAGGGGCAAGTTGGAGCGGATAAACATTAACTCTCCAAGGTCACATTCACAACAGTGGACAAACTAGTCCGCGGATGAAATATTGCAACCCACTTAAAAGCTTGCCATTTAATCTCCTAATATACTGAAATCCCTAGATTCCCCGCGGGGATTACACAACAAGCATTCAAAGGGGTCAACCATAACTAGTCTGCAGTCTAGTTAATTTGCTGTTGTGAATGCAGTCTAAGCGGTCCCAAAGCCAGTGTAACCGAGGCTCAGGACACACATAAGATCACAATTAAGGGAAATATTCTCACCTGAAGAGAATGGCATGTAGCTGTCCCTAGTCCTGCTAACACGCTGTCCCGTGACCTCGTCCAGCCAGCGTTCGGGTTTAAACTCCATTGGTTCCTCCCAATACTTGGGATCATGGTGCATGGCCCAGAGATTGGTGATAATTGTCATTCCTTTGGGAATTTCATAGCCATCTGAAATATCATATCCATCCTAGTTTGTTATCTTATTATTATTTTTAAACATTTTCAGTTTCGTTATCATGATTTTATATTACTTTCCGATCATATATACATGGGTCTTCCCAATTGTTAGGTCATATAAACCACAGTTGGAGATCACAGCCACCAGATTCAGAAAATATTTTTCTATTAATAAAATACAAATCTAATACCCTCTTTTAAGTATATCCACTGAAGTAAACAAAGGACATGTAAAAGAAACGTGTGGATTAGTTGTAGCTTAACTTTTAACTTTATAAGTAGATTATCTGATTTTAATTATGAAGTTCAAATTCTTAAAAATATGACTTTTAGAGAGTTGTTAAGATCGAGTGACAGGCCAGATACGATATGAGTGACAGACATCAATATACTGGTAGCTTCAAAATCTCCATGAAAAAAACAATATATACCGGTTAATATTTATTTTAAATAACAACAGTTTCTTAAATTTTCTTCATTCACTTGAATTAGAAAATGATGAAATTTTAGAAATCTAAATTTAAGACATTTCCACTCACTTAACACAGTATCACTGGTGGTGACTCGCGGCAAGCCAAGAGGAGCCACAGTGGCCAGTCTGAGCACCTCGTCAAATACCGCCTCACAGTACAGCAGACTCTTGCCATCCTGCAGCGTGGGTTTCCTGTCTCTACCTGCATCAAAAAGTACATTTTAAAATACACATACCCTGGCACCAAATTCTGTGATACAAGTAATTCATGAACAAGTCTAACATGCTTCATTGCTCATTAAAATCAATGCTTCCATTCAAAATTTAGTCTAAGGCCAGAGAATATTTGAATACCAACCAACATGGGTATACTATAGGATATACTATAAAACAACTGATATACTAGTACTCACTACTGCTACCTATTTTTCCTTTTTTAAAAACCAATTTAAACTTGCAAACACTTTTCACATCCATTTAATGCAAACACATACCATCGTTAATATTCACACATATAAATTTATTTTCAAAAAACACCAAATCCTACCAACAACTCTGTCTATTTCCTCTTGAAGCTTGTCTTGGCACTCAGGTTTGGTGGCCATGTACAAAAATGTCCATAACAGGGTGTACATAGAGGTCTCCAGACCAGCTGAAATAGGTGAAAAAAAAACTTTACATGTAATCAAGTAGCTTGCCTTCATGTTTCACTTTAAGGTCCCCCCCCCCCAACCCCAACTCCAAGAAAAAAAGGAGGGCAGTAATGTGATTGTCAGTCATCCAAATCACACAGATACAGTACATATACAGTATGCAGTCTTGTATTTCTCTCCTACATGTACCCTCTAACAGGGTCAAAGAGTCATTTTTTTTTCTAGGCAATCACATATATTTCACTGATTCTGTGCACATGTTAATTTGTTCTGGGAGGAATTTGTTTTCAAACAAAAAAAGAGACTTAAACACCCAGTGAATATTCAGCATGCACCTGTGAGGGAGCAGTGGCCACTGCCACCTTAACAGTCCTGCATACAGGCAAGTAAAATCACCTGTGTAAACATCTAGTCCAGTTTGGGCCATGTGGCTATTTGTCAGTGAGCCAAGAACCTTTTCGTCCTCTTCATCTTCTGCTTGTTTCTTTGTGAAAAGCAACTCATCCGTCAAGTCACGCACATTGTCTGAAGAGAGAAGCAAACTAATTTTCAAAGTCAGATTTAATAGGGAGATTGAGCTTATACTTAGGCCAAAAATGTTTAAAATACTGTACAAAGTACGTGCAAGTGACAGATCTGAACTTACAGAAATATTAAATGCTTTATAAGACTGCATTACTCACACAGGTAACAGAAGTTTGAGAACTAATATCTTCACTAGATTCAACGATGGTAAAAGTAATTTGATGCTGAAATAATCTTTTACATTCAGCAAGGTAGGTACTCTCTTATGGTTGTGTTGTTCTTAATAAAGTATTATCCTCACATCATCACAAACTTCAGTGTGCAAATACTGGGGTAGCGCTAGCAATTTTGTATATTTGTTACCAAAATGGTTATAATTTGGCTAAAACATATCAAATCTAGCCCTTTTTCTTTAGCCAATTTGAGTCAGTTTTAGCATTTGGCTAAATTGGCACGTGCCACAAATTATTCAGTGCAAAGGAGCTACAATCAAGCACATTATAATCTAATCATCTGGGCTCAAAAAATCATTGTATACAAGGAAAAATCTTACACAACACAAAACTTACTCTTCTGTAAAACTTACATGACAGGTATATGAAAAAAAAATTGGTCAAGTTTTCATTTTGATAGAAAATGTTACTGTATCAAATTTGGAAACATTTTTGGACCATCCTGTACTTTTTATTTAAATTCTTTTTGGACCACCCTGTAGTTTCTCTTTAAAGTCTTTACCAGGGTTGAACTCTTCCTGGTGCTTCTTGAACTGGGTGTAATTAAAGCCCATCCACTTCCTGGTCAAGTTCATTGACTTTCTTGTGTGGGGAGAACTGAAGAAATCTGGCAGATACTGGAGAAACGGGACGTAGTCGGACCAAACTCCACTGACATTCAAACTCAGCAGTTCATCTATCATCTGCATCTGATACTTAAATTCCGGGTCGTCATACTCATAACTGAAATGATTGAAAAATATGGAATCTGTTAAGTGATGAAAAATATTTAGCTATGGTTTCTAAAATCAAATGGTGTAGCTTAACACTCACTTTTCATTCAAAACACATGGTCAAGTAAAAATTTTAGATTATACATTTTAGTATCAGTCCTGTAACCAGAATATATTGTACCACACACACTTAAATCTGTTTTAAGTTAATTAATGAGTTGATTACATAAATCTGTTGACATTACTTGATTACTCATATGACAAGTATCTTACCCTTCCCATATATTAGTAAATAAACAAATTTAATAAATACTTGTGTGATAATAAATAAATTAATTAATTAATTAACTGACCTCTTTCCAAAAACAATCCCATTAATGATGTTGAACATCACCAGCCCAATCATATGTGTGGGGTCCATGGGACCAGATTCCAGCACCCTGTCAATTCTCCCAACAGCAGTGTGGACAAGGTCCTCCAATTTATCACCAGAGGCATAATTCCTATAATATGGAAACAGAACATTAACGTGTTGAATCAATAAAGCAGGGTTCACTAATTTAATTTTTTTTATGTAACACGTTGAAAAGATGTCACATTACTGGGTCACATATTCCAGCTTTTTCTGTCATGAATGGGAGATATGAATTCCCTGTGCCATTTCTTCTGGGTGTCATTCTTCATCATTCTTCAGTCAATCGTCACTCATCAGATGTATGTGCAAATGTATTTCTACAGCGAGAATTCGTAGTGATTTATGGCACAGTCTACTTGTTATTCTATATACTCAACTACATATACAGACGGACCCTGGGCTCAAACATTTATACTTGTATATATCTGGTAAAGAAATGGAGCACCTGATAATTAATGTATCAATTATGAAATCTCTCTCTCTCTCTCTCTCTCTCTCTATCTCTCTCTCTCAAAAAGCTGAATTAAAAGGGGAGATGAAAGACAGAATTCTGTAGTGTAATAACTGACTTACTTGATGGCTTTCAGCGCAAGTTTACGGTGAAGATTCCAAGTTGGGCCTGGTTGCCCAAACAAAATATTCTTGCCACCATCAGAAAACACTTCACCTTGAAATAAAATGTATGACAAAATTGTTTAATGATTTTCTTAGACCAATGACATTTATGTGCCCTGGAATGCTTGCATGTGACAGTTACAGGATTGAAGGGGTGAGGGCATAATTCTAATAAAATCATATGCATTTTTACTTAAATCTTTATCATATGATTTTTTTTTCACTTTTGAAAAGTTCAGCCAGTCAGAAATCAAGATGTTTCTGGCTGCATTCATTCAAGATGGAGGTGGAACTGAAAGTTTTCTGTAATTCAATATATTTACTAGTACATGTAACAAAAGTATTCTCATTCTTCATTCTGTTTCACTGGATGAGGTAGAAACATTCAGAAACATGGCATTTCCATGTACTAAAAACCATATATTCTCACTAAAGTGCATTCAGTAAAATCAGCTTAATTGTCTGACACACCCCCCTCGAATAAAATAGCTTCTGAGAGCCTAACTTGCACCATAGTCAATTGTCCCCTTGATGGTCGAACAGGTATGTCAAACAATAAAGCTGCTAACGTTGACTGCTCTTAAGTGAAAATCCAACTAGTATGATGAGTTTGTCTGAACGCCCCCTCAGGTCCAAAACATACCCGAGTACACCTGTGGTCTCCCAGCAAAGATGTCTTTCTGTTTTACATAAGCTTCTTGTATGGCTGGGAAGCTATTTAATGCAACACACTTCATAGGACCTGCATCCGATAAATACATATTAACACATTAATTATAATATTCTGTCAATACTACATCTTTTCTCAATCTTACTTTAAAATAAAATGTATAATAAAATTGGCTTTTCAAACATTCAAATTGTCATGGGGGCCAAAACATAATAACAATTGTAATCACAATAATGATGATGATGATGGTGATGGTGATGGTGATGATGGTGATTCTTTAATCCGCTAATTTAAAATATTTTAAGTACATATTAAATCATTTAGCTCTCCCTTGAATAGAAGAAAACCCATACTGTACCTATCTCAACATAAATGATGTCTCCATATTGTTTGGACCACTCTGCCAACAACTGGTAAGTGTAAGGGTGTTTCCTTAAATCTATTCAACATATAATGAAAATTTGTCAGTTGACAATTTGTCTTTAAAGACAAATAAATAAGAAAAAATAAAATAAAAATATATAATTAAAACTTATTAAAATAAGAAAAAATTAAGTACAGTACCATACTAGTACCGGTATTATTAATTCACTGAAACATAAAATATCAATAATGAAATTTACCTAGATAATTTCCAATCAGAGGGTAGGGTGTTGGCCCTGGGGGCAACTTGTACTTCTTCCTCGACACCCAGTTATTAAATAACCACAGCACAAACAGAATTGCCAAGGTCCAAAACGTCCTTGGATCAATGAGGATGCTTAAAAGTGACAACATGATTACCACAGTATCCTTGTAACATGGACTTCAAGTCAATCTTGGCGTGCAGTTTTTACTCGACGTAATTGTAAGTCTGATTTTTCTTTCTTGGGCCTTAAAAAAGAAGAAATAAGCATGAAATTACACGAAAGGTCATGGTGACCTTTTGTATCCCCATTTTAAGCCGTCACGTACGTCCTTAAAAACAGATACTCATAATACAAAACTGGAACCAAGATCAACACATAATTCCTAAATAAAACAATAAATACACTCACTATCCCTAATTCAAACTTGCTGGCAACGGTACATGATAACAAAATACTTCAAAAACCATGACGGAAGGATGTCTGTGGATATATGAAACACTGCAACTTAAACTTATAGTGTTAATAGAATAAGAATTACTCTTCCCCCATCAAAAGTATTACGTCGAAATCTCGTTCTGCCATTGCTACAACCAAGAAACAAAATACTTTAAATCTTATACAGATACTTATCACTGACCTTGGCGACAGGAAATCCCAATGATGAACAGCTGATTTGGGGAGCCAGACGTAAACAGTAGCCGAGTGCTGTTGTAACTTCTTAGGCTGTGAAGTCAGCGGGTCGCTTCTTCAAGCGCGCTAGTGCTCGAGAACTAGTGCTTTATAGCTAGTGTGCGAGACCTCGTCGGCGCTTTAAGGGTAATCAAGCACGTCACTTATCATTTGTGTATATTATTCGTATATAAATCGATCACAATCACCTTTTTGAGGCACTGCACCCTGGCGTAGAGAGTAGTACGTAGTGATTGTTTACTAGGCCGCTTAGATCATTCGAAAAAAAAAAGAACAGCTTGACCTTGTAAAGTTGCACATGGAGAGCTGAAGAAACTACCGACGCTGAACTTTTTGAAGCAGGAGTCTCATTCAGGATGCCGGGGATCGACAAACTGCTAAAGGGCGTCCTCAAATACAGGAGCACAATTAAGGATGAAATGACCCAACAACTGAAAGAAGTTACGGTTAATCCGCAGGTTGGGTTTTATTTGCTGTCATTCATATTATTTATGATGACCCCAATGTGTACGCTGCGTGTCCAAATGACATTGAACATGTATTCATAAACATATTGTGGTTGTTGCTGGTTCAAACAGTCTTTCATTTCATGTAATTCTATGCATGGTTGATCTGAAAATTTTATGAAACAACATTAATTGATGAAGTCTAAAGGAAAGAGCCCATGCAATGACAATATTAATAATATATGCTTTCAGTGCAGTGCACTTGCAAAGTTTGATATATATATATATATATATATATATATGAATCACACCCAGTTGTGGGTTCACATGCAGACATAAAGTTAGATTGTAGCCTGATCTGGTTTTCAAAGGAAAATTTATCAGTTATTTTATTTTCTCAACAAATTGTAATAATTATTTTTATTGTACATGTAGCATAATAATTCAGTTCAATAATTTTACTCAAAAAAAATTTCCAGCTCCAAAGTGTTAAAGTAATGCAGTATCTTCACTGTTCATGCAGCTGTATGTGTAAGACTGTATTTGTTCTCCAAAGTATCTCACACTCATATTACAGCCCACCGCTGTAGTCTTCTCCTGCATGGATGCCCGCGTACTTCCCACACGCTTCTGCCAGACAGATGTAGGTGATGTGTATTTGGTGCGCAATGCAGGGAACCTTGTCCCCCACAGTAAAGGCTTGGGCTGGCACAACGCTACCACGGAGCCGGGGGCGCTGGTTCTGGGGTGCCAGATGGGTGATATAAGGCACGTGGTGGTTTGTGGACACTCCGATTGTAAGGTAGGCCCATATATGCTACCTGTAAAAGCACAAGTCAAACATACACGTATTTAATTTAATAGATGTGAAATGAAACCAATGTGTCATGTCAAATAAGTTAAGTTTGATCAGTTTTATATTATCAATTCATCCTGTTGAATTGTGTCCACAGGCCATGAATCTCTTATACTCCATGAGGAATGAGCTAGACCACCATGATGGAGATGCCTTACAGCTTTGGCTGAGGCGACATGGCTCTTCCTCTGTACAAAAG
Source organism: Lingula anatina (assembly GCF_051362555.1). NCBI lineage: Eukaryota > Metazoa > Brachiopoda > Lingulata > Lingulida > Lingulidae > Lingula > Lingula anatina. The sequence goes on from NC_141776.1 coordinate 6,404,040, forward strand.
TTTGAACAATGGGAGAAGATGAAGGGGAGAGAACCCATCACCTTCCAGGCAGAGACACCCAGGCACAACATAGAGGCACTCATAGATCCCGAGAATAATTTTGGGATTGTAGATAAATTTTCTCAGGTTTGTTATTAATTAAGATGTCATGTTTCAGAGCAAAGCTAATTTTGAAAAAAAGTTAATATTTTTATTTATTTTCATTTATTCATTTAATTATATTTTGCTGATATTAAAGTTGAATGATGATACATATTTGCATTTCATTCTGAAAAAATTCATTGTTTGATTATTTGTGCATGTTTTTACTAAACCAAAATAGATTTGTGCATGTTTTTACTAAACCAAAATAGATGTCAGCTCCACAAGAAATTTTCTGTTCAGTTACCAGTTATTACATCTTCAGCAATCCCAACCTCACACATAATGAAATTTAGATGACTTTTTATTTCACAGTGATTCTACCTTACTCATTCTGATTTATTTATGTCTTATTCATTTGTTTGATTGAATATTTAGATATTTAACTAATTATATATTATAATTATTATTATCATATTCATATTATTTATATGTATTCATAAATTAATGGATTTGTGTAAGTTTATTTATTTATTTATTTATTTATTTATAGGAATTGTCATTTTTATGTTGCAGATCAACACATTAAACCAGCTACAGAACATTGCCAGCTACCCATTCTTGAAGGAGAAGCTTCAGACGGGAAAGGTCAGACTCCATGCTCTGTGGTTTGATATACACTCTGGAAATGTCTATATCTTCAGCAAAATGGAGAAAAAATTTGTGGAGATTAATGAAGAAAACTATGGCATGTTGATGGAGGATTCTGTTAAGGATCCTAAAATTAAACACTATTAATTACGCGGATGTATGGTTGTTGAGATTGTTAGATAAATCCTTGTAAACTTTGATTTAAAAAAAAAAAAAAAACACTTTTAGCTTCACACTGCACTGACAACTTAATGATGAATAGAAATATAAGATATTTGTCAAGGTCATAATGTCACATGCCTTTTCTTAAGAAAAGAAGAATTAGCAGAATAGATTTATTATTCACTGATTTAATGAAAAAAAAAATTATTCGACTGAGGCAAAACTGCTATTCCCAAATTCTACTTATTGTTCTATTTCACATATAAATGCAATGTATTTTCTCTGTGGTATTGAGATTATGCAGTTTTTTCAACAAACTGTTTTTAATATTTTTTTGTTGTTCTACACCTTCAGTCTCATGCATGTTTTTTTATGTATAAGGCAAGAATATAAAAGTAATGAAAGAGAAAAATAGATATGAAAGATGTTGACGAAATTTTTGCACATGTAGGCCCTTGTGGCAGCTGCAGACATAACAATGGGTTTGTAGCAAGGAGAGTAAACTGCATTTCTTTTTAAATGGAGCAGTGTTTATATGTTGATGTTAACTTTATGTTCATATGTACATGGCTAAGTATAAAATGCTATATCCATTATACTTTACAGAAAAGTGGTTTGATATATTATATTTCAACATTTATAATGATCAATTAACCTGACAAGCAATTTTTTGATTGTTTGATGATAAAGTCTTGTTTAAATTATTAAGTCAATAGGCTACAATATCAAAATTTGGTGCACAATTTTTTTATAGGACTCCACATAATTTATGATCTATCCCAGTACTGTTGCAGTAGTATATATGGTGTGATATTATTAGTCACTGTAGGAGAGGGTTCAGGAAGGAGATGTAGGCTTTAGAGTAGCAGTGATATATATATATATATATATATATATATATATATATATATATATATATATATATATATATATATATATATATATATATCCTGTAACAAAAGGCATTATTTGTAAAGATTTTGATAAGATTCAGTTGGCATTTGTTGGGTACACAGGTGTTATATATTTTTGGAATGCATTGTTCTTGTTATTATTATTATTATTATTATTATCTGCATGCTAACTGCTATTTACACATTTACCATGTTTTGCAATTTTAGCACTTATTTGAATGTATTTCAAAAGTATTATATATTAGTATTGATATTTCAAAAAAAATGTGGAAGTACATGATAGAGTGAATTTGGGTTTAATGTTTAGGTGGGGAATTGTTATCAGTGAATAAATGGTAAAAAAAAAAACAGTTGCTCTTAATTTTCTTTATGCTGGGTTGATGCAGGGAATAATGCATGACGTCATTTAGCATTACATATTACCAAGCGTGTTGATGGCCAAGTTGCATAAAAGGAAACTTTCTTGAATAAACCCGTGTATAGATTGCGTTAGAGTACCTGCCTGAATTGCGACAGGTGTGCCAGGGATTATGTCTAATGATAGTGGAGTATTGCATTCACTGCGGGATTAGCATCAAGGCGAGAAAATGGCGTCGGTACAGTCCGTTATCTTCCAAACTTTCGTAGTTTTACTACTTGCAACCCAAGCGTTTGCAAGAGTCCGTAAGTAATTTTTTATTCTTTTGAGTTGATTTTTTCTTGTAGACATACAAATATTGTAAGTGCTATAGTAAGACCTGCTCAAATTTGAGATGCAATCTCCATGCATTTGGTGATTGCGAAATCGCCCCTTCTAAAAATCGGTGCATTTCATAAAGTGCATTTGCAGTCAGTGATATATTTGGCAATACGGTGAAACAGAGTCAAATGACTATGGAATTTAAATTGTTATTGAGAAGGGTTTAAAACAGTTGTAATTTGGAGTTTGAGGCTAATCACCGTACGTGCTTTATGTGGATTTTTGTGTAGTTTGGGAGTAGAAAAAGGACGCAAGGGTTAAATGTGTTGCTGATTTGAGTTACAGATATTCTAGTATAAGTTTATAAGTGAGAATCTAAATTGATAAAAATAATTTCTGGGATCACATGTCTGTTTTCTCTCTTCCAGTCCAAAAAATAAATAAAATAAAAATCATTTCTGTTGCACTGAAATTACAGCTCAGCAAGGTTCAATTTTATACAAAGTATAAAGATAACTCACATTTCCTAATTTCTTTTTTTTTCCCTCCAGCTGCTCCAGGTTACCTGTCAGTGGGTGCCAATGCAGGTGTGGCCCTGGCCATAGCCTTGGGATCACTGACCTGTGTTGTGCTGGGCATTCACCTCTGTCACTTCATCTACAAGAGGTCACCACATGCTCAGAAGTCTTAATCAAAGCCTCATGGACATTTCTTCTCACACTTATCCATATAACATTCTCTTTTGGATCAAGTGTGGCATTATGGACAGCTTTCTATTTAGAGGAATTCACTGATGGGAAATTATTCTAGGCTGGCTAGTATGGAGACCATTTGTGGATATAACATTAGAGAAACAGTGAAGCATTTCACCCTGTACTTAATCATAACTCAATATACCAAATATGCATATGATACATAACATTACTCCGACTATATGCTCTGAATTCAGTCACTTGAACTGCCATATCAAAACTTATTTCCTTGGAACTACTGAGCTTGGTATATCACATATACAGATAACAGTGGAATAATTTGATGAACCAGCATCGGCTTTCTGAACTGAGTTGGCACCTTTAGACAGTGTTACAAATCCTATTGGCCCCTTGCACCAGTATTTCATATCATATGATCAGAAGTTGATATACTCACTGTGTATTTTGATGATCCCTACAGGATATGTGTGAAAAACATTCTCAACATGGCATTTCTTGTTATCTTGTTTTCTGTTTGTTGAATGAAAGTGTAGCAGTAGAAGTGAAATAATTTCCCGAAAGGAAAAAAAATTGGCGTGACCGCTTGAACCTGTTTTGGCAGCAGGGTTTGGCGACTTATTAACAACTGTAGACAATGTAATATGCTGTTTGCAGTCTTAAATGATGCCAGGTTATTATTATCACTAAATGCTGATCATTTATCTCTTAAAGTTACAAAAATAATTGATTTTTTAGAAAAATGTTAATTACTGTGTGATATTGTTAATGGATGGTAACTATGTAATTATTGCATTAATTTGTGTACACTTTAATAATTTTTTAAGTAGTTGCGTAATTTGTATCTCTATCACAAGTCCCATCTGCATGATAGAGAAATTATTTTAGTGACCTTTATGTTTTGTAAAGTGTGTTACAGAAGCATTTATTGGCTAGTTAAAAAAAGATGTAAAATTTTCTGTCTGTTTTCAGTCCTCAGATTTGATCTTTACAACGTAGTTTGTAAAAGCCATAGGCTTTTTACAAGAAATAACAGCAAGATCAATAAATGTGTAAAAAAATTAAATGTCTTGTTAGAATTTCATGTTTTGAATGTGTACTTACCCGCCTGTTATGTAGATGAAATATTTGTTTCGTGTTAACTTGAACATGAAAGTATGCTTGTAGCACCGGTTATTGGTAACTTGGGCAAGGAAATAATTTATGAAATATAGAAACCTGAGTTAGATCTTCTGACACTATTCGATTGTCGTTCGCTAAATTCGCTGTGCATCTGAGACTGGATTTCGTGTCCCAACATTGCAGATCTCAAACAGAGTTGCTAAAGTCCGGTTGTTCACAATGTGACCAGAAAGTGCCACAACTAACACAATGGCATACTTTTATAATCACTGTAATGTTGGCCCAAGCAATGCCTTGGTCCATGGAATAAATAAACTTCACATACAATTGATATGATATACGAAATATTATACATGGAATTTACCATACAGGCACGGGTCACTTAGGCCACACTTTTTTATTTTTATGGATGACATCCTGCGCGCGCACCGATTTTCGTCCGTTCTCCAAAAAAAAAAATCCCCCCCCCCCTCCCCCCAAGGAGGTCGGTTGTCGCAAACGTCGTTATTGAATTTGCCGGAAAATGCAATCGGCAATCCTCGGCTAATTCCGCAAGCTCCATACTGTCATTGTCGACTGCGGAGACATCCGAGTAGTTCCAAGTGCGGAAAATGAGCTTTCTGCGCATGTGTATTATCACCACATGGAAATATGGCCGCTTTGCCGTCAAATTCATCTCTGGCATTAATTTCAAAATACACGACAATTAAAGTCATAAAGAGAACGGGGGCCGTACGTTTTGGATTGGTTTGCCATTGATATTGGACATGGAGATATCACCCTTTTACAATTATACGAAAGGCTGGCCGTGACATTCTGTCCAAAGCAGCACATAGGCCTACCAGGTTTTTTTTTAGTAGCGAAAAAAGGGTCGACAAGAGCGTCGTGGTATTTGGTGGACTGAAGGCCGGACAGGCCACCCGATAGTTGGCTGCTACGTTTGAGTCGAAGTAGACAAAATGGCATCGACCAAAATGACCTTTTTTAGATTTGGTAGTACTGTAGGAAGCATAGGCCTATCTTTGCTTCATTTTTTTAACAATTCTGTGAAGTGTTAACGTTTACAATGCTTTAATTTTCTGAGAGTACAAATAAAGACACGCTGTTTATTTGATATTTGTTTTATTGATTGCTATACCAACAGAATGCATGAAATAACCTTAAATAGATTTGGTAATATGCAGCATATATGTTCATGACTTTTTACCTTTCTACGAAGTAGGCCCTATTCACAATGCTTTAATATTTTGAGAGCATGGGTAAAGACATATTGTTAGTTTGATACGTGTTTCTGTGGTAAATTAGTGTTTCCAGCTGTGTACTGAAAACATAACTTTTCTTAAGCAGTTTTTTTTTTTTTTTTTTTTTTTTTTTTTTCGCCCGCTCGCACCGATTTTGGGGTCCCCAGAGGATGTCATCCATAAAAATAAAAAAGCGTGGCCTTAGCACCAATACAAAACATTCTACATAATATCCAGCATTCGTTCGTAATTCGCTTGGTAGACGCTTCCTAATGTTATACAAAATTCATACCTGTATATTTGCGGTTTAAGTACACAAGAAGGTCACTAACTATTTAAGACTCCTATTGACGGTTACATTTCTGGTAAGAAGGCTACGTGTTATGATGTTGCATGTATTTATTCAACCAGGATTTTCAGTTCAGCAGATCAAGGCTTGAGGGGAGGCTAAAGAAAAAAGTCATATGTAGGTCGCGAATAGAAAGTGTATAACACGTTCACATTAAACAAATCCCCCGAGGTACTTTTTTTGCCCCAAAGAAAGAATTAAAGAATTCTTAAAATTCCAAAATGAAAGTAGACCTTTCTTCCTTGGATGGCATGACGCTGTTCTTAAAATGCGTTTTCTCGGAAACATGACTTCTAAAAAAATTCAGAACGAACCAACGGTTCCTTATTACTACGTAAAGATACATTATTAATCAACTCGCGCATGACTGAAAATAAAAAGCCCAATAAACAGGCCATGTAAACCTGATATGTGAGGAGGCGAGAAATGAAAGTACTCAAATATCTATGCCTTCCAAGAATGCTAAACATCATAATTTATTCCCATTTTCACATATATTTGATCTGTCTCAAAGGTGTGCATACGAATTAATGTTTATTGAATTGTCTTATTCACTGTTGTCCTTTATTAGAAATCCGCCTGGATTATCCACGACCTGTGTTCCTTCTTTTAAAATTTATCAAAAGTCACTGGTGAAGTTCTAACAATCATAAATCAAAATTTGCAGAATTTAGTTGGCCGATCCATAATAATAAAGTACATCATTTTTAGCAACCTTTGGGTTGAAACTATGCCTTTTCCTTTTAACGAAAAATGGCAATATTTAATTAGTTTGCATGGAGAGATCAAAATTATCTATGTGTTAGGATTTTTGAAACGAATCATGAAAAGTCAGGCCTTCCTGAATGGAATTTGTCTTTTTTTTCCTTTAAAATTTGCACTGTACGCTCTTGTGTTTTTTACTTTCTTTTGTGTAAATATAATGAATTTATCCAATTTTTGCAACAAACGCTTATCAAGTTATATCGAGACAGAACGAAATAAGCTCCATTTTTTCTTTTAGGTATTTTCTTTAAAAAAGACATAGAATGCAAGTTAAAGGTACTTTAATTACATAAACCTTATAATTAGTGATTCTTTTTTGCCGATGTTTTGTCGGACAGCTGATTTTAATCTTTGTAAGGCCAACACCATCAAAATGTACAGACACACACATGTGGGCATTTGTAGATTCAGTTTTTTTTTTCCTTCAATGTGTTGTATAGGACATAACAGCGCTAGGAAGCAGGTCAGTCCAAAAAAAAAAATGTAATGTAAAGGGAACTACTTTCATTTCAATTACCTTACAGTAAGTGATTCCTTTTTGCCGATGTTTTGTCGGACAGCTGATTTTTATCTTCGTAAGACCAACGCCGTCAAAAAATGTGCAGACACACACATGAAATTCATGTGAGCATTTGTAGATTGAATGTTTTCCTTTGTAAAGATCATTTCAGCGCTGGTAAGCAGGTCAACTTCTTCATCGTGCAGATTTATTCAACAAAAAATATAATGTAAAGGAAAGATCGGATTTCTTGTCGTTAAACGGCGTCCTTTCTGCGTCCAGCAGTACGGCCCCATTTGAAAGTTAAAAAATTTAATACTTTACGTGCTGACAATGAGCATTCATTCTGATACAAAATCAATGCTCGTGCCTCCTTATTAAGACCACAGCGATGCCAAATTTCATGGTCGCAGAAAGGACGCCGTCCAGTGTAAAAGGGGTATTTATATAAACGACATTAACCAAAACCACAAACGTGACCAGGATGACAGTGTGCCAAGCTTGGTGACTCGAGCGCATGAGCTCATTGTGTAGACCTCGGCTCCTTCTAGGTGACACGCATCAGTAGATCAAAGTAGAGCGTAAAGTGCAATGATGCTTACACCAAGGAGATATAACAGAAGGAGATTACACGCGTGGGGGCGGAGCCCGTTTTACGTCTCTCATTGGTCGGAATGAATAGAACCCAGAGAACAATCTCTGTTACGGTGGTTACGTGTCGATACATCCCCGCACCAATACTTCCCCGCACCGATACTCCCCCACAATTACAGATATAGGCCTACTGAGGGGGAGTATCGGTGCGGGGATGTACCGGTGCAGGGATGTATCGGTGTGGGGTCGTATGGATGTGCATAATACAAAAAAATTACTAGGGAGGATTATCGGTGCGGGGGAGTATTGACATGACCCCGTTACGGTCTCGTTTAAATCTCGTTTTCCGGAAAAGGTGCCTTCAGAAGTTTCTTCGAGAGTACACAAAGAGAAAAGCATTCAAAAGTTCGTTAAAATGAGAGACATACAAAGTGCAGAGGACATGATGTTGGATAAGGTTCTCAAAAACAGGTAAGAGCTTTTAAATGCATAACTACAGGTAATATGGTGATAAATTGCAATTTGTATGCCGAAGGTCTCACTGTTAAAGTGTTCAGCTCCATGTCGATCTCGCGAGGTGGTGTGTGGAAAATAGATACTGCACGAAAAATATTTCCCACGCATTACAAGTGCTTATACTTGTAGTATCAGATGACGAAAGTTTGGTCTTTATACAGTTGCAATTGTTTAGTAATTTGTGGCAATAGGATAGAATAAATCTTAGGTGCACTTTCAGAATAACAAGTACATGCGTAGGCCGCCATCTTGTTTACGTTTCGGGAAAAAATCTCCCCAAAATACATTTTCCCCCTATTTTTTATACTTGTGTCACATGACGGATATATAATTTAACTAATAAATATTGGTATGTCTGCAATACATTTTCTTGAGCAGTATTGTTGTTTTTAGCGATCTTGCTTGAATACGACAAGGGCCACTTTTCACGCCCTCGAGTCCAGATCAAAAACTGTTACGCTTGTTACGGCCAAACGCCTAAAGTTGATTGCAACTTTCAAAAGCGTGATTATAAAAGATTTTGGTGTGTTTAGGTACTTGAACACGTTGGTCGCGGCTTGGTATATATTGCATGGATATTGCTTCCATATTTCTTGAAAAAATAACCCTTTTTGTTCTGAGTACCAATTTATCACTTTACATGTAGTGTTAAAGTGAAATGTACCGTTTTTGCCTTTAATGTCTTTGTGCTTAAAAAATCAAGAAATTAAGATGACAGATGGTCATCGTTTTTCTTCTCACCATGGCAGGTGGCTTTGGAGTGGTAACTTTGTTGTTAAAGTAAGGTGCTCAATTATTTTGACTGGAAAGGTTTGGCCCCTCCCTAGCATTTCCATCATGGCGATTTAACAGGAAGCTTGGTTTTATGTCTTTGCTATGGTTATAAACTTCTCTTTTTACATATGTTTTAAATAAAATTAAATCTTTGAAAATACTCATATGAACCCCAGTGCTTCTTAGATTAAAGTCATAATGTTTTAAGTTCACTTAGGCTCCGCCAATTACTTTACCTGTTATCTTACTACACATTTCCCTTTGAGTCAAGGTGTATAAGACATCTCTAAAATTGAGGGGTACATGCTTCCCTACTGTCATTATACTATATTACTTTGGTATGTAAGGTGGCAAGCTTGGATGTATAAGTTCATTTTACGAAAGAAGCTTTGCCTTAGTGATGACAAAAGAATTGAGCTCTGTAACGGCTTATTCATTACTTCAAAGTAAACATTTCGTCTTGCAATGTCAAAACAGAAATTCTCTCATAATTGATAATGATTCGGACATGCATATCTAAACACTTTATTCAAGTATTTTCTACTATAGATATGAGAGAAGGCTGTATTGAATATGAATCATGGTCAGGCTGGGAAGAATTAAAAATATCAATGAGAAAAGAAGGTCAGTGTGTCTGAAGTAAGCCTACAATGCATTAAACATTCACTAACAACAATTTTTTTCACCATTTTCAAACAACAACAACCTTGGGCATTTTCCTTTTAAGTGGCCTGTCTGAAATGGCCTTTGTGTCCTGTCAGAAGAGTGGTAACCGGGGCAGATTTAAATAGTTTTGGTATGAATGATATCTAATTTCTTGTAATAAGTACACATTCTTCAGTTTCATGGGATTATGAGCCTGTAATTAAGAAACTTGTTTTTTTTTTCATTAATTTAGTTGTAAATTGTACATTTATGTGGTTAATATTATTTCAGTCAAGTCATAACAACAATGACACATTAAACTTCATTGCTTCATTCCATAATTTATACATGGATACTTGTACATGTAGTTCATAATGCTATTATTATGTTTTTTTTTCTAACGTACGGGTTTCCCTCTTTTCTGAGTGGCGTGCCATAAGCAAGGCAGAAGAAAAGGCCCTGAGGAAAATGTAACTCGAGTTGTCCTTTTTGGAGAAGAAACTGGACAAGACTGGCCAACAGAGACTGTTTGAAATATCATTAAATTTATAGTGCTTCTTCGTGACATTTGTAATGATTCCCAGTCGCCTCACAGACTCTATACATTTCAAAAGTGGACATAAAAGTGTTACTGTTATGTGAAAAAAAACCCAAAACCTAGATATCTATATTTCTTTATTTAAATATGTTACCGATTCCCTGTAAAATTCGGACTGTTCTAGTAAAATTTCCTAAAAGCAGTCACTTACTGGCCCAGTTAATTTTTTCAGCTGTGACATGTACTCCAATTTATTTTATAAATGTTTAATGTTCATACTAAATGTTGTCTTGGTCAATAATGACATTTTGAAATGTGGCCTACCCAGGGTCTAGATGCAAACGTGATAGAAAATGTGTGGAATGATATGTCAAAACTTTTGACAAATGCCCGTCAAACCAGCAGACAAACTCTGTTAGATTCAGTGATTTATGCTTGGGCCAGCATAAGCCCTGAACGCATCAGACAATTATATGAATCCTTGCCTCGCAGACTGGCAGCTATTATTAGGTCACGTGGCTATGCCACTAAGTACTAATTTAGGACTTGAAACTGCATATCTTGGTAGAATGTATATTTTGTTCTCTTTTTTTTTTTTTTGTGAAATTTGATGTTAATAACAGTCATTTATCTCCCCCAAGTATAAGTTCAGTAGGGGTGACACTTCTATTGTCCAGTGTGTGTATATGTTTATGGGACCTTAGGGATGGAGTGTCCAAACTTTTATGTTTTAATATTATATCGTTTGGCAGAGAGGACAGACGTTCACTGGAATGTCATTTTCACAAGCCAGTTGGGACGTTTTCTTTCGACTTCTAGGTGATTTATCTCAAGGGGTGCAATAAAAAGCCATCTATCATCGATAGAAAATAAAACTCATGGCGACCGTCCCCAGTCACCATCCCATCACCTCTTTCTATGAAATCATTCCAGCACATCGTCCAAATAATCACCTCTGAAAAAATCGTCAGCATACAGCGCCGCTTTGACACTACTGATCTCGAATTCTAACGTGATATAACGCACATGAAATCAATCACCAAGCTGAGGAGAGCGACGAAGACGAAACCTTGAGACAGGAGCCCCCCCGTAGCTAGCTCCGCCCACCGTAACAGACATCGGACAATAGAGAGGCTTATGTGTAATCTCCTTCTGTTGTAACTCCTTGCTTACACGAAAGGATATTTACAAGTAGACGAAACCTTGAGACAGGAGCCTTACTTTAAATATAAAACTTTTTGAAATTTTCAAGTGATAATGGAGACAGAGCAGTCGGCAGTACTCTTCTGTCTAATTCTGCTGTTTGCGGCAGACCATGTAAACGTTAAGGGAGAAATGACAGTGGATAGCGATGCAACTTACATGGTAAATGATCTTGTTTGTACAACGTCCAGGGCTCAGCAAAACAGCGCAAGAACGGGATCGAAATATTTGAATATTTTAATGTATTTCAATTCCTGTATTTCAGCAATATCTCCTTGACTATGGGTGGGTTCCCCCTCAAGATCCCAGGACCCGCTCTATCAGATCGGAGGAATTGAGGAAAAAAATTATCATGGAATTCCAGAAACTTGTAGGCCTGCCTATGACAGGTAAAATTCAGTAGGCCTACAATCTGACACCTTTTTGCTTATCTTCTCTTTCCTTTTTTTCCACTTACCCACATTGCATCCACACATGCATGCATTCTATGTTGTCATTGAACTTTATCAGAAAACTAGATTAGAAGTACCCTCATAATGCTTTCCATATTGCAGTGCTACTTTGTAACTTTTTTCATGTTACGAATAACCCAGCAGGCATAGTCGCATTGGATCAACGTTGAAAACAGGTTGATACGTTGAATTGCCGTTGATCTACCTAAATTCAACGTTAAATCAACGTTGATCCAGCCACGTCAAAACACCGTCATAATGTGACGTTGACTCAACGTTGTCATTGGCATTGTCATTGGTCATTGACACAACCTTGCAGACATGCATTGTAATTTAAAATATTAATTATTGAAAACGTGATGATAAAGTTGACAGTTCTCGGTATCCTGTTATAGATAGACAGGTTGAGGTGACTGTGACTTTGTTATATATAATTATAGTTTTATTCTTTTATATATATATATATATATATATATATATATATATATATATATATATATATATATATATATATATATATATATATAAGAAAATAACTATATATATATTAATCTAAACCTTGGAAATTTTAACTTAAAGGCCATACATATATACCCTACATATATTTAGCCATCAAACATGTCCTACTGCTAAACACATTCAGGCTAAAAGGGTGTACCATGCTTAGGTGCAAAACATGCTTAGGAGCTAAATGCTTTGAAAAAATCAGACAAAGCAGGCACTTGGATGTTTTTACAGTGTATGTTAAAATTGTGTACCTGTGTTTTGTACCAAAATAAAAACATTTCAGGTCATTTTAATGTCTTTTCATGCAAGAATGGTGTCTAACAACTGGGGTTGATACAATGTTGTTATCTGACGTTGAGTCAACTTTCAAATCCAATGTTTGTCCAACGCATTATCAACGTTATGGTTCAACGTTGTTTCAACATTAAAACAACATAATTTGCCCGCTGGGAAAGTGCCAGTGGTGTTGTGTATGGGTGGAAAAGTTTATTTTTTGTATATAAGAAAAGTTTGGCATAGTCAAACGACATTTTATGGCGACAACAATCTCCAGAGCTTATTTTACGCACATGCTCAATTCTAGAGGGGTAGTCCCCATTGAGGCACATGTTGCTACTTATATCATGGGGCGTCACTGCCTGACTCCATTTGCGCTCGATTAATTCTGTTGACGCGCACGTTACGATTAAGCTACAAGTTATCTCCAACCTTCAACTCAAATCTTCAGTTCAAACAATTTCACCCACCGCCTTCCCCGCCTCCTCCTACATACCACAATTGTCTCCTCTGCTGAAGGAACTTTGCTTGCATTATATTTGACCATCATACTGCGTGCGTTTTTACTTTGATTTCTCAGTTTTGTATACCTGTCAGGAGCACCACTGCCCCATGAAAGTGCCAGTACACAGTTGTCTGCTGGAAATGCCCCAGCAAAATCTGGATGTATTCTTCCAGAGTAATGAAGGGCCGGAGTCTTGTCTTATACAACTTCTGCTTGCATGAATCTGTGGCCCACCACGCCCTGCTGCATCCACACGATCTTCCTAGTCCAGAGGAAATGGTGCAATAGGATGAGGGTATCCATTTTGCATGACCTTACATGTCTTTTAAAGGCTACCTCTATACTGGATAGTCATAAGCCAAGCAAGCCTTTTGGGTTGACCATACATTTACAGACATAAGGTGTAAAGAGTTTTAATTTTTCTTCTGTAGCGTTGGACTATTTACAATACCAATCATCTGCTGCAGATCAAGTCTCCATGGTCCATCCTTCCATTCTCGGTTTTTGCTTCCACGATTATTATTCATTCCAATGTGTTGTTACAGGAGTGTTGCAAAAAATCTGATTTGCCTACCTGCTATTTTCATGTTGTATGAGAAGTTTGATTCTATTTTTAAGACCCAGTCATGCTTTTCTCATAATATGGCCCAGCAAGCTTTGCGGGTCCGTCTGTACATCTGTTGAAGTCAGGAATATAATGGGAACAGCCATATTAGAACATACCTATCTAGGTTATCCACGACACTATATTCTTCGTTCATGTTTTATTCTGACCGTTGACAATTATAAACTGGAAGCAAAATTGCTCTTCCACATAGAACCACTTAAAACTGTTAACTATTATACTAATCAACAAGTACGGTGCAATATAGGATGGCATGGCAATTATAGAGAGTTTACTCTTCCAGCCGTTTTCAGCATATGGGAAAAACTGACTCTCCCCCCTTTCCTTGGTTTAAAAAAAAGGGGGAGTAGGGGTTAGGTCACCCGCTAACAGCATTGTCATTCCGGTACTTATTTAGAATGTATTGTGAGTCCTGCAATATGCAATGCATTGGCTTCGCCTTTGCAATCAGACAATCTAAATTAGATGTAATTCTGTTGTCAAATAATTGCTTATGCTGAATCACTGCTTAGGATAACCAGTGCAAGCGAATATTCGACATAGTTGGGGTGGCTTCTTTGCAACCCCACAAACGAAATTTGTGCAAAATTGTTTGTAAATAATAACTTTTGCTGACGTGTCACATCATAATTTTTAGGATGATGAGTCTTATTGAATATTTGATAAATATATTTTTTATCCCTAAGGCTATAAGTATAACATTTAATACAGGCAACAATTTGCTACTTTGTTATTATTGTTAAAATGATGAGAATACTGAGGATATATAATAAAAGCGGCCTTGTATGGCCAAATCACGAACAATTGATAGTCTTTGTTGCCATCTTTCTTGTTATGAATGGGATTATGAAAGTTTGTGGTACACTGGGATGGAGGAGACATAAAATACCTTGTGTCAGGTTATGGCAATTGTTTTGTTTCATTGACTTCAGGTGTTTTTGATAAAGACACGAGGAAAATGATGCACATAACACGTAGGCCTAATGGTAATTCTGATAGAATAGGAACTGGAAGTGTTGGAGGCCGAAGTAAAAGATACACTTTACAAGGTAAGAGAGAGCAATGAACACACACATATGCATTCCTCCCCCTTTCCCCTCCGCCCACAAACACACATGTAGGCAAAGTTGTGACGTTTGTAAATAGCCCATTATTTTATCTGCTCCAAGATAAAGTGGAAATATCACCTTATGCCATTTTAAATAGATTTAACCAAGAAGGTACATTCTGAACACAAATCATAATTTTCTGAAATTTTCTGGCTTAGGGCTCTTTCCCATTGAAACTCTTGATCTATGTAGATTGATCCAACTCTGCGGGGACTCTTACTGAATGTAGTCAGATTAATGCCCCCTCTTTTTTCATTCAGAGGTTTCAATCTACGTAGACTGATAGTTTCAATGGGAATGAGGTATTTAGCTCAGATCATGCCTTGAAGACATATGAAATTCCCACCCATTATATTTTTGAACTAGGTGATCTTACTACTACTAGTGGCCCTTAGAGCAACAACGGGCTTCTCAGTTTGCTCTGCAGGGTCTTATTTTGGGACAAGCATGGGAGAAAAAATAGAAATGTAATTGAAGAGTTGTAATTGAAGTTTGCCAGGCTGGTCTTCAAATATTATTCTATGCTGTGGATTTCTCTTGCGTCCTGTTATTAACTTAATTGTAGGTGAGAGCCTTGTTAAGTCCTGATTCTATACATTACTAGTAATGGACCCCCCCCCCCCCCCCTTCATGTCGTAAAACGTTAATACACATAGCGCAGAGAATAAGAACTTGATGCTTAGTCATTACTAATATGTTACCTCTGAAGGTCACTGAAAACTTTCTAACAGGAATTATAGGCAAATTGTTAATTTCCCCCTCCTTTCAACTCCTTAGAAAATACATTCACTCGACTGCATCAAGGGAGTAGGTTGTTTGTATCTTTTCACCTTCAGTGCTTGGTAAATATAAAAATTTAGACACTTATTTCAGTGGCACTCGCATATACACTGGTTTACCATTCAGTGCAGGTACACAGTTTAATTTAATAGTTTAGTCCCCATCGCTTTGTTTGCAAGAATTGATTGCCCAATGCATACAGTACCTGCAATTTGTCGTACTCAGGTTTCAGTAGATTTTATGTCTTAGGCCGGTCTCCTTCCCCCTGCAATTAATTAAATACCAAAATTTTTGCCAAGTGCATTTGAAGATTTGACTTGCATAAATTTGATAATTTCATTAAATTTTATTACAAGCCAGTATGACCATGATTACAGAACTCTGAATTTGGTATAGACACAACACTTTTATCAAGGCACTCCCCCCCCCCCCCAACCCTGAACTGAATTCAAAATACTCTAAATTGGTAAAAATATTTTCTGGTATCACATGTCTGTTTTCTCTATGCCAGTCCAAGAAATAAATAAATAAATTAATTAATTAATTTCTGTTACACTGAAATTACAGCACAGCAAGAGTCCATTTTTATCCAAAACATAAAGATAGCTCACATTTCCTAATTTCTTTTTTTTTAAATATATATATATATATATATATAATTATCCCATGCTGTCTGGTATGGAGACCAATTGTGGATAAGAGAAACAGTGAAGCATTTCACCCTGTACTTAAACATTTCTCAATATACCAAATATGCATATGATACATAACATTACTCCGACTATATGCTCTGAATTCAGTCACTTGAACTGCCATATCAAAACTTATTTCCTTGGAACTACTGAGCTTGGTATATCACATATACATATAACAGTGGAATAATTTGATGGACCAGCACTGACTTTCTTTTTACTGAACTGATATTGCACCTTTGGACAGTGTTACAAATCCTGTTGGCCCCATGCACCAGTATTTCATATCATATGATCAGAAGTTGACATACTCACTGTGTGGTAGTATATAGCATTTAAATGATCCCTACAGGATATGTGCGAAAAACATTCTCAACGTGCATTTATTGTTATCTTGTTTTCTCTTTGTTGAATGATAGTGTAGCAGTAGAAGAGAAATGAGTTCCTGAAAGAAAAAAATATGAAGTGACCTCTGGGACCTGTTTTGGCAGCAGGGTTTGGTGTCTAATTAACAACTGTAGACAAAATAATATGCTGTTTGTAGTCTTGAATGATCCCAGGTTATTATTATTATTATCACTAAATGCTGATCATTTATCTCTCAAGTTATAAAAATAATTGTTTTTTAGGAAAATATTAATTACTGTGTGATATTGTTAATGGATGGTAACTATGTAATTATTGAATTGATTTGTGTACACTTTCATAATTTTTTTAAGTAGTTGCGTAAGAATTTGTATCTCTATCACAAGTCCCATCTGCATGATAGAGAAATTATATTAGTGACCTTATGTTTTGTAAGATGTGTTACAGAAGAATTTATTGGCTAGTTGAAAAAAGATGTAAAATTTTCTGTCTGTTTTCAGTCCTCAGATATGATCTTTACCACGTATTATGTAAAAGCAGTAGGCTTTTTACAAGAAATTACAGCAAGATCAATAAATGTGTTAAAATAATCAAATGTCTTGTTAGAACATCATGTTTTGAACGTGTACTTACCCACCTCTTATGTGGATGAAATATTTGTTTCGTGTCAACTTGAAAGTATGCTTGTAGCACCGGTGATTGGCAACTTGGGCAAGGGAATGATTCATGAAATATAGACACCTGAGTAAGATTTTCTGACACTATTCGATTGTCGTTCGCTAAATTCGTGCGTTTGAGACTGGATTTTGCGTCCCGACATTGCCGTTCTCAAACAGAGTTGCTAAAATTCGGTTGTTCACAGTGTGACCAGAAAGGGCCACAACTAACACAATGACATGTTTTATAATCACTCTGTAATGTTGGCCCAAGCACTGCCCATGGAATAAATAAACTTCCCATACAATCGATATGATATGATCTGTGAAATATTATACATGGAATTTACCATACAGGCACGCACAATACCTTGACGGGTCACTTAATAGCACCAATACAAAACATTCTACATAATATCCAGCATTCGTTCGTAATTCGCTTGGTAGACGCTTCCTAATGTTATACAAAATTCATACCTGTATATTTGCGGCCTAAGTACGCAGACAGGTCACCGTCTAATTTAAAAGACTCCGATACATGGTTACATTTCTGGTAAGAACGCTACGTTTTATGATGTTGCATGTTATGATGCAACCAGAATTTTCAGTTCAGCAGATCAAGGCATGAGGGGAGGCTAAAGAAAAAAGTCATATGTAGGTCGCGGGTAGAAAGTGTATAACACGTTCACGTTAAAAAATCCAAGGAAAGAATTAAAGAATTCTTAAAATTCCAAAATGAAAGTAGACCTTTCTTCTTTGGATGGCATGACGCTGTTCTTAATATGCATTTTCTCGGAAACATGACTTCTAAAAAAATTCAGAATGAACCAACGGTTCTTATTACTACGTAAAGATACATTATTAATCAACTCGCGCATGAATGAAAATAAAAAGCCAAATATAAGCAGGACATGTAAACCTGATATGTGAGGAGACCAGAAATGAAAGTACATGTACTCAAATAAATGTATGCCTTCCAAGAATGCTAAACACCACAATTTATTCCCGTCTTCACATATATTTGTTGTCTCAGAGGTGTGCATACGAGTTTATGTTTATTCACTCAGTTGTCCTTTATTAGAAATCCGCCTGGATTAACACGACCTGTGGTCCTTCTTTTAAGATTTACAGAAGTCACTGGTGTAGTTCTTACAATCATAAATAAAATTTTGCAGAATATGGTTGGCCGATCCAAAATAATAAAGTTCACCATTTTTAGCGACCTTTGGGTTGAAACTATGCCTTTTCCTATATTAACAGAAAATGCCAATATTTAATTAGTTCGTATGGAGATTATCTATATGTTAGGATTTATGAAACGAATCATGAAAAGTCAGGCCTTCCTGACCGAAATTTGTCTCTTTCTTTTGCCTTCAAAATTTGCAATGCACGCCCTTGCGATTTCTTACTTTTCTGTGTAAATATAATGAATTTATTCAAACGCTTATCAAGTTATAATAAGACAAAACGAAATAAGGTCTATTTTTTTCTTTTAGATATTTTCTTTTAAAAAAGACAGGCATAGAATAATCAATGAAAGTTAAAGGTACTTTAATTACATATACCTTATGATAAGTGATTCTTTTTAGCCGATGTTTTGTCGGACAGCTCATTTTACTCTTCGTAAGACCAACGCCGTCAAAAAATGGGCAGACACACATGAAATTCATGTGAGCATTTGTAGATTGAATGTTTTCCTTTGTGAAGGCCATTTCAGCGCTGGTAAGCAGGTCAATCCTTCCATCGTGCAAAAAATATAATGTAAAGGAAAGATCGGATTTCTTGTCGTTAAACGACATTAACCAAAACCACACGCGTGACCAGAATGACAGTGTGCCAAGCTTGGTGACTCGAGCGCATGATCTCATTATGTAGACCTCGGCTCCTTCACGGTGACACACTTTCCTTCCATTTTTACTTCCAGTGGTGGGGGCTGATAGGAAATATCCATTTTATTTCTATTCAGTATGGACAGGTCGTATCTTTGAATCACGGCTAAATGACCCGTCCGGATGGATGAGAGAGAAAACCAAGTTTTTTTTTCTTTTTTGATAGATGAGGGGTGGCGTTATTTTAAATTAATTGGTAATAGGTAATTGGGAGGGGGATTGAGAAAGAAAAGTATATAGATAGTTGGAGAGGGGCAAGGGTGAAGGGAGGGGGGTAGAGGGTTAATACATGTATTTTATGTACTTCTGTTGCTCCCTCACTTTCCATAAGCCAAATCTTAGATTTTTTATTCATCGCAAGAGTAAGTGATCAGGCCCTTTTTTATTTTTCATTTAATAATGATAATAATATTAATGCAATGTAATTAATTTCTTCGAGTCGAATTAGAGAGATTACTTCCCGTTTGGATGAAAACAAAAAGCGCCGATAACCGAAACAATTCTAATGATGAGAACATTGTCATAGTCATAATTGAACTGGGGATATTATCAACATCAAAGCCACATCCCGGCCAGTCAGACCAGTGTAATGGCTGATGTCAGGTTATTGTCTGCACTGACCGCTTCCCGTCTGTCCGAAGATCAAGTAAATCTGTGACAAACCACTAACCCTGCATTTTGGGAAATGTTTGTTTACTTTTACCACGGGTTTGTTGTTGTTCGCTTTGGTAATATATAATTGACCAACACGAGTCCAGAGTCCTGTTAAATACAGTGTTTAATTCTTCCCTATAAAATAATTTCTCTATACGATTTATTCTGGAAGTATCTCTAAACCATAATATTAAAGGTATAAATACTACAGAACATGGAAAGGTAAACTGCATAAATAAAATCGTTATAATATTACAAAGAAGAAACAGAAAATGATTTAAAGACATCAAGAATACATTTCTGCCCTCAGCTCGTGCGAAAGGCAGCATCTCGGAGAGGTCCCACTGCCCGCCACAAAGTTTACACTCTTGTGAATGAATTTGGTCATTTATCGTCAGGTTCAACTCAATTTTTTTTTCATAAAATTAGGTTACGAGTAAACTGACAGGTAGACCCTGGCAGGAAGGACGGAAGAAAATCCTGCCACAAGGAAGTTGACCACACAATATCAGTAGGGTCTATTCGGTTGGTCCGTTAGGTTGTATGTAGGGGTATTCCCCGTAACGTCTGTCCATAAATCTTAACACTAAACTGCATAGTCATAGCCTTTAATCACGGCAGCCTTCCCCATTGATAGGTCAAGGTGACCCCCTTTTTTTAAAGACAGGTGAATCAACAGGTGAATGAAACCGAAAGACGGAAATCCACAGGTGACATAACGAATTCCAGGGTTGAATTTATGAAGAAGTTTTATTGATATTTCTTCAAAAGATTTTTTTGAAAAATATTGGCATAAATTGAAGGTGAATAACACGACAAATACTGAAATGTTGATAGTAATTAATAAAGATGATTTTGACTCAAGCTTTAAGTCTCTTTGTATACATCGAAACATACAGACAATTGAGCCGATGGTTTGATGATAATGATACGTCGAAGGAGGAAACCGCCGATGAGATAATCATTACACGATTGACGTACAGTTCGATTATCAGTATCTGAGAAAATGGTGTAAGCTCATGGGCGGGGGAGTGCCAGCGAAATCTCATCAGATAAAGAGACAGAGCTTTGACGCGAAAAAAAAAAAAAAAAAAAACTCAACAAACGTAATACAGAAAGAGGCTATGATATATCTAATGGTAAAACTGGTGATTTTTTGTACTCATATTAATATACATATTATGTATTTTATTTATATATATATTTACGGTACTGTCACAGAAATAAATCTATTTTAAATAAAATACTCGAATTGCCAAGTGTTCGTGTAACTAATATTTCCTACGATTAACCAACCATCCCAAAGGAAACAAGTCTTTTTAAAACAGAAAAGACTATTTAAAATGTTCCCACGGCAAAACCGTGTCGCTTGTAAAGTATTATTGAGAAAGCGTAAGATAATGACATAATATCACTCTGTCAATAAACTACATTTATCTTTTTGTTCCCACTTTTTCTTCCGTTTTTTTTTCTTTTTTTTTTCTTTTTTTTTTTTTAAGAACGTTACGCATAAAATAATGCGATTTTTTCAAGAATATTACTCTGTCGCAGTTTATCAGTAAAATTGCCGCTTAGAGGAAGTAAACAACCAGGAAGAGAAAAAAACTATAACTTATATAATATAAAGATTTAAAAATGAATAAAATCCAAAACAAATCTAAGACAAAAAGTGAGTAACAGGGGTGGTCTTGTCTTCGCTACGCTAAGACACCTGAATAGACCTTTCAGGTGTGTGTACAGGGTTTAACGAAATAAAATGCACCAAAAATATAACAATAAACTTGCTTTATTTTTAATACAGTATTGAAGGACATCTAATTTACAAAGTTAACGACTGGTTTTAGTGCGAAAGAAGAGAAAACTAAGAAAGCGAATAGAATTTATAAAAAGAAACAACTCTAAACATGTTAAAAATTTTATTGACACCCTGTTAGAGAAGGGGTACTGAGTGACGTCACGAGAGGCTTCACCCATATATGGTCATATCGGTCAAAAGAATAGGGAAACCCCTGCTAGAGCAATAGACCGAGTAGCTGAGTGTCGCGTGCTTATTATTTCAATGACTCACGAGCAGGGCATATAAAAGGAACGCGCAGGGGCTTCTTAAGTAGATCAAGATAGAGCGTAAAGTGCAAGGAAACGGAAGATCGACATACAGTATACTTACACGAAACTTACCATAAATCTGAAACTTTTTGAGAATTTTAAGTGACAATGGAGACAGGGCAGTCGGCAGTACTCTTCTGTCTAATTCTGCTGTTTGCGGCAGACCAGGTGAACGTTAAGGGAGAAATGACAGTGGATAGCGATGCAACTTCCATGGTAAGTGAGCTTGTTTGAACAATGTCCAGGGCTCAGCAAAACAGCGCGGGAACGGGATGGAAATATTTGTTACGTTTGGCTTATCAGCTTACCGATGGAGATTGGCCTTGAATTTAATATAGCCAATTTTTCTGTCACTGTCATTAGTTATGAAAACTTATGTTAAAGGTCGAATAGATACAGCTAGATCGCCGCTAAATTATTTTCAACAACTCCCAGCTTACATAATTAAAACATGAATTTCTTAATCACAACGGAAAAGGAATTTGTTTAAGGATAAGGAATATATCCTTAGTGAGCATTCGGAGCTGTAGGAATCAAAAGATTAAAAAGGAATTAAGATATACTTGCCTCTGCTTGGAAAAGCTATTCTAGCACTGGGTTTACGTACGGCATTTTGAGGAGCTGAAAAGTCCATCTACACGTAGTAAAATCAGACTGATGAAACTTTTTAGGTAACTCTAACTATTTAGTGAATGTGTACACATTTTGATGATTATTTTGATGTATTTCGATGCCTGTATATTTCAGCAATATCTCCTTGCCTATGGGTGGGTTACCCCTCAAGATCCCAGGACCGGCGCTCTCAGATCAGAGGAATCGGTGAAAAACGCCATCATGGAATACCAGCAATTTGCAGGCGTGCCCATGACAGGTAAATTCACTACAATCTGACAACTTTTTTTTTAGCATTTACCCTTATTGCGTCCCCAATGGATGTATTTTATGTAATAAAATAAAAGTTTTCTAGTGGACTTTCACTTCATCATTGCATTAAATATTCTGAATATTTAATCTGAAAACTAGAAGGACCCTCAGAATACTTTCCTTATTGCAGTGTTACATTGAACTTTTTTCATGTTACTGTAGTGCCAGTGGTGTCGTATATGGGTGATGTATGGGTGGAAAAGTTGATTTTTTGTATTTATAAATGCCTTGTGTCAGGTTATTTCAGTTGTTTTCATATTTTGTTTCATTGACTTCAGGCATCATTGATGATGACACAAAGAGAATGATGAACATGCCACGTTGTGGTAACTCGGATAGAATCGGAACTGGAAGCGTGGGAGGCCGAAGGAAAAGATACACTTTACAAGGTAAGAGAGAGCAATTAATTATGGACACACACACACACATGCTCCCCCTCCCCCCCCCCCCCCCCACACACACACACACACACACACACACCTGCGGGAAAGTTTTGTACTAGTAGCAGTTTTAAGTAGCTCAATGTTTTATCTGTTCCAAGTAAAAGTGGAAAACACTATATCACCTTATGCCAGTGTACATAGATTTAGGCAAGTACATTCTGAATGTACATTCTGAACACAAATCCTAAATTGTCCAAGACTTTATAGCATAGGGCTCATTCCCATTGAAACTCTTGAACTATGTAGATTGACCTGACTCTGTGGGGACTCTTACTGAATGCAATTGTATTAACCTGTTAACTCCCCCTCTTTTTCATTCAGAGGTATTTGATCTATGTAGACTGATAGTTTCAATGGGAATGAGCCCTTTATCTCAGATCATGCCTGAATGAGCTAAACTCTTGAAGGCATATGAAATTCCTATCCATTATATTTTTGAACTGGGTGATCTTTCTAGTGGCCTTTAAAGCAACAATGGGCTTCTCAGTTTGCTCTGCTGGGTCATATTTTGAGACAAACCTTTTGGAGAAAAAAAAGAAATGCAGTGTATTTGTAATTGAAGTTTGCCAAGCTGTTCTTCAAATATTATGTTACACTGTGGATTTCTCCTGCATCCTGTTATTAACTCATAAGAGCCAGCTAGAGAGCCATGTTTAGCCCCAATTCTATCCATTACTAGAAATGGATTTCCACCCTTCATGTCATAAAACATTAATATACATAGCGCAGAGAATAAGAATTTGATGCTGAGTCATTACTAATATATTACCTCTAAAGGTCACTGAAAACTTTTTAAGAGGGATAGGCAAATGGTTTATTTCCCCCTCCTTTCACCTCCTGAGAAAATACATTCACTCTGCATCAAGGGCGCAGGTTGTTCTTTATCTTGTCACCTTTAGTACTTGGTGAATGGAAAACCAAATCACTTATTTCAGTGGCACTCACATATACCCTGGTTCACTATTTCAGTATGATCAAAGCCGTGCAGGTACACAGTTTAATATAATAGTTCAGTCCCCTTTGCTTTGTTTGCAAGAATTGTTTGCCCAGTGCATACCTGCAATTTGTCGCACTCAGATTTCAGTAGATTTTATGGCTTAGGCTGGTCTCCTTCCCCCTGCAATTACTTACATACCGAAATTTTAGCCAAATGCATTTGAAGATTTGACTAGCATAAAATTGATAATTTTCAGCAAATATCACTACCAGCCAGTATGAGCATGAATACGGTACTTTCAATTAGGTATAAAACCAATGCAAACTTTGGCCCCCCCCCAAAAAAAATTGTGAAAAAATTAGAAAAATCAGAATAAGTCCAGTATTAGCTAGGAGCAAAGGTGACCAGCTTACATCTCACTCCAAATCGAATGAGCCTCATTACAAGTCATATCTTGTACTTGTTGAGCTTTAAGCCAAATGTAAATATCCAAATGCCACTATCTTGAATGGTCAGTTATGTCCACTATCTCTGATGGTCAGTATTGGGGCTATTATATGCCCTAGTCAATTGAGAATAAGTCTCTCAAACATTTTCAAGTGTGAACCATGTTAGCAAAGAGTTTACTTCGCTTGTAAAGGATTTAGCCCTGTTCACAGAAAAGATAATATTTAAGGTTTTTGAATAAGTTTTTCATTGAATCAAACACTTCCCAACAACCTGTAAGTATGACTGTATTATATATCAAAATCTCAAAACTAAATCTACAAGATTTGTGTTTCAAGCAAAAGTTTACATTAAATTTATTTAACTCCTTTAAAGTCATTTACTTTTTAAAGACCCTGTAACCAAGGCCAAAAAAAAAAAAAAAAAAAAAAAAAGGGCCCCACATGTTAAACTGACCCTTAAAGAACACTGGTCACCCACAAGTAGCTGGGGTCATACAGGGCACGGTGTTTCACAGTGTTAAGAGGTACCCCCCTACCCCCCTGTCCCTTTATTTAAATGTCAGTTGACATGCATGTCCACTACTGAAATATGACTCATTCTCTAGATCTAAACTGTTAATCATGGTATTCAAATACATTGGGATGGAGGGGGATGACTAATTTAGATTTTGGGATTTTCATTAACATGATTCAGCTACATGAACCAGTTTGTGGTATTTTAGGCATTTACTGTGACCAAATTGTCATATACTTCCAGGTATGATATGTAGGGTTTTTTTTTTTTTTTTTTTTTTTTTTTTTTTTTTTGGGGGGGGGGGGGGAGAAGCACCATTTTTAGGCACTCAGCTGGCCTTGGCATGTTGATCCACTGTTAAAAGCCCACTGGAAAAACCTGATCTTCCGAGTTCTCATCAGATTTCATACATATTAAGTAATAGGGGGCATGTTGACAATAGTGATACACTCTGTAGACCTCTGCTTTCAAATATTGACAAAGACAGGTTTGAGTATCTGAACTGAAACATACGTCATCTCTTTATTTTGGTGAAATAAAGCTCGCTGGGTGTCTACAAATAATTTAGCCCTATAAAGACTGGTACGAGCAATAGATGATTTTTATCGTGACATTTAACGTGGACATGGACACAAGCACAAAAGGACAGACATAGAAATGAATACACACATTTATGTACACTCACCATGCATTTTCACATGAAATACACTGTATACATGTATACACTGCAAGCCAATATCTGCATACAAATGCATATTGGATTTTTTTTAGGTAAAATTAAATTATAATAAGATATATAATCCTAAGTCATAAAATTAAATGCATGGGTGGATCTTAACTGGGGATGGTGGGTTGGGGGGGGGGGGGCAAAGAAGACATAAAGATTGTATCTTCCTTTCTTCTGCATATATTTTATCTTATATATTACCTGTGACAGGAATGGTTTTAAATTAGCAAAAGTAGAACCGTTTGTCAAAGTGCGATATGTGCATGCATTGTATCCAAGGTTTGTTAAAACACACACTGTTTCTAACTTAAAGAATGCACACACAGTGAAGGAGTGAACTCTAAACTATGGATACTAGACTTGTGAGTCAGAGACGTGATATTCCCCCTTCACCACATGTGATGATCAACAACCATAACATTGTGGTTTGATGTGTATCAGGGTCTGTTTTATAAATCATGGTGGTTTCACTTTTACAGTGCTGTGTACTATGAGGTATGATTCAGCAGGACTGTTATAAAAACCACAAATTACACAATCAATGGCAGAGCTGTATTAAATTATATTTGATGGGGGAAAGAGATCAAGAAAATGGATTGAAGTGCTTAAGAGTCACTTTGTGCAGAATTTTGGTATTAAATATACTGCATACAATAACATTTTATGAAGACTAAAGGAGGAGGGGAGGGGGGAGTTTCACACCTTGCCCCTTTCCCAAAATATGACCAGTGTTTAAGTGTCAAGTTGAGTGCACCTGCACTACTAACTAAAAGTCTGGTTTGGGATATATTTCTCCAATGACTCATTTCGTTGTGTTGGTTTTGCCAGAGGTCCTGGCATGGAACACTTGTACAGTGAGACGACCATTGTTTTGGGGATATATCAATTGATCATGCTTTCTTTTTACCCTTAAATCAGAGATGGGAATGAACAGAGGTTCCCATTGTTTGAAGCTACAGTACGTAAGATCTTAAGTTAGTGTGGAGTTACATCATGGGAAACACTTAATTGTTGATATACTAGTAATCTTACCATATGGCTTTTATCACAGAAGAGTACTAAATTTATTGATCTATGCATACACATTTATCTAGGCATGACACATCAACTTCTGCCCAATCTCAGCAACTGTCATAATTTTTAAACAGTTTGTTGACAAAAAATAAGATATAAACAAACTTAGAAACAATAATGTGTTTTATCTGCGTAATATAATGGCAATTAGTAGACCCTTTTAATTAGTAGACCCTTTTAGATGTTAAAATATTTATTTGAATAGTCATGTAAATTAATAATTGCAGGCAGCAAATTCCCCAATAACGAGGTCACCTACACCATCAGTCAGTATACCCCAGACATGGTCACGGCTGACGTGGATCGAGAAATCGCCAGAGCTTTTCAAGTGTGGAGCAATGTCACCCCATTGCGCTTTATACGACGTGACACTGGCAAAGTTGACATCGAGATTAAGTTTGTAGCTGGTAGTCATGGTGACGGCAACCCTTTTGATGGCAGAGGACGCACTCTGGCCCATGCTTACTTTCCACAGTTTGGTGGCGATGCTCATTTTGACGAGGATGAGCCATGGACCCTGAACACTAGATCTGGTAAGTTTTGTATTAAATGTCTGTCAAATATCTCTATTCTCATAATATAAAGTGTCCTTGTGACTAAAATCTATGTAAAGTTTCCATATATCTGCTGTATTGTGTTCTGGTGTTTAAAATTAATCTAATTTTCTTCTCTGGGAAAAATTGTCATTTGTTCAGTTTTTGTCTTTAATTAATTAATTAATTAATTAATTTTTCAAAAGTTATTTTATCATACAATATCCTTGAATTGTCTGGAATGGAAATTTTGTACAAAACTCTAAACCAGCTTACCATGTTTTCATTTGCTACTGTATGAATACCAGGTATACATAAACATAATAATTATAATGTTTATTTTAGGGGTAAACCTGTTCCAAGTGGCAGCCCACGAATTTGGTCACTCTCTTGGACTTTCCCACAGTGATGTCCAAAGTGCGTTGATGGCCCCTTTCTACAGAGGATATGTCCCCGATTTTAAACTGGACACAGATGATATCATGGGGATTCAGGAACTTTATGGTATGTTAATTGTGTTATTTGTTGATTGATTGTGTATAATTTGTTAATACATGTGGGTTTAATTAGGAAAAAGAAACATTTGTGATTTGTTTTTAAAAATATTACTTGAAATTGCTTACAACTGCTAATTATTACAGAAATGTAATGATTGCAAAGGAATTTTTTAACATGGCGATGTGAAAAATACTTATAAATGTTTACAGAATGGTAATTTTATTTAAAACAACCTGTTGATTTTCTGTTTATTTCTGACTTCAGGTCGTGCACCAGTGGTCGTTAATCCTCAACCCAACCCCGCCACAACTACTACCATGCCTCCACCCCCCTCTGGGGCCCCTGACATCTGCAACATGAGAAACTTTGCTTTAGATGCTGTTACCACCATGTCAGATGGCAGCACCTACTTCTTCAGAGGTAAGAGGAGCCCAACTGACAGTGCTTAGAATGACATTTTTGTCTTATGTAGCTTTTTTTCTCAAAGCCATTTGGAATGAAGTATTTAGGAGGTTGCATGGTCACTATTGACTGACAGTGTTGAAAGACTTAGTCGAACTTAATACAGACTTCTTCGACCTTCATAAGTGAATATACTTATAAACTCGTTTCAGCTGAGACTCACCTTTGGCACAAATTTTCGGCTTTTTGCCCTTTTTGTTTACCACCTTTAACTTTTTGAAAAAAACTTATGATATTTTCTACTGTATTTATGTAATTAATATGCATTGCACTCTATTAAGGACACAAATAAATTTCTTTGTCCGTTCTTCAGGTGATTATTACTGGCGTCGCTCCAATCGTATGATTGATCAGGGTTTTCCTCGCCGTATCTCAGATGACTTCCCAGGACTTCCTGGAAATCTTGATGCAGCCTTAACCTGGCCTAATGGATATACATACTTTTTCAAGGTAAACCTACCAGTTAATTCTCGAACTAACAGTCTAGACTAAGTCTGAATTTTGTAAACAAAACTGTCAATTGGAAACTACAGTAAGTTTAGGGTCTTACTTTTAAATTTTAGTATTAAAATTAGTATAAAATTTAGAGATAAAAGCTTCATCTCAGACAAAAAATGGGTTTTGTTACCACCTTAAGTTATTTGATTTAGGTTATATTGTGGAAATAAGTAAAATTTTACCTGTTATCAAAAAAGCAATATTAATTCATGATGATCAACCTGTGAATAAAAGCTTAAGGTTTTGAAAATCCCAAAAGATATATTTCTGGTCCAGTAAGTTCCCAATGTGAACAGTACATATAGTTCATATGACTGGGATCTGCAAAAGAATTGATACAAATGTTCATCTCAATGAGAGATTCTTATTCCTAGCAGCAGAGGCTTCAAGTTTCTTTTTTCATTTCACAGGGTTCCCAGTATTACAAGTTCCGTCTGCAAACCCCCGTGGCCGGTTTCCCAAGACCAATCAGTAGAGGCTTCTCTGGTGCCCCTAATGACCTTGATGCAGCATTTGTGTGGAGTGGCAACGGAAAGACATATTTTATCAAAGGTAAAGAGAATCTGAGTTGTCTTTGAAATAAATCCATAGAATGTGGTCAGCACACTGGGTGCCTCTGGGATTTCAAAGTTTCTAAAGTCTGTTGGTTCATTGGGCAGAAATTATTGGGAAATATCTTACATTTATTCAAAAAGGAATAAAGGATTCAGTTGTGCATTTGTCCAAAGATGAAGTCATGGACATTCACTAACAGTGGGAACTAGGATGTTGAGAATGGGAACAAAAAACCTTTGAGCCTGACTTTGCTACCTCTCCTCTCTATCTGCATATGGTAGTTTTAAACACTGATGGTATACATATCCAACCCAGGGCTCCAGTTTAAAAAGACTGAATAAGCTGTTTATTTTTTTTTTATTTTTTGCTTGACCAAGTCTTCTTAGATTACCAGAATAAGCTGGAACAAAACTCAAGGTAGCAATTTTCTTTTATTTGTTCAGATTTAAAATGACCCAACTCCTCATTTCAGGTGACAAGTACTACCGTTACACCAGCTACCGTGTGGACTATGGCTACCCCAGACCTCTCAGTGTATGGAGGGGGCTTCCTTCTAATTTGCAGTCAGCTTTCAAGTTTGGAAATGGAAGAACCTACTTTTTCAAAGACGACAAATATTACAGATTTAATGATAGAGATTTCCAGGTAAGATGAGAAATACATTTTTTTATTTACTTATTTCTTTATAATGTTTTTGTTCAAGCTCTTAACAAGTCTGAGATAAACTAATGAACTTACAATCGAGCCAACAATTATTAGATTGGAAGTTTTATGCAGCAGTGAATTTATTTTTCCACAGAATGTTGAAAATGATATTCAAGTGTCTTTAACTAGTAATACTTGGAATAAATTAAATTAAATAATGATTTGATTCAGTTCTCCGTTAAAAAAGTATTTTGATTATTATGTGATAATTATTGGAATAAATTTAATAATTATTTGACACTACAACAAGAAATTGTGTTTAAAATGATTACAGTGAGGAATTAGAAACAAACAATCCTTAATTGACAACTCTAATAACACAAACTACATCCTTATATTCACAGATTGACAACGGTTACCCTCGTAGCACTCGTCAGGTGTGGTTTGGCTGTGCATCGCCAGTTAAGGAAGTTCCAGCTGTGGACAGCAATACAGGGGGTTTCAAAAACACCAACCCCTTGGATGGCAACCAGAACCAGTGGGTTTTGGCAGGCGTTAATATGACCACCACCGTGGAAACGACACAGACTAGCGGGAGCGGTGTCGTAGCTGGAAGTCTTCTGTCACTTGTTGTAGCTTTCTGTTTGTCTCTTTGGTTATAAGGGCGGTGTGTTTTTGACTGGGAGAGAGAGTTTTTTTGTTTGTCTGCCTGTCTGTCTGTCTGTCTGTTCGTGTGATTGCGCGAGAAGAATTTACAATGAATCAGTATTGCACAAGAGCATTTACACATTTCTGTTAAGCTTGTATTTTAAGTACACAGACTTTTTTCATTAGATGAGAAAATATGAACGCCGTTATCCACTATTAGTGCATATTTCCATTTTTGAAACAAAATTGTAAACTTCTATTTGTCTTTGTTTAGTCATTCAAGTTATATTTCACATCCAATTTGTTTTTTAACAATTGTCCAATTGTCTTTTGAAAGATAATCTTGTATGTTGATAGAACAATTACATTGTATTTATACTAATGTGAACATTTTTAAGATATTAGTAAGATCATTTGTAGGTGTTAGAGATCCCCATTTTATGCCATTTGTATATTAAGTCTGCATTTTCATGACACCAGATCAAATCCATTTCTTAACCAGCAGGCATTATATGTAGCTTTAAGTGTTTTCTATCCTCCTTTATTTAATACTTTTTAAATTGTCATTTTGCATTTTATAAAAAAATACATTACAGTTCTGTGACATTGACTGTCATGTGACATGCGCTGGCGCATGTTTTCATACTCATGCAATAAACTGTTTGAAATTATTTCTTCATGATTGTTGTTATTTGATATGTTGAATGGATTACTGCTTATATTCTTCTTTGTTCAACTTCTGTATTGCTTTCTTAGACAGCATTCCTACCACAAAGACTTTCACCTTTACTGTTGACAAGATTTCTTGCCTACCTGACACAGAATTTCATGTTTTCTAGTTTCGTATGATGTTATGCAGTGCCAAAATCTTGGACAATTTCAATTGCAACACACCGAATGTGTCAAAGCTTAGTCAGTTGACATAATCAGTAAACACTGGACTTGTCTATCAAAGGCATTAGATCATAAAGGTTTTAACATAAGAAGACCAACAACCATTTTTCTGCTTACAAAGAAGGCATCATCTCTTACATTTATTTTAAAAAATAAAATGCCAAAACTGTTTGAGCTTGTATAATGCACTGGAGTGTAAGTATATTAATTTCCCTGAGGCAACCAAGCACTATACACTAGTGAAACACTTATACAGTAGACTCTGTATAACTTCTTTGCACTGGGGCCAGAAAATGTCTTTCAATTCTGCAAAGATCTGAATGACTCCTAATCAGAAGGCTACATAACTCAGTTATTTTTGGACCCTGAAATTAATTACTTGTCCAAAGATTTCGAGTTACTCAATGTTCATAAGACTTGTACCGAAGCAAAATAAAAAAATCTGTTCCAAAAGATTGGTTTGAAATAAACAATATTTTAAAAAGTGAAGAAACGAGTTATGCAGAGTGAACTGTATGCACATGTACAGTGTAGGATAAATATTCCATATGACAATAACTGAAATTTGCTAAAATTGATCAAACATTTCAAAAAATCATATAACAGGATAAAGGATTATTTCTCAGTCCACAACAGTTTTAAAGCTTAAAAAGTATATAACTGCTTAAAAACAGAAAGGTGTAACAAAATAGTTATCCAGCACAAAACAGGCCTGAGGCACTTGATAGAGAATATTTCTAGGTATATCACAACATTTTATATCATCAGGGGTTGGGTCATAAGATATGACAACAAATATTTTCCACAACAAGCAATAAAACAATATAACTCTCAGGCTGTTTGGGATAAAATAACCAAGTCCATCAACAAATGTCCTAAGTTTTTTTTTCACCACAATGACCTCCAACAATGCGAAGGTCACAATAATGTCTGATGTCCAGGAAGGGGTTTTTGAATCAACACAATTCAGATAAAAACGTTCTCTTATTTTCAGTATTCTGAACTGTTGAGTTGTAAAATTAAAATATTCCAAAGAATCATGATCAACTGTTCACCCTGTGCAGCCTCGATAGCAATCATGACTTTCAGCAAGTGTTCTGAAGGTGTGGCCTTAAACCAAGTCTGTACCAGTTGTTCACCCTGCAAGGCCTCTTATTGCAATCCATGCACTGACGTAAACTTACATGGCTTTTACCCTCCCTGGCCTCACAATGGGAAGAAGAGACCCCTACAAAAGCAGAGAAACAAGGTGCAGATTCAAAACTGAATTGAGTTAAAAAATGCTGTACATCAAATTGACACATATTTGTGAGGATGGAAAATAAACATGATAATGATGAATATTTTTACCTGATATTTGTTTGACTAAATAAAGAAAAAGTCTCTAAACACAAATGTGAGGAAAGATAATATCAACATTTATTGAAAAAAATCAGCATTTTTGTCTTATCTTAAAATTTTAATCTAATGAGAAAAAAAAAAAACGTTTCCCCAAAATGAATCACATTAATTTTGTTTATATCTTACCTATCATTTTAGTTCAATAATTGCTTTATCTCTAGACTCTTGCAAAATAAATTAAAATTTCTGAGTAGACATATTTCATTTTTTCAAACTTTATGGTGGTTCGAATCATAAACATGAAACATTTCCTACAAACAACACATTTCAGACATTCAAGTAATAAACAATATGTTCAAAAGTTTGCCAGATAATACCATACCTCAATCACTGGGTTTTTCTTTAAGTACACTAGTCTTGCATGAGCCCTTTTAAATAGAAAACAAATTAACGTATAATTGAAGTTCATGCAGTCATGGACAAATTAATTTAAAATTAATCAAATTTCAATTTTAAAGGCATGAAAAAGGTCACTCAAGTAATTCTCAATTGACCAGATTTTAGACAAAGTTAAACATGGAAGGAAAAACAAAACTGAATCACCTGATGGTTGTTACATAAATTCATTTTTTTTACATTCAAGAAATTCAAGGATTATGGTGACTGCAACAATAAATATGTCATGTGAGATACCTTCTGATGAGAGATCAGTAATTGTTGGTGGGAATTTTTCCATTTCTATAGACCCCTCCCCCACCCAAAAAAAAAAAAATGAATATTCTGGCATTTCCATAACTTTTCCCATGACCTGTTGGAATTCACGCTCACTTACGCGTATATGATGGAAGTGTATGTTCCTATGCCTGCACCCACGTGCCACCACGCATGCATCTGCGTAAGGGGTCTTAGCGCTGCTGGTAGCCATTGCCGAAGATGTCTAGACAAATAGAAAAATATATTCATTGGTAAAATACAGGAAACCAATTAGAAATCTGGATCATTGGTACTTGGGTGGCACCAGAGAAGTGGCAGTACAGATTCCAGTCTGTGTCAACATAGTGATACTCAGGTGACAACAGTTACAAGAGAGAGCACATTAATCTCAAATTTTGCAAGATTTTCAACAATTTCAAAATGCTCTTCTATACAACCATAAAAAAAATTAATCCAGATGATGTAGGAATATTCAAAATAGTTGCAATGAACTCCAAGCAAACTTCCTGAGTTAACTGTCAGAGTGTGATATTATAAGGATGTATACATGGAGTTTTAAAAATGAGAAAGGCAGGTGTTGAAGCTCAGAGAACTTGCCTAAGGTTTTCACAGTACAAGTTGTCCACATTCCACAGCAGGAAGCCTGTCCCGTAAGTGAGGATGCCCATAACAAGCAAGAAGTTGGAATGTTCAAAGTTTCTGAAACAATCAAACAGAAAAATATGCTTGAAAAAAAAACATTGAATAATACTTCATTGTCTTAAAACAAGCATCAGCTTGAGATCTATGCTCTCTAGGAAGATGAGATCAAATCTTGATTAAACAGATCCTTAAGACAAGACATTAAATGACAATATCAGGCTTAAGCGACTTACCTGTAAACCTGTATACTGCAGGCCACAATGGCAAAAACCATAATTCCATAGGAGACCTGAAATAAAGAATACAAAACATGCCCAACAATTTGCACTGATTTAGAAAAACACGAAAAAAAACAAAAAACTCCACATTGGTTTTATGCTACTTGGCAAGCAACGCGAAGTTTATATACAAAGGTCTTGACTAAACTAAATTATTGTGGTTCAAGAAGATTACGACAGACCTCCCAAGTTGGGTAAATTTCCAAACATTCTTACCCCAAACCAAGTTTTTCACAGATTCATGGGAATTGGGAATGAAAAGTAGGCGACAACTAATCAAGGTAACAATGTGAAATAAAATAATAACTTACTTGAAAAAATATGACATTATGGGTTGTTGTATAAACCTGAAATCGTACAAAGGAAAAATTAAAATAGAGATACAACAGAACAAATAATGTGCTATGAGCACTCTCTGTAACAAATGGTTTCTTATGCCACCTGCCACATATTTTCCTTCAATTCTAAAATATTCACTTATTTTCCTTATTGCATGTTTTTCAAATATATAACAATCTTGACAGAGACCATTGGTATTGTGATAAAAATTCAAATATTTCACTTAAAAAAAAAAGTTGTTTTAATTTGACAAATTTATGTACCAATGTTTCAATACCATTCTTGTTTTATATTATGTAGGTACTTACAACAGTAACAAATAAGCAATACAGCAGCAGTACACCCTGCAGAATTCTATTGTGACTCTTGGGTGGACTCCCTACTTCGTATCTGGAATGAAAGATGAGTGCTGTAAATTACAAGCTCAATACCCATTGCTATACTACCATTGCTCAATAGTTTATTGTTATAGTTGCCCATGAGGTGTTTTTCTATTAAAACTTCTTGTTTAGGTGTTCTCTATTAAAACTTCTTGTTTACATATAAACTCACTGTACAGTGTATGCTGGCAGTATTTCAATCTTTCATAAATTCATCAGTCTTTTTTTTTTTAATTTTGTGAGTTTCATATAACTGAGAACTTGCATCATATATTTTGGCTTTCAATACATCTGTATTGAATATTTAACATCTAAAAACTGGAATGTAGAGATGAAAATGTATACAAGACCGATTTCCACATTACTTTTGGCACCTCCATCTTACTGCTTCGTCTATTTACTACTCACAATGTATAGATAAGAAAACATGTTCCCCAAATCATAGGCATTTCATCCAACAGCTAAAAGAAGAAGAAATGTAAAATTATCATTTGGAGATTATTAAAGCACTCTCATGGAAAATGACCATCATTTCCAAAGAAAGTATATATAGTAACAGTCACCTAGATACAGTTGTATATGGACTCCTTTTTTTTTTTTCAAATGAGGTCGCCCCCAAAAAATATTGTGGAAAGCCTGTTATTGATTTGTAGCTGGAGAAGTGACTTCACCAGAAATCATATTGATTCATAGTCTATCAAGAGCACAAAATGAAAATAAATCTTAGCAAAATGCATATTTACTACTAAGAGGCACAATGTAATTTAGGATGATAATGTACCTTTAACGTAAAACATGCCTTAGACTACTGACAAGCCAAAGCTCTGTCATGATAGATTTTGATTTTACAAACTCTAATAGAAAAGATAAATTTAATGCTAGACTTTTTCAGTAGTACAGGAAAGATCCAACATTGCGATTGGCACTACCGAACTTAAACCGGAAAATAAACTCGATTTGATAGTCACATGACTGGTGAGGTTATTTTAAGTGCCATACAAGGACATGTGACCTATCATGTGACCAGTGCAACAGGTCACTGACACTCATGAAAATCATCAGTACCAGTGCATCATTTGCAAGTCCAGTATTAGTTTTATCTCTTCATCTTATACCAGTACGATATCCCACTTAGTGTATACTGGACAAAAATGAGCCTTTACACTGTGCAAACTAATATCTGTGCAATACAGATTATAATTTTCAAATTACCTGACTTGAATACAGAAGTGTCATGTGGAAACACCAAGAACCCATCCCAACCACTGGAAACAACAACAAGGAAATATTTTAACCTATACCTATACAATGTGAAACAAAGGTGTTAGTGCATGACATATTTTCTTTAAGTGTGAGTGAGTGCTTTGTAATATGTGTGATGTATTTTATCAATAAAAAAGAAAAATTAATTATTTAGTAGATAAATAAATTTGACTTTACTCAGGACCACACTGTACAAGTGCATCACTTCATGATTATGATTGCAAATCATTATATTACTTTTACCTCTCTGTTACTTCCTTATTTACATGTTCATCATGGCCATAGTTTAATAGCAACAGTGTAAGGGGTGAGGATGACACAATTGGTTAATTTGTATAGGATAAAAAGTATAATATCTCATAGAGGGGGTTTTAATTTTTTAAAATTTATTTATTTATCTATTTTTTCTATTTTATTTCATTATTTTTTATTTTTATTTATTTATTTATTTATTTATTTATTTATTTATTATTTTTAATGGTACAGACTAAGGGTGCATTCCCAGAGATTTAGATCGATCCAGAGATTAAGATTTAGATCGACCTAACTCCCTGGGGGTTCACGCTCAATTGCAGTACCCCTTACCGACAAAATAGGCCTCCGGCAACGGTTGCAGGAGTACTCCCGCAACATGTTGCAGGAGTACTCCGGGAGTACCCCATTTTATCATGCAAATTAGTGTTGCTGGAGTACTCCCGCAAACCTCTGGCAACATTTGTGGGGATACTCCGGCAACACTAATTTGCATGATAAAATGGGGTACTCCCGGAGTACTCCTGCAACATGTTGTGGGGATACTCCGGCAACACTCATTTGCATGATAAAATGGGGTACTCCCGGAGTACTCCCGCAACATTTGTGGGGATACTCCGGCAACACTCATTTGCATGATAAAATGGGGTACTCCCAGAGTACTCCTGCAACATGTTGTGGGGATACTCCGGCAACACTCATTTGCATGATAAAATGGGGTACTCCCGGAGTACTCCCGCAACATGTTGTGGGGATACTCCGGCAACACTCATTTGCATGATAAAATGGGATACTCCCAGAGTACTCCCACAACATATGTTATGGGGGAACTCTGGCAGTATATGTTACAGCTAGCTACTTTACAGATCCCAAAACCAATGTAAATACAATTTAGATTGATCAATCAAGGACAATTTAAGTAACATCTTAGTTCTTGGACCTTCACAAGTTCAGTGCCTAGAAGCTCTTTATTTGTACCAAAGCAAAACAACTGTCATGACAAAAATAACACAACCAAGTTGTAACACTTTTCAGAAACATGTTTTTACACCATGTACAACTCAAACAATCAACTTGTAAGTCTTGAACACAAAATAAATTTTAGTTCATAGTGTATTGCATAATTGAACAATACATGTATGCATAAACCAATTTACATGACTCTTTGGATGAATAAATAAATTAATAAATGATCAGAAAACAAATTTGAAAATGCACTACTTGCATAATATAGCCAATATCCAAATATATATATTTAATTACAAAACAATGCATTGTTTCACTTAAAAATGTTTAAAAGATCTAAAACAGTATTAGTCATTTGATATATGCTAATTTATCAACACAGTTATACTACGTGCTGCTAGACCTTCATTATGTACTGAAACTGATCCTAAAAACTGAAAAAAAGTCTACAAAATTAATTAACTTAGAAATGGAAAATGTTGATACATGCAAACAGATCAATGCAAAAAAATTGAAATTTTTAAGTTTTTCAAAAAAACATTGAATTAATCTTGTTCTCAGAAGTTTGTGAGATGGGTTCATTTAATTATAATCCTATACGTCAGCCGAGCGCGCACCATAGTTAATTACCCCCTTACAGCTTTTAGTAGGCGGGACAGACGCTAAAGCCGGCTAAGCTGACAGTAATCTAGTGAGACTCCCCACAGGGATAGATCGATCTAAAATCTATGGAAATGGGGTCAAACAGGACACCTACACATTAGCCCAATGTGGCAGCCAACTATTCTTCCTTCAGCTGCGTCCTTAACTGCAAACAAGAGGCCAACCAATGGAGGCAGGATCATCATTACGTTACTGATTGTGTTCCCTAGAAACAATAAATGTCATCGGTGATAATTAGTGGGTATGCATTGTATCAAGACATAATCTTCACAAATTAAAATAAATTGAGGCACTTAAATCAATTAAATCAAAGTAAAATATAAGGAGGTTTTCACTGGTATCTAAGATTTGTGACCCCTTACTCATTGCCCAAGTAGTGACTGATGTAAAATACACCAGAAGAAAGCTTTAATATATATATATTAATACACATTAATATATATACACAAGGAAAGCGCAGCTAAAAACTCTGTAAAATGTAGCACTCGATCTCGGCGTCTACTTACAAAATTCTGCGATGTAGTAAGACACTTCATAGTTCGTCTCGCACCAGTCCACAGTGGAGGTCACAGGACCCCAAAACCCAATCTTTTCACTTGGAGGAGCCATCTTTGTGAGAGCAAGAGCTATCCGTTAGCTGGGTAGGCAGGTCAATGTAATTATAGACCTGTAATATCCTCCCTAATGTGCACCAGGAAACATATCAGCCCGCCGGAATGTTTATTAGTATCGATGTGAATGCTACTCCCTTTTGAAACTATCCATAGCCCTATGTGGTATTTCTTTCGATAATCAAATGATAGGTAAAAATTATCAAACTTCCATCTACATATAATTTAATAATCACAAAAATCATATTTATATAGAGTATATGTGGTGCTTTTACTGCATAGATTAGAACTATTGAGTTGCCTGCTTTTTAATTTTGTTGCTACCACTCAAAAGGGATATGATAGGTGTAAGGTTTAGTTTACATTTATTGTGCTTGAGGAGCCGGACGTTCGGCTCATCTAATGCAACGGACATTCATTTGAATAAATGATAACTTTTCTTTCAGGTTGGCACCCATTGAGTTTGCACTCTATTTCATTCAACTCAGTGCCTTCGTAGGAGAAAGACCTACTTCACATTTTTGTTCATTTGTAGTTTCAAGATTTTGACTTACAATTTATTGTTTCAAGGATAGGCATAATTGGTGAGTTAAATGTATTGTTGTCAGCAGAAATATTTTTAACTTTGTGATGCATGTATTTATATTTAAAAAGTGAAGATTAAATTATTGTACTAAGAATTTTTATACATTTAGTTAAAACACATCTGCAGCAGAAGTTAAGTTGACACTTGTAATTTATTTCAAATATTTCATAACTAATTCATACTTAACAGCTCACATAGTGATTTGTATTATTATTTTTCTTTTCTAGTTTTTTCATGTACCATGAGCATTCTGGCATGAAATAAACAGCGATTCAGTAACAACTTATGCCTTTCTTCACTTTTCTTGACTTTGTGTGCTATAATCTGTAAAATTCAATTTCCCCCCACTAAAAAAATTGAGTAATTACTCAACCTTACACACTAAATTTCAAATTTTGTGTCACTTCTATATTGTTGGCTTGTGAATCAGACTTGTTGATAAAGAGAGAAAATGCATGATATCTCAGAATAGAACAGGTTTTAGAATCTGATCGTAATTTTCTTTGTTTTTTTTTGTTCTTTATGTACAAAGGACTTATAAACATACATAATGGTTTAGCAAAATACATTTTTCTGTCCCAATACTGAAAACAGAGGCAATTAACCACTGGTATTTTACGATTATTATTCATCTGTTGTTGTTTAAACATTATATATATATATATATATATATATATATATATATATATATATATAGTTTCCTCTAAGGAAGGTGCACTATGTAAGCAAATATAACTTATAATAATAATAATATTTTTATAAATATCAAAAATATTATAAATACATAAGTTTGCACATGACTCCACAGCTGTCAATAGCACTTCTATTATTCCAAAATTTACCTTGGTTATAGTTACCAGTGCTATAATAAATTATTTCTGATTGAGTAAAAGTAAAGCAGACATTAAAGCAAATGACATCATTTTTTTCCTGTAATTATTGCTATGTGCCCCTTATTAAGTTTCTTTCACAGATTTAATTAAGATGCATCATGTTTGGGTGGCTTAAACATATAATCTCACTCATCCTTGTATCCCTTCGATGAACTTCATCTGGAATTTAATTGTTTCACCACTACCCACAATAGCAATTATAAACTGACATAAATAAACAATGACTATCTTTTTCTAGCATCATTAATTTACTATTACTGACTAAACTTGTTATTCGGAGAATATCAAATGAAATTCAAATACGACAATAAAATGACATTTGTTTATTTTCAGAAAGACTGATAACAGAAAAATGGCATGTAACGGCGCAAACTGCATCTATAGCACACCTAGTAATCTTAAATTACCTCTCTGGTCTGCTTTACATAGTAAGAGTGAACATTCTAAATCCTGTGAATAGCTTATATTTATGTTTTTATATAATATTTTGTAAAATACTCAAGAAATGCATAATGGGTAGTTATTGTCTAAGAAACGTTTCTCTTTAAATTAATACTGTAACAGATATCCCCATTTCTTTGTTTGATAAGACTTATGTAACTATATAGTAATAAGAATATCACAAAGTTGTAAGGTATCATTTTATAAATTGATAGTCATTATACATCAGCATCAGCAAAAACATTTCTAAACATTGCAACAGGGTATATGTCAGGTTGCTCCTCTAAAGCACAGCTTTCCTGAAACTCCTTTTTGACAGTAATATTTTCCTTTGTCTCAGGTGCAATATCTTCAACTTGAAATTCCTTTTTGATAAATTTAGGTGAAACTTCAGTCCCAGGATCTCCATCTTGAAATTCTTTTTTGATAAATTTAGGAGAAATTTCAGTCCCAGAATCTTCATCTTGAAATTCCATCTTGAGAGACTGAATGGAAGTCCCTGTTTCGTCCTGC
Organism: Lingula anatina; assembly: GCF_051362555.1. Lineage (NCBI taxonomy): Eukaryota > Metazoa > Brachiopoda > Lingulata > Lingulida > Lingulidae > Lingula > Lingula anatina. The sequence goes on from NC_141776.1 coordinate 6,445,783, forward strand.
ATTAAAGCAGGCTCCTCTTGATTATATTTACAATGATTCTTTGTCATCTCTAGTGCAGTGTAATTATGCTCGTTTAAAAGATTTTTCCTGATGACATGAGGGCTCTTCCACTCGTGTGGATTTTTTGAAGCTTGGATCCACTCCTTCTGCACATGATCATATTTGACGTAAAATTTCTCTTCATGCAACTGATGTTTGGCAATTTTCTCTCCAGTGTGACACATTTCATGCTGTTTACAATATTTTTTGATGAAGAAACCCTTTTCACAGTACTGGCATTTATATGGCTTTTCACCAGTGTGAGTCCTTTTGTGTCGCATGCAATGATAATTTAGAGTAAAACTCTTTTCACAATACTGGCATTTGAATGGTTTTTCTCCAGTGTGAGTCATTTCATGCCGTACACACTGCTGTTTTAAACTAAATTTCCTTTCACAATACTGGCATTTGAATGGTTTTTTCCCAATGTGAGTCCTTTCATGAGTAATACAGTTGTACTTAGAGGAAAATTCCTTACTACAGTACAGGCATTTAAAAGGTTTCTCTCCTGTGTGAGTCCTTTCATGGATTAGTTGTTTGTTCATGCCATTAAACTGTTTGACACAGTACTGGCATTTGTAGGGTTTCTCTCCAGTGTGATCCCTTTCATGTTTCAAGCACCTGCTGCTGTGAGAAAATCTCATATCACAGAATCTGCATTTGTATGGTTGCTTTTCACTGAGAGATTTTTCATGGTTTCTGCGATGCCTTGCCAGAGAAGAAGAGTGTTTGGTCTCAAATTGGCACAAACCACACTTGTACACCTGCCCACTGTGAATATTTGTGCGATTCTTCAGCATATTGGCAGACCCGAAAGATCTGTGACACAAGTTGCGCGTGTGGTTCTTCAAGTGGGCACGTTTTAAATGTTCCCTCAGCCTCAATGTGGGGAAATTCTTGTTGCAGTTATGACACTGAACATCATCCACTTCTGAACCTCGCACCTTTGAATGTTTTTTCATGCCTTTCCTGGTTGACATTTTCTTGTTACAAATCTTGCACAGGAGTTTAGGGCTGCCATGGGATGCCCTCAAGTGATTCTGAAACTTAGTCTGGTGGTGGCAGCCCATTCCACAGTCTTGACAATAAAGTGGGAAAAGGCCCGAGTGTGTTCTCCTGTGTCTGATCAGTGTAGACTTGGTCTTGTAATGGGACCCACAATCTGGGCACTGGAACGTTTCTTAAATGAATGTACAAGTAAGAAATGTTAATGTTCAATGATAACTCATTATTATAATATATCTAAAAGTAATCAAAATTAAAGCAGACATTACATAAAATAACATAAATATAATTATAATAAGGTTTAACAATTACAAACAATATATCAAAATCCTTTGCAAGTTGAGCAGACTTTACATAATTATAGTTACTGTTGCTGTAATAGTAATAATAATGTTTTACAATTTCAGACAGAACTTATCAATATCTATCACAAGCAAAGACCCGAGTGCCAAAAATTAGTGAAATTTGGAGACACTGAGTTAAACAACTAAAAAGTAACATGTTACTTATTGTAAGCTTCTCAAATGACACAGTTAACTCACCTTTTGGACTAGATATCTTGTTTTTTTCTTCAATATCCTCTTCAGACTCCATGCCAAACGGCTGGTTACTGCTGCCAGTCCAATCATAGGAAAACATATCAGCTTCCTCACCTATATAACAAATGACAACCGAAGAAATTAGTACTTGAGAAGGTTAAGAAGTCTCGTTTGTGATTACAATACATGCAAGTATGGCAGTGTATCAAGTTTGCAGTGTCAGTGATTTCAGCAGAAAAAAAAAAGACATACTACTCAAAATATCTTGCAGGGTGTTACAACATGTATGAAGAAAAGTGGATTCAATATCAGATGTTTCAATCAATTATTTTTTCTTCTTTATGGACATATAGCATATATCCCATGTAACACTTTGTGATACAAACCTGTTTCAACCTTGACACCATTGTGCTGCCCTGACACTGTACAGATATCACTGCTCTCCATCATCACTTGTAAACCACCGAGGCCAGCCAGTTCAACACCCTTCATGTTGTTATTCCCTAGAAATAAAAATCGCACGATTTACAGCTTGGACATGTCTTTTACTTTACTGTCATTCTTTGCTAGTGGTTACAAAATGTTGAATTTGACCGAAAATTTCAAACTGTAATTTTCAAGCTGTAATTTTGCAATGTGATAGCTACACCATCACAGTTTATCATTTCATCAAAAGGGAAACAGCAGATGCCCTTGTCAGGGCACACAAGAGAGTTGAACAGCTATACCCTCCAAATCCAAGACGCGTTACATGGGATCGAGATATATTTGGCACTAAAACTGAAAATCTAATGGAATGTTTTTAGTTTTAGTTTAAATCATAAGGGGGTGTTGTCTCAATGCTTTAAAACTGGTTTTGAAGAATTCAATCCACATTTTTTTTTTACCTTTGCGATTATTTATTTTTTTTGCACCTCAAATCTCCTCCGGAGGCTACGGCCCTGAAGACAGTCAGATTTTAAAGTTTATATTGATGGGTATCTATTTTTTTCTGTTGGAAAACCATCAAAATGGAGGATAGATCAACAAAGATACTTTGGAATGCTGTCAGAAAATATATCTGGATCTGCTCCTGTTATTGACCATGTTACCTGTTGGGCATGATTAAAATCAGTGTTGACTGACTGTGCTATTATAAGCATTATTTATTATTGCATCAAAATTGACAAAATGACCTATTTTGCATCTTTTTTTCTGTTTTTTTTTTTTTTTTTTTTTTGTCTGTACAATTGACAGCTTTGCTGCCTTGTTTTGCTTTTATGACAGCATCCTCCTTGCTCAAGCAGCTCCTTTGATTTGTTATTGAGACACAATGATGTCATGAGAATTTGGTTGGCTGTCTAAATTTAAATTACATTCTTGTTTATTCTTGTTTTATTCTGTATCTTGTATAGCATGTCTATTGCTATATCAGTGTTTTTGCTTTGGTACCATATATTAAGTACGGTCACTGTTTTCCATTTACCCATTTTATGTGAGTGATAATGTATTCAAGTGTTGTTAACTTTAAAATATGTGCATCACAACAGTGCAATGATGATTATTATTTTCATTTCAAACACTGGAACGCACGTTTTCTTTTTTTCCCACTCTGACTGGCACGCCTATATCTACTGGTGGCTGATTTTCGAATATGTGCTGAATGCCGTAAATATAATGTTGGAAGCCAGGATGGACTGGTACTGTCATGCAGATAGGCTTTGATACCTAGAAAACCACAAAAACAATTCATTGATAATAAAAACCTACATGTATATTTACAAATAGAAATTGTATTGCATAGATATTATATACTAAACTAGTAAAGTAAATGTGGTTAAAATGTGCATTAAGCAAGAGTTGTGACACAAATTGCCCAGCATAAATTGGATTTAATACATATATTGAGACTGACAGAAAGACTTCACCTGACAGGCAGAACATGCCTAGTTGTCACTCGACACTATAATCACACGCTCTCTCTCACACACACACACTATATTTGAGTTTCAAAAAAGACACAAACAAATGAAATATATACGTACCGCCTACAAAGTGCTTTGAGCAAACAATAGTTCGATCCCATTTCTCCTCCGATGTGATATCTTTCCTGTTTATCGCCTCCTTCCATAACCGTCGCCTTTCCTCAGACAACTTTTGCGTATCCTCGCCTTGACCTTTGATGATTGTCGGTACTTTATGGAAACTAACACCTTTCTGTGAACTCGGTCTATTGGTACATCCAAATATGCCACATATTGGCATGGCTGTACTTTTTGTACATGATAAAAAGCAACAAAATTCGTCACGCTTATATTACACTGTCCTGGGTATAAAAATGGCGGGCACCGGAAGTCCGCACAAACGGATGACGTAAGGAAAAAACAATTGAATGGATACATACTACTAACTTGAGGAGCCTGATTAAAAAATATTTCCCTAAATGTTCACAATTTTTTTTTTTATATATTTAAAAGAATATATATAGGTAGGCTATTTCCTCTTTCTTAATATCTGTATATAGGTGTAGAATTAGGGGCGGATCCATGATTATTTGAAGGGGGTGGGGGGTCCGCGGATGCAAATCCGCGCCCTCCCCCTCCCTTCATTGTCGTGGGGTTTGGGCCCCCGAAAAATGTGGAAATTCAAATTGTGTACGGTGCCATGTGGTACGATTAAGAACTATATGATTCAGTTTGTCAAAATAATTCTAATTTCAAGAGGGGACCACTGCCATGGTGTTTTTTTCCAGAAATTGAAAGGGGGAGGGGGGTGTCAGGACCCCCTTGACCCCCCCCCCCTAAATCCACCACTGCCTGTTAGAAATAATATAATATAATATAATATAATATAATATAATATAATATATAAACTTTTTTTTAGAGGGCAGATCTAAAACACATAGGCCTATAGGCCTACGTACGTGGCCCTCGATCTTTGAGGGGTTAAAGAAAAATGTGTTTAAAAAAATATTGAACATTTTGAAAAATCAAATATAAAAAACAAAGATATACAAATGATTTAGATATAAAATCAAATGTTAAAAATCTAAAAGCTACATAAAAAGTTAGCATAAACGTAAAATGGATCACGTTTGGACGTAACAAGTAGGCCTATGTTTGATTTTTTAAAAAGAAATACAGTACATCTATTCATTGTTAGCTTAGGCCTATATATTAGTAAATGATTTTTTGTTACTATATTTTGGTGAAATCCCAATCCATTTTAGTGATTTAAAAACTAGTACAGACTTGACATCTAATATGGAATGTTTCTGAAGTATGCAAAGGTCAAACGCTTTCATTTCTCAGAAAAACTCAGAGCTTGTGTAGTTGGGTGTGTCTCTACCAATTAACTGCATGACTACCATGTTTGTAATATTGCTGCATTGTGTAATATGCAGTGGATAGTGCTCCTTTGGGCTGTTCAAAGCATGGCTTTGTCGAAGCATATGGTTCTGTCAAAAAAAGTATCCATATGCATATGTTGGGAACTACGGCATAGAACAATTTGAAATTTTGCCTCCAAGCTGTCGGTTTTGCAGTGCGTAAAATGAGTTCAGCAGTGTTTTAACAAGGCAGCAAAGCTGTCAAATGTACAGACAAAAAACAGAAAATAAAGATGCAAAAAAAGGTCATTTTGTCAATTTTGATGCAATAATAAATAATGCTTATAACAGCACTGTCAGTCAACACTGAATTTTAATCATGCACAACAGGTAACATGGTCAATAACAGGAGCGGACCCTGAGATATTTTCTGACAGTATTCCAAAGTATCTATGTTGATCCACCCTCCATTTTGATGGTCTTCCAACAGAAAAAAAAGATACCAGTCAATATAAACTTAATAACCTGACTGTCTTCCAGAAGACCGAGAAAATGGTCTCAATCCACCCCTTCAATAAGATTACAATTTCAGGACCATGAGAGACCAAAGTCACATGATGAAAGTCTCAATATTTAAAAAATGCCAAAATGTAAACAAGACAGCACTGTTCTGAAATGGGTTTATTTCCATTTTTAACACTTTTTTAACATAAAACAAAATAAACATTTTACTGCCATTTTATATGACCAACTTAGAAAATTGATGAGATGGGAAAAGTATCAATAGAACAGTGTTAAATGTCCAATTTCCTCCATTCTGAGATTCTGAACATAGTGGATGATTGAAACTGACAAACTGCAATGATATGAGTTTATTTCCATTTTTGACACTTTATTACACAATACATGATAACAAGTTTACCATGTTTTTTACATAATCAAATAACAATGTTGTAAAGATGCAGGAAATATCAAACAAACACTTTTAGGCATCTTATTAGTTAAATAATGAGACTGTTAACATGCCTAATAATTGAATCTGAGGAAATGTGAAAAACAGTATAACTTCTAAAATAATGGCCTGATTATGCTGATTTTCGAACTCAACCTGCGTTTTAGTAAGATTGACCACTCCTGTGAGTATGATTACAATTGGCCAATCCGTTTTTCTTATATTGTGTTATCAGTGTTGTATTTATATTGAAAATAGTGAAAAAACAGCATAAATTCCCTAAAAATGGCCCAATCATGCTGATTTTCGAACTTGACCTGCGTATTATGAATATTCATCAGTTCTGTACGTTTCAAGTCAAAAGGTAAAATGGTTTTCCACTTATCGTGTTATCGGTGCTGCATATATGCTGAAAAAAGTGAAAAAACAGCATAAATTCCCTAAAAATGGCCCAATCATGCTGATTTTCGAACTTGACCTGCGTATTATGAATATTCATCAGTTCTGTAAGTTTCAAGGCAAAAGGTAAAATGGTTTTCCACTTATCGTGTTATCGGTGCTGCATATATGCTGAAAAAAGTGAAAAAACAGCATACAGCATAAATTCCCTAAAAGTGACCCGATCACGCTGATTTTCGAACTTGACCTGCGTATTATGAATATTCATCAGTTCTGCAAGTTACAAGTCAAAAGGTAAAATGGTTTTCCACTTATCGAGTTATCGGTAAAAGTGCACGGCGACGACGGCGACGACAGACGCAGATGATGGCTATATGTACAGACACATCTGTGTCTGTACATAAAAATTGTTAATCTGTGCCAGAATGGCGCGAAAAAGACTTCCAAGTATTATGTAGTAGCCAGCACGTCTTTTTGCTCCTTGTGAAGATACAATTTTACTAAGACGTTTTTCTTGTATTCTGAGCGGGGGATAGGTATGAAAGCAGCTACCGTCATAAGTTTGCAACATGCATGTTCTGGGCGACCTTGTGGTAGACAGTCGGCAATCGATCGCTGGAGTCCTGCTACCGGTGTAACAAAATAGAGTCCGTGTAACAGAAAGACCGTCCTCCATTCAGTTTTAATGGTTAATAAGGTTCAAATATTTCCAATACATACTTCATAAAGATCCCAGTCAAAAATATAGTTTATGAAATTTTGATTGGGGAGTTTGATTTTCATAATGAAAATCTGACTGGGGCGTCACCTTTTAGAAGTCAGATTTCAATGGTACACCGGGATTTCCAGGACTACATAGAAAACGTACCCACGACTACCTTTCTCTAACTATTATGGTGAAAGCCAATGTAGTTCAGTGATTTAGAAACTAGTATATGTATGCGTCGCTTTTTAAAATTCTACTTGTTTGCTAGTTCTATTTATTTAATAATTGGATTGGTGTAGTGTGTGAAAAAAATTCTCATTTCCTATGTGAGATATTAAATTTAAATAAAAGAGACAGTTGTTTGTTGTTCTTTTTTGAAGTGCCGGCGGACGATACCAGTCAGCGGTGCGCTGGTGGTACATTAACGTGTCACTTTTGGATCCTGGGAATACGTAACTTTGAAACTAATCGTATGACAAAAGGCTTTTAAACCTAGAACTGTGTTTTGGACGTCGCGTTTTAATCAAAAAGATTCTATGCTCTGTGTGTGTGTGTGTGTGTGTGTGTGTGTGTGTGTGTGTGTGAGGGGGGGATAACAGTGTGTGTGGGGGGGGGGGGAGAACGGTGCGTAGAAGCTAAGGCGAGGGGATTTAAAGATCAGCCGAACGATGCGGGGGGAGTATCAGTGGGCGAACGTACTGGGCGGGAACCACACTGGCTAATTTACTCACATTTCAGCTTTCAAGAAAAGGAGAAATGAAAAGAAAGAAGTCTTTTTTAACTAGAGTCACTTTTCTTTCAACGTTGGTTCAACCATAAATAATTAATCACATCTTATACCCACTAAGGCTATTGTCTTATGTATTAGACAATGTATGTATCAGATAATTATGTCACATCATAAATCAGTATCTGCAAAAACATTTCTAAACATGGCAACAGGATATATCTCAGGTCTCACTTCTGGAGCAATGCTATCCTCAAACTCCTTTTTGACAATGATTTCTGAGAGAAAATCCCTTTGCTCCTTCGTTCTAAGTGTAATTTCCCCAGCTTGAAATTCCTTTTTGATAGTTATAAGTGAAACTTCTGTCCCAAAATCTTCAACTGGAAATTCTGTCTTAACAGACTGAAGTGAGACCCCTGTTTCATCCTGCATTACGGCAGGCTCCTCTTGAATAAATTTACTATGGTTCTCCGTCATCACTTTTCCTGTATAATTATGCTCATTTGAAATATCTGTAAGGATGACATACGGGCTCTTCCTCTCGTGTGGATTTTCTGAGGCTTGGATCCACTCCTTCTGCACATGATCATATTTGACAAACTCTCTTCATAGGACTGGTGTGTGGCCATTTTCTTTCCAGTGTGGCACATTTCATGCTGTTTACAATATTTTTTGATAAAGAAACCCTTTTCACAGTACTGGCATTTGTAAGGCTTTTCACCAGTGTGAGTCCTTTCATGCTTTATACGAAGATTCTTTAAACTAAAACTCTTTTCACAATACTGGCATTTATGTGGCTTATTTTCACCAATGTGAGTCCTTTCATGTCCATTATAAATCTGTCTGATATTAAAACGCGCTTCACAATACCGGCATCTGAATGGGACTTCTCCAGTGTGGGTCCTTTCAGGCTGTATACATTTTCTTTTCTCCCGAAAGCTCACTGGCACAGTGAACCCATCTCTTGACTGAGGCATCTTGTTTTTCTCATCAATGTCCTCAGATTCCATGCCAAACAGGTGGTCACTGCTGCCAGTGGAAAACATGTCAGCTTCCTCACCTACATAACAAATTAACAACCAAAAAAATCAGTAGGCCTACTTGAGAAGGTTAAGAAGTCTTGTTTGTGATAAGAATACAAGTACGGCAGTGTGTCAAATTTGCAGTGTGTGTCAGCAGTTGGAGCAGAAAAAAAAAGAAACACCACTCATTCAAACATCTTGCAGGGATTTACAACATGTATGAAGTTAAGTAAGTTCAATATCAGATGTTTTAACCTTTTTCTCCCTTCTTCATGGACATAGCATATCAGGTCGGTAGCCAGCAATTTTAGAAGGGGGAGGTCTGAAAAAGTGGACCTTTTCAGGGGCGGATCTAGGGTTATTTGAAGGGGGGGTCCGTGGATGCGAAGCTGACACCCACACACACACACACACACACACACAAACTTCGTGTGGGGTCACACACACACACAAACACTTGCCGTGGGGTTTGGGGTCTGCCAAATGGCCCGAAAAATTTTGGTATTTTATATTTTATAGGGCAAACGGTTCCATTTGGAACAGTTTAGAACTATGATTCAGCTGGTCAAAATTTTAATTTCAAAAGGGGGCCAGAGATTGTGTGTGTGTGGGGGTGCAACACTCACCATTGACCCCCCTCTAAATCCGCCACTGCTTTAACAACAAAACCTTTCTGTACCTAGATCAAAATGGACTTAACTTTTGCTGACTCGTCACATCATAATTTTTAGGATGATGAGTCTTATTGAATATTTGATATATAATTTTTATCCCTAAGGCCATAACATTTAATGCAGGCAACAATTTGCTACCTTGTTATTATTGTTAAAACGATTAGGATAGAGGGGTTATATAATAAAAGCTGCCTTGTTTGGCCAAATCATAAACAATCAATATTCCTTGTTGCCTTCTCTCTTCATGTAAATAACATTGGCCCGTAGCCAGCAATTTCGGGGGGGGGGGGGGGGGCGTTTTCTGAAAAAGTGGACCTTTTACCATAAAATCCTCAAGTACATAGATCAAATTTTACCCAGAGTGGATCTTTTCCCAGCCAAAAGGCTGGTTCTTTCGACCCCCCCCCCCCCCTCCGGCTACGGGCCTGTAACACTAGTGCCCAAGGGCTCTCGTAGCCTACTCCTTGTTTTTATTAAATGAAAACCTAAAAATGAAAATTTAAAAAAATATATGCATAGAGTGTACATTTGATCATTGCATGGATATCATTTAAACTTCAAACATTATGCAATGAAATTTATAGGGCCTAGTATGTAGCAGTTATGAACCAAATCCATTGTGATAGTAGGCCTAGGCCCTAATGACCGCTGTGCCAGTTCTATCTGTGATTGTGATATTTCATAGAAGTCTTCATACAGACAGTACTAACGAGTAGCTTGATTAAAAACGTTTCTCGAAGAATATTTTTGTATTCAAAAGAATTTTAGTGAATAATTTTCTCTTTCTTTCTCTATAGGTGTATATGCTTAGCACCCTGAGCTTCAGAGATAACTTGACACTAACCTCTTCACTATAGCCTATCTTCATCGTGTCAAGTTACCTCTGACGAAAATAGTTTGACCTAGTTTATATAAGCCAATCGAATCCATGTTTCAAAATTTTTCACCAAAGTTTGGTGAAAACGCTGATTGGTTGACCGTCAATCGGCAATCCTCGGTTGATTCCGCAAGCTCCATACTAACAACATAGTTTTTGTCGAGTGCGGAGACATCCGAGTAGTTCCGAGTGCATAACCGTACACAAAGAAAGCATGGAGTATATTGGAATTGAAACCAGAGCAGTTTGATGCCCTGCATAATTATCTACTGAGGGATGATGTATTTTGCGTGCTGCCCACAGGTTACGGCAAGTCCCTGATATTCAGCCTTATCTTTGATTGGTCCGGATTTGAACAAAGCGCGCTTTGACTCGTTCGCGTTCATTGGCTAGATCGTTCAATGAGTCATTGAGTGCGGGCTTTAAATTTGATTGGCGGGCGGCGGAGGCAATCGAATGTGGTCAGAGGTAACTTGACACGATGAAGATAGGCTATAGTGAAGAGGTTAGTGTCAAGTTATCTCTGAAGCTCAGGGTGATGCTTAGAGGCGGGTCCAGGATTATTTGAAGGGGGTGGGGAGGGGGGTACGCGAATGCGAAGCCGCCCCTCCCCCCTCCCTTGGCTTGGTGTTCGGGCCCGCTGTAAATGGAGGAGTGTGTAGTCAGCTGTGTCGCTGCCAATTAACTGCATGACTACCATGTTTGTAGCACTGTTGCATTGGGTAATATGCAGCGATTTAATTAGGTAGTGCTCCTTTGGGCTGGTCAAAGCTTGGCTACAACATGAGCATATGATCTGTGCGACCTTGTGGTAACCAGTCGGCAATCGATCGCTAGAGTCCTGCAACCGGCGTAACAAACCTGAGAGTCCGTGTAACAAAAAGTCTGCCCTCCATTTAGGTCATTTAGGTATAATGGTTAGGGTTAGCTTGAACTAAGTGGGTCAAAATTGGCTTGTACAAATGAATGGAACGCGGACTGTCTATCATGAGGGACTCGCTGGCAGTTGCAAGTTACATCGGTTTTCAATTATTTAGTGGTTGCTAACAAGTTGTGAATCGCTCGGCGAACGGTGCGCAACTAGTTACCTATAGGCAGAAGACGGTCTTCAGAGGTTGCAGATACCATATTGCAACCGGTGTGCAGTAGGTTGCCGATCAAAATATGCCAAAGCTAGGCCTATATATTCACCTTGCAAAGTGGTTGCTAAAAGGTTGATTTTGTGGTTGCTGAACGGTTGCCAAAAGGTTGCAAGCGCAGTGTGACACAGGCTTAACGATGTTCTTATGCTAGACTTAGGGTGCTTTCCCAGAGATTTAGATCGATCTAAAGATTAAGATTTAGATCGACCTAACTCCTTGGGGGTTCACGCTAAATTGCAGTCAGCCGAGCGGGCGCCATAGTTAATTACCCCCTTACAGTTTTTAGTAGGCGGGACAGACGCTTAAGCCGGCCAAGCTGACAGTAATCTAGTGAGACTCCCCACAGGGATAGATCGATCTAAAATCTATGGGAATGGGGTCTTAGATGAAGAACTCCAAGAAGGGGCTCTAGTACGAAAAAATGGACACACAGATTTTATTCCACGCTCTTTCTTCTTTTTTAAAACCTATTTTAATGTGTTTGTATTTATCTCTAAATCAGAACACACTCTGGTCATCAGCGACTTGTTGTAGAATGTCTCTGTTCATCCGATACATGTGCCATTTCTCTTCTTCTGTAATGTCATATCCCCCAAACTTTCGATACATATTGATAGCTGGCTTGTTCCAGTCAAGCACGCACCACATCATCCGTGCGCATTTCACTGCATGAAAAATCAGCTTTTATATATCCTGAAAGATGATCAAAAGGCCTCCTTTTATTCACCTTCTCACACCTTTCCTAGACCTTTCGTTTTTTTAGGAAAGGTGTAAAAGACGATCTTTTGAATGACTTTTGTATAAGCGAAAAGGTATACAAATGGCCCACTTTTCTTTACCTTTTCTCTACACAAAAGATTAACTTTCATAAACCTTTTGATGTAAAAAGACGATCTTTTGCTTGAAGAAAAGGTATTCTCAAGTTCATCATTCATCAGCTTTTTGCATGCTAAAAGGCATATGAATGATCCACTTTTCTCTACCTTTTCCTGACAAAAAGTCCAACTTTCAGATGCCTTTTGTGCAACTTTCAAGATACAAAAGATAACCTTTTCAAACCTTTTTATTTAAGAAAATACTGTATTTTTTCTTCTTTTGTTACGTATTTTAATGTAATATTTATTGCGGCAATTTAATAATATATTGATAAACAGAACAACACATGGTATAAATTTTAATAATTTATTCCATTATAACATTTTTGTGCAGGTTGTGCTTGTCTTTTGAAAGTTTTTGATAATCCAAGGAAATTGAATTTTCTTGTTTTGATAATCCAAGAAAGGCCCAGGAAATGTTCTCTAAATGTACTTTCAGCCAGATCCATTAGTCCTACTATATATGCGTAACTTCCCACTCTCGTGGGAGTAGTATTCCTGGAATCGTCTGTCAAGTGAACACTTTGCCTGCCCAAATCTTTGCCTTTTGCCTCCTGAAAAATAGGATGCATGTAATGATAAATGTTGTTTTGGGTAACAGTTCATTTTAATGCTAATCAAATATGATAAAAACAAGGGCAACTTTTTTGTCTAATACTGATGTTAGAAGTATTTTCAAATTATGCCATCAAATGGCTTAAAAAAGAGATTTTACCTCCTTACTTTTTTTCCATATTTTTTGTTTCAGCTCATCCAGTCCTTTTGCTTGTTTTAGAACATCCTCCTACTTTTCAGATCTGTAGTATCTTTTAATGGCACCTAGTAAAGAAATAAAAAGAGTGAACTATTTGAGTGTAATATCATGCAAAAAGTTTTCAATTAGGGAAATATGAATAATGACATAACTACAAGTAATGATGAAAATATGCATTCATGATTACTGCTAGGCAACTTGATTGAGCCTTGCACAGAACTTAGATAGGCTCCTGTATTACATACCCCATTCTTCTCTTCCAATTTTTTTTTGCCTTAGTCCATCCACTTTGTTTGCTTTTATATGCTGTTCAGACAGCCTGTCTTTTAATAGCATCTGGAAAAGAAATAGAGGTTTTAAGATAGTGAATTCTTTTAGTGTAATATTATACAAAAAGTTTTCATTTTTGAAAATATGAATGCTGAAATAACTACATGCAATGATGAAGATATCCATGATTACTGCTCAGGGTTCATACAGCAACATAAAAGCAATTTAAATGACTTCTGGGGCTCTTAATCAATAACTTTTCAATAACTCAATGCGTCTTACTGTCATTTTAAAGTTTACATAGAAAAGAGGAGCATCAATTTACACAAACTTTGTATTTTAATGATAATGAAACATGAGAAAAAATTGATAGATTAAAAAGGGCATTCCCCCAGCATGTCTACATTCAGGTTAAAAACAAGGTTTGAAATAATCATTCGACAAATTTCTAACTGATCAAATCCCAGAATATTTTAGGGAAAAATGATGAATACAAGCCCTTTCTAAGCTTAATAACAATTTCAAGTACTTTTTATGTCATAAACAGACTGAATACATGTACAAGGGGCAATACTAGATTCAAACACTCAAAGTGCTGTACCGGGGTATGAACCCTGCGAGTGAACCAGTGCATTGATTATATAACCCTGCCTGGAATTTAGGTCAAGGAATGTAGGTCGACTATATGGGATTAATACAGGCCAGTTATATACATGTACAGAATCTTTACTAGTACGCGGGGCCGTACTTTGACGTAAACTTTTTGCAGTGTTCTAATATATAGGTCAGAGTGTTTGATTAACAACTGTTTCACGATCGTGATAACCTTTTCGGCGCGGTCTGTTCTCCGTGCATAAAACCCATCTTGGGCGTCCGTGACACGGTTGTTTGTTCCTTTAAATATGATTGATTCACATGTTATATTAGACCTACCTGATGCATTTACTCATTCTCTTCATCCTCGTCAGTTACATTATCGCCGCAACAATTGCCATCTTGCAAAGAAGTCGACCATTATCTTCTGTGACCGGCCTGCACAGTCTTTCAGTCCGCGCATTTTCAACCGCCTGGCCTTGCGCATGCGCAGATAGTCTGTAATGGGATATCTTTCGCGCCGATTCTCTAGCATTGACCTATAGCGCAGTATTAATGACAGAAAAGCGCGCACGGCAACCTTTTACTTCGTGTTTTACTCAAGACTAAAAACAGCAAGAGACAATAATATAGATCACTAGACACGGGGCAGCTGGTCATCGTTTTACAAGGTAGGTGATATAGTGATTTCAGTACCTAATGTTCGCACAGTGTGTGTTAACACAAACTATAGCAAAGCATGCTTCTGTGATTAAAGCGGGAATCTTTCTCGAAGCACTACATGTTGCAAGGTAATTAAGTCGTCTCTCGAGAAAGGATCGAGTTATACTGAGTTTCATAGGGCTTGGCTTTTGTTTGTTCTAACGTTTGACCTGTTACTCACTGAGAACTTTGGAAATATATGACATGTGCACGTCCACGATACGGGGTAACAACAAGGGGTTGTCATTTTTAAAAGTGTTAGAATATTCCCATGTGTTGGATTACAAGGGGGTGCTTTAATGTGAAAGGGGATGGATTCGTCTTAGACCCCATTTCCAGAGATTAGATCGATATAATTTAGATCGACCTAACTCCCTAGGGGTTCACGCGAAATAGCTGTCAGCCGAGGGGACACGAAAGTTAATTACCCCTTTACAGCTTGTAGTAGGCTGGACGGACATTTAAGCCAGATTATCTGATAGTAATCTAGTGAGACCCCCCCCCCCCCCCCCGGGGATAAATTTATCTAAAAACTCTTGGAATACAGCCTTATACAACCGAAAATGACACTATTTAAAACAGCACTCTCTATTGCAGCTGCTAATTATAGAGAAGAATTAAGGCTCTCAGAAAATATTGTCATGTGTTTTTGTTGTGTCTCTATCATTCAATGTCTTTTCTTTTATAAAGGAATGGGGCGTCACAAGAAGAAAAAGGAGTGCCTGTCGTCACAAGAAAAGAGATGAACATCTAAAAGAAGGCTGCGTTCCCGTGCTCCTGTTATACATGAATTCCCAGTCTGCAGCTAGAATAAAAATTGTTAACCTACATGTATAACCTCATTGTGTTTACCTCAGACCCCCTGTCAAATTTATAGAATTAAACATGCTAAAATCAGGGGTGGATCCAGAGATATTTTCTGACAGTCTTCCAAACTATCTTTGCTGATTCAGCCTCGATTTTAGACCGTCTTCCGAAAGAAAAAGAATTAGATATCCGTCAAAACTTAAAAATCTGACCGTCTTCCGGAAGGCCCAGAAGACGGCCTAAATCCGCCCCTGAAAATGGTAAAGGGAAGACTGGCTCGCTCTGAGCAAGAGAATAAGTAAAAAGTTATCTATGGTTGATAATTTTCCTTTGATATTAAGATTAACTTCAGCAGTGTAAGCAAGATGAATTAAGGATATGCAAACAGTAACAGTCTGTCAGTAATATAACCAGTTCCAATATAAACAAATTCAAATTGCAAAGCTGATTACTACCTATCTAACTTCGGTTAAATATTTCCATCATGCCCAGGGCCTTACTATTAGGGATTATGTAAAAGGTAAAACTTGCTCTCTGGAGTCTAAAACACATCATAACAATTTAAAGTGGTTTTCTCATTAGAAACGATCCCCTGGTCAGGCAAACTATGGAGAGGTGACTTCTGACATTTACTGTAATTATTTTATTTTTTTTTTTTTGACTTGATACAATTAGTGCAAATACTGACATAACTTAAAATAACAAAGTTAGTGATGAGAGATCCTATTGCCTTTTTTGTTGAGGAGAGGTGGTTTTCTGTTTAGAGACAATCCTCTAGCCAGGCAAATTATGGAGAGGTGACCTCAAACACTATTTTGACTTGGTACAATCAATGCAAAAATCCTGACATTACTGAAAATAACAAAGTTAGGTGATGAGAGATCCTATTGCCTTTTTTGTCAAGGAGAGGTGGTTTAGAGACAATCCTCTAGCCAGGCAAATTATGGAGAGGTGACCTCAAACACTATTTTGACTTGGTTCAATCAATGCTAAAATCCTGACATTACTGAAAATAACAAAGTTAGTGAAGAGAGATCCTATTGCCTTTTTTGTTGAGGAGAGGTGGTTTTCTGTTTAGAGACAATCCTCTAGCCAGGCAAATTATGGAGAGGTGACCTCAAACACTATTTTGACTTGGTACAATCAATGCAAAAATCCTGACATTACTGAAAATAACAAAGTTAGGTGATGAGAGATCCTATTGCCTTTTTTGTCAAGGAGAGGTGGTTTTCTGTTTAGAGACAATCCTCTAGCCAGGCAAATTACGGAGAGGTGACCTCAAACACTATTTTGACTTGCTACAATTAGTGCTGTAATCCTGACATAATAAGCTAATATCCAGAGGCATGGAGATCATTTCCTGTGAAAGTAATTATCTAGGCTAATATGGAGATGTGACCTCTGACATATAACTTTTTGATTTGCTGTATTTAAATCCTGACAATATTGGAATAAAAATATAAGTTACTTTTGATTCCTAAAGTTGTTTGTCGTTTAAAGCGTCAAAATTATGTCTACCCCAAGTGAAATTCGGTGAACACTTCTTCCACTGCACTGAGTGCTATATATTTATACATAAACTCCAGCCAATGCAAGATTGCATAATTATTTCTCCGACATGCAAATCACCACATTCAATCTATCTGTTAAATACTTTAATCAAATTGCAAAACATTTTATCATGCAAACAATTTGCAAAAGTATTCGCTTTTTTCATACTGTGCTTAATGTAAGATACGGAATTAAGTCATGTACATAGAATAACTAGTATACATACAAAAGATCACCACGCAATATTATGAAATTAGTCTTAAGCTTTCAAAAAATAAAAAGATGCACAACATGCGACCTTTCCAGCCAACAAAAGCTGGAATGTAAGGTGGCCTTTCGCACTGTAAAAGGTGATAGTTGAACTTTTGAAAACTGAAAGTTAATAAAAATGTGAATGACGGTCTTTCCGAGAGGTAAAAGTTGATAAAAAGATGACCTTTTACAAATAAAAGGTGAAAGATGACCTTTTCGTCAGGAAAGGATGATGAAAGATGAGGGATCATCTTTCGATAACATTTTGTAGATAACTGAAAGGTGATAAAAGGTGTCTTTTCATGCAGTGTTTGTCCTGAACAGCCGCCTGAAAAATATCAAGGGTGGCACGTGAATAATAATAATAATAATAATAATAATAATAATAATGAAGGAGATGTAGAAGAAAAGAAACGAACAAACAGTTTCAATGATAAATGGTCTATGGTTCTGGACATGTAGGCATAAAGACTACATAATGCACCAAACTGCACAATTTATGAAAAATTTCAGGAGAGTTTAACATGCATTCACGTAACTGGTATGCGCTTTTATTTCGTTCTTTTTCTCTTTTTTTAAAAAAAGATGAATTATAAACAAAACCAGTGAATCGTTACCTTTGCAACTGCCCTGAAGAGGGCAGCGCCTGTACCTTTACCACGATAGGCCGGTGTCACGTACAGATCTTCCAGGAACATTGACGGCCCTTCCCATGTCGAATACGTTAGATAATACAAAGCATATCCAACAACTTTCTTCTGTGGTTCAACCTGTTTAGACTCGGCTGTTTCAGCTACTTTACATTTGAAGAAGACGTGGGGACCGAAACCGTGATTGGCAAGCTCTGAAATATTTTAATTTTGTGGAATATTTTAATTTTGTGAAATATTTTAATTTTAAAACCCTTCATTTTTCATTCAGTAACAACCATTCATTTTTTCTATTCTAATTTAAATTCGTCTTGTGATCTCGTTCACTGATAAATTCATTAATGGAATTATGTTGGGAAAGTTTTGAGAAAATATCTCAGCTGAAATTTATGTCTTCAGGGCCTTGTTCTGCGGGGAGGGGCAGGGGGAGCAATTGTCCTATCAGAGAGTATTTTTGGGATATATAAATGTATTTGGAGGAGGTGGATGTCTTTAAACAGGGTTTTATTTAGATTTTCCATCTCTCAGTCCATTGGGATTTTGTAGAGGCTAGATGACGGATGCAGGCCCGTAGCCAGCAATTTCAAAAGGGGAGGGGGGGGGTAAGAAAAAGTGGACCTTTTACAATGGAACCTTTGTGTATTCAGCTAGATCAAATTTTACCCATAAAAGACCCTTCCTGACAAAAGGCGGTTCTTTCGAACCCCCGAACCACCCCCTGGCTAGACACAGACAGCACTTCAACTAATAGCCCACCCCCGCCTACTAGCATATTTTCCTCAGCCTATGGTTTTCACATTACATATATTAAGTTCTAAACATCATTCATTTCAATACTTTACTAAAAAAACTTAAAATAACAGCCATGGTAAGGGAAAATATATATATTCAATTGATGTTACTCTACCTTCATGCGTAGTTTTTACACCATCTGGAAATTTCTCAAACTGAGCGAGTTCCTGTAATGAAGCAGATATTTCTTTTCTATAAGGAACAAAAGTTTAAGAGATAAGATGACTCAAAGTAGGTTTGAATTTGAAGAACAAATTTTGGCGAGCGTCACTTTAAATCATTATCTTCTACGTCCCTTTTTTTTTTAGAAATCCATTACCGTTATTTCTAACTGTTTTTAATTCATGTATAAGTCCATTTTCTAAATGTGTTTTGAAATAAACCTTTGTTGAACAAACTCAAACTTGCAAGACGTCTTGGCACGTGACACAGGGGCTGCGCATCAATCTGCCTGTACACTAACCAATCAAAGGGTTCTTTCACAGTGAATATTGTCGACCTAGCTAATGAGGACCAACTCCACTGGGACTCTCGCTGAATGCAATCAGATAAACTGACCAGTTTCGATTAACATCTGCCACAGTCGGTACAAATGGCTTATTTGCATGTATAGGAGTCACTGGTATACTGTGGGCCTTCAACAGCTGTATTTTCTCAGCCTACAATCGAGGCTAGCTACGGCCAGGTTATGATCAGGACCCTACACGTACATGTTCTCTCGATTAGTGCTGTTGTACTGCGGACTACTTCTGATCACTTGACCCTATATTTTCGCTGAGCGTTTAATTATTCACAAAGCTCACCTTAATCAAGCCATGAATAGCAACACAATCCTCCCTCACGGCATCACGTATGATCACTGACATGTTTAAAACAAGCTGGGCCGCTACCTGGGTACAGTGCATTGACCTAGATTCGTCATCATAAATTCAACACAACTTACATTACGGTAATACTGATCGTATAGAGGTAATCCAAGTGCAATATACATGTAATACCGCGATCTTTCAAAGGTAATTCAAAACAGTACGTATTTCAATGGCGACACGGTTTTGACAGGGCGTATTACGTTAAAAATTTTCCTTATCGACGATATAATGCGGCTTTAAACATTGTCTTATATAATGGGATTTAGGGCCTAAAATGCTGTCGCTTTTATAATACGGCTGATAATACGTCAGGGCAAATTTGCGCATGTCAGCTGATATCGTAACACCGACGGTTATTGGTAAAAAAACTGTGATATCGCTTTCAAACTGATCCCCCTCACCTGAACAGCTAGTTTTGGCTATCAACTCTTTTTAACTTTAAATTACTTATAACAACTAGGCTACAACTTAAAATTGATCTAGTTTCAAACGGATTTTCTAGCTAACTCGAGCCTTAGAGTTTTGAGCATAAGTTAACGACTCCAACCACGAATTAACTATCCCAACGCAAAATTACTATACTCGCCACAAGCACAGTACTTCATTAACCAAACCGCTCATCCGTTCATCTACCCGTTTGGTACGTTCCGTATGAGCCGACCGGAGATTGTCGAGAACGCATTGCTGTAGTATCAAAAGAACACGCAAGGGTCTTAGACCCCATTTCCAGAGATTAGATCGATCTACTTTAGATCGACCTAACTACCTGGGGGTTCACGCTAAATAGCTGTCAGCCGAGCGGACACGAAAGTTAATTACCCCCTTACAGCTTGTAGTAGGCGGGACGGACATTTAAGCCGGATTATCTGACAGTAATCTAGTGAGGCTCCCCGCGGGGATAGATCGATCTAAAAGCTCTGGGAATACAGCCTTACCCTTACAGACAGAGACCCGAAGCTAGAAGCTGGCCAAATTGTTTAGGTAATAATGAAATGCAAATCTTGTGTAAGTCGTTCTACTGTTTGTGGCTGAAGTCCTTAATTTCTTACCCTAGGTTCTAGATTCCGGTATTGCCAGCTCGATCTTGATTTCATATATAACCCATAGTAGCAATACCAGGTAAAAGTAAAAGCGACTCCACCACAAGGTATATTTAAGCCCCCTTTACACTGGACGGCGTCCCTTTTGCGTCCAGCAGTTCGGCCCCATTTGAGAGTTAAAGAATTATAATACTTTACGTGCCGACAACTGGCCGATCATTGAGCATTCATTCTGATACCAAATCAATGCTCGTGCCTCCTTATTACGACCACAGCGATGCCAAATTTCATGGTCGCAGAAAGGACGCAGAAAGGACGCCGTCCAGTGTAAAGGGGGTATTAGCAAGCTAGCTTTTACGTTGCTCTGACACTCAGGGTATAATTTCTGCATTTGTATTCCAAATTTAAGGCTAGTGCTAGAAAAGGGCAAATATCGTTTAAGAGGCCCTAAATTTGTATGAATTTGGAATTGCTTTTCGTTAATTTGAGCTGCTTTTAGTAAATTTTTGGTGATACCTCCCAGAATTAAGTTGGTTTTAGACCATTATTCACGCTTGACCGAACTAGGCTAACAATCTCACAAGCAAGAAGTTGCTTCGGTCATATTTTATACCCTAAAGTTGCCAATATACAACAGTAATGTTACCGTTCTGCTTTTCCTCAACAATAAAGAATAAATGTTTTTGCCAATAAATATTTTTGTAAGGGTGTTGTTGTATTTCAGTAGTCAGCTATTACAGATATGTATTAATTCATTTATTTGCTTGTTCATTTGAATGGAAATAAAAACTTCTAAAAATAATATTAATATTTATACTGTTTTTAAAGGAATTTACACTTTTCCTCATAAAAAGCAAATGTAACGCCGTTTATTTCACAAAAGCAGATAAATGCAAGGAAGACGCAGCAATCTTTTCATGAATAAAAAGCTTGATTTCCAAGTAAATGCCTCTACCTTATAATGCTTTTTTCAAAGACGATTTAATTCCAATCACCATGATAAACCGTACGTAATATACACGTTAAACTAGCACTTTGATCCGTGGATCTGTTAGAGCGCATTCAGCACAAGTTGATCCGCGGACTAAATATGGCCGACTAACTAAAAAGCAATGCCGCTATAATCTCATGCTGTTCTCCCCGCCTCTACACGCGCCGTCGCTGCAGGGGGCCTAGAAATTAAACCTCAGAGTCAAGATTTAATCCGGGAATAAAGCGGATTGCTTTTAAGCGGGGTCGGCCAATCTGTCCTGAATATGCTCTGTGTCACTTCATATTTTTTTATCAAAATGCACTCTCGCTTGCAACTTTCTGCAGAGTGTCTCCCTTCATGCAAAACGTGCGCAATTGCTCCTCTTTAGTTATATCACTTCCGCCTAATTTTTGGTACAGCTCGATAGCTGGTTTGTTCCAGTCAAATACTCTCCACGTCATAACCGCGCACTTTTCTTCGATAGCCGCCTGAAATATAAATTCAACGTAATAAATATTAAAGCAGCTGAATCAGGATAAGGGTGTAGTGTGAGCTACTTGCTCAGCCGCTTTTTCCAATACAAAATGATGAATCTCTCCACCCCTCCTTTTTAAACAATGGGATGAACACAAAGTATGGCCAGCTGATTAAAGTTTAAATTGGATGCTACGAAATGACCCAAATTGCAATAATCTAATAACAAATCCAGTTTGTATGGACATCGTCCAAAGACATTTTAGCCCGATTGCATGTATTCACATTTGAAACCCATAGCTATATATGGCATGCTGCTGGATAGATAATACATTGATTTATATACTTATTCGTTTCACTTAATCGCATATAAATCATTTATTGTCTAATAACTCGCAACGAAAAACACCAACCACCGTTTCCAATACAAATCATTTATTTCGTTAACCCTTGCTATGAGCTGTTGTTTGCTTGGCTGCGTTACAGAATGCGTACACACCACGCACTGACTGTCCTTCACAAACTCTCCGACTATAACCATTTACAAACTTCTCTTATTTCCTCTACTTCTGCTGTTTTCTTTTCAACCACCTTTTATATATTTCAATAAATTCTTTCGTTCCATATTTGAACTATTTCATTTTTTATAGATATATTACCGAATGTGTAAATGCCCAGAATTTACTGTACATCAGAAACCACTATTTTCTAATGTCTTATCCCAACTACTATCTCTTCTTTGTTACCAATTTTGTACATTTTACACTGATCTATGTTTTCTTCATTAATCATAATTATTTCTAAGCACATACCCTTTAATACTCCAATTAACTTATTACAACTGTTCCATTTTGTGCCTTCTCTGATGTATTACTTTCTTGACCAAACTTCTATATCATTTAAAATATTCTTTGTTTTATATTTGCGATTTACTTGGACCTGACGCAGCAAGCTGAAAACAGCCTCGAATGAAATCTGCTCATCTCACATTTCCTTTTATACTATTGTGCAATGCACAATCTGCGCATGTCAAACACCCCGCCCTATGAACTCATTTCCTCACCTAAATTGCTTCTCTAACACATTTTGCGTTGACTCGTTAAACGACAATAAATTCATTTATATTTACACTTTTTTTAAAATAAATTTTCATTACTACTAATGTACTTCTAATATTCATTTCTACTATGCATTATAATATAATGAAACCGATTTCACAATGCTTACCTTGGCAACAGCCCTGAAGAGGGCAGTGCCTGTTCCTTTACCACGATAAGCCGATGCCACATATAGATCTCTGAGGTATACTGTTGGACCTTCTAGAGTCAAGTAGGTGAAATAATACAGCCCATAACCAATAATTTTCTTCTCAGTTTCACCTCGATTAGATTCTGTTGTTTCTGCTACTTTACAATAGAAGAAGGCGCGGGAACCGAACCCATGACTGGCAAGCTCTGCAAACATTGAAGGCTACAATTTTTAATATATATAGACTAATACATTTATCCCTTGATTCATCTATACACTGCTAAATACAGTTATTGATTTATGCTAGAGAAAGCGTCAAGATCTTAAAACATATTTAAATGGTCATTTTAATATGTCTGATATGGTACCTTCATATGTAGTTTTTACACCCTCTGGATACTTTTCAAACTCGGTGAGTTCCTGTAACGAAGCAGAGATTTCTCGTATACAGTCTGTGCCAAATACTTTTCAAGTTACAGGCCATCCGGTCCACCTGGGTCTGGGGATCTACTGGCGGGAGCCCAAGGCCAATAAAATATTTAAATTAACACATTGAGGTTAAAGGCTGAATACAAATACGAACGAAAACATTGGATTTTGAAAAGGTTATTAAAAAGACTTCAACAAGTAGCCTGAACATTTATAAAACGAACTGGAGTACAGGTTACAGCTGAAAAAATATCCAGAAGACCGTTTGAAGTCTTTGAACCAGTAACTGACTGTTTTTCAGATATTTCACTTACAATTAGAATCTTTGACATACAATTAGAATCTATTTGTTGATTGCCTCAGTTTTCAGACATGCTACGCAGGTTAAGCCTCATTCTAGTGTAACAAACTGTCGAGGCTTTATATGACGTCACCTACAAACCATGTGACGTTGGTAAGTGGTAGCACTGTGCGTTCATGTAAGTGCTTTGACGTTTCATTCGTCCAAAATAGTTAGATAAATAATATTACTTAATTGGTCGCCAAGATCTGTAAAACGTGTACGACTTACATTTTACAGGCTCTCTATATACACGTACTATTATTTTTTTTTTTAAACATATGATTATGCAAAATATATACCTAGTTAAGAAAATAGGACTGAGGAACAGCAGAGGATGATACGACTATCATTTGCTAGTTAGCGATAGATATTTCGGTTCTCAATGCTTTCAGTTATACATTCTATATACGTATATGGCTTTTTTTTTTTGGTGCACACGAGCAGCCTGCATGCTGTTAACTTTTTCAGGGTCCGTTTTCTGATCAGGTGGTATCATTAATGTATTTCATCTGTTGCTATGCTCTTTACATTTCAGCAAGAAATGAGTTTCAGTTTTAATTTCAGCGCATTAGGAGCACTTGACGACTTTGGCAGAGTTTTTGGTGATGTGTAGTGACCCCATTCAATTCCCAGGTCTTGATCAGTAACACGCATTTTCGCAAGAGTTTTTATTTCAAATTCAGAGGCTTTCATTGAGATTAAAAACACTAAAATGTTATCAAACTGGTGCATGAACCGACACATTTAAAGAACACTAAACACTATTAAATACAACTATATGCTACAAGGTGGTGACGGAGTACACAGTTTTGCCAGGATGCGAATATTTTTAGCCTCGAGATTTCGTAACACAGGGTAGAATGAGGTCCTACATTGTACCTGCGGAAGACAGCTAGTAGCGCTTTGCAGCTATTTTGTCGCACTGTTCACCTCGTCAACGTTGACTGCTATAGTTTAGTTGTCTTATAAGAAATAAGCAATATTCACCTTAATCAACCCATGTATAGCAGCACAGTCCTCCCTCTTTGCGCCTCGAATGACCACTGACATATCTGGAATGATGTGGCGACGATGGGGATGAGGTTTGACCCAGTTTTCTAAATGATTGTGAAATATAGGTTATCATGAATCCTATACAGTATTCTTTAACAACCTTGAACTTCGGTCTAGTAAATCTCCGACTCGTTACGAGCAATGCCTAGTCATGGTTTTTAAAGAAACGGCCCGTATTACAAAAACACTTAAAGTGAAAATTGCCGTGTGCCAAAAAAATGCTGTAGCACAGTTTTTATCTCATAGGCTCTATTCCCATAGATTTTAGATCGATCTATCCCCTCGGGGAGTCTCACTAGATTACTTTCAGATAATCCGACTTAAATGTCCGTCCCGCCTACTACAAGCTGTAAGGGGGTAATTAACTTTCGTGTCCGCCCGGCTGACAGCTATTTAGCGTGAACCCCCAGGGAGTTAGGTCGATCTAAAGTAGGTCGATCTAATCTATGGAAATGGGGAGATAGTCAATTTCCTTCGAAATAAAATATTTTTGTCTGCTACTTACGAATCGCTGTTCGACCCGTCCTGATTTAGATTGGATCTTTTCTTTTCTTTTTTTTTTTATCAGATATGTTAGTTTTAAAGGGATAATAACTCTTCGTATGAAATCTGTATTTCACAATAAAAACATTGTGAGTGACTCATAAAAATATAATATATTCTGTTTTCCCACAAAAACGGCTGTTATAGCTATTATTCTGATATCTGAGCTCGTCTTTAGACCACGTGACCTCCATTGATGGCTATACTCTGTTAAAATCTCTTAAGAGATTTTAACAAAAAACCAAACTTTTTAGAAAAAAACCAGAGACTAACTTTGAATGTAAAAATGGATTCATTAACCATTGGTAAGTATGGGAAAATTGTTGTTTACTCCAGGAAAATTCATTTTTTGGCCGAAACGAAGAGTTATTATCACTTAAAATGAGTAGTGAGTCATTTAGACCGCTATAGCATTTCAGACAATGTTGACATGAATTAAGACAGATAAAAAGATTATCAGGATATGTATACGGACATTTTCAAACCCGGATAGTAAATTGTTGAAGTATGAAGGGTTTATCTTATGCTGTATATTTCATTCCATTTATGTTGTAAAGAGCGGAGGTCCAATGTTGATATTTTTCAAGAAGATTCACATAAAATTCTATATAATTTTCATCTTAGTTTCCGTCCTGTCGCAAACTAAGACGGACAGTAGTTCCCACAGTCGTCCAGAGACGAATAGAATCTGTTTACCCCTTAATTCCATACAAAAACAATAAGTTCTTACGGGAAGAATCAATAAGTCAGATCCTGGGGATCCCTTGGATGTTTCGTGTTCCTGGCCAAGGAAGCCGCTACGGCATGGGTGTTTATGGGTGAAATGCCAGCCGGATCCAAGACGTTATACATGTAGTACGCGCCATCGATAGCTCGGAGCCGAGGCAGATAATGCTAGCCGAGCCGAGATAATGCTACACCCTGCGGGTCGGGGCAATTATGTTTATGTTCTTATCCCTTTCAGCTCCGTCCGTCAGAAGCGTCGTTTTGTGTGCAGCCACTTGAAAACGAAAAGAGACGAAGAGACAAAGGACGTCCTGATCCTCGATCACGATTCTCCTCTAGGAAAGCAGAGAATACTTCCCATAAGATAGACGGGACTAGGGCGAAGAAAATGCGTGGAATGCACCACGGAAGATTAACCTTGCTCTTTCCGAGCCTGGAGCCAACAGGTTCCTGATTGGCGGGGTTTATTGCCGCCAAGCTGCCAAGTTACTTGAAACGGCAAAAGTATGCTATAGTGTAGAGGTTTGTTAAGTAGTCTTTGTAGCTCAGGGGGGTTTAACATCATGGAATCTTTATACATACTTTTCTTTTCTCTTGCAACAAAAGACCCTTTCCCCCCTCTTTCTATCCTTATTCTTAGCTTCTGACGTTTCCGCTGGGTATTATGAGATAATCTTTCCTGCGGCGACAAGTCTGCTACTAATGTTATTAGGGGAAACTTCTAATGTCGTAAGAATATTGCAGCAGTGATACGTCCCATATCACTTGAAGCCTTCACGAAAACGGGACGTTTCTTTCCGGTGTCCTGATTCCTTGCTACATCCTTTATTTAAACACCATGTACCGGTTTCACACATACACAAAAAAAGTTAAGTCGGGTTCCCTGGCTAAGAACTTAGCTACCAATGTTACATGGTCACATGCTCACATCTTACCCTATCCGAAACAGTGTTATAGCACTTCCAAGGAAATCCCGGTCAACTAAGCCCGGGAGCTGACTTAAGTTTTTTTTTTTCTTCTTATGAAACTAAGCCATGTGCCTTCGCATGCCGCCATGAAAATACGAAAAAAAATGATACATCTTTCCGTCGTCTTCTACATCTCTATTCTAATGACAAAGTTTTACTTCCCCGAATGTTGTATTATAAAAAGGCCAGACAACTAACAACACTTCAAAAGTTAGTCTGAAAATAAGCTGTTCTACACTTAATAAGCAGGATTTTTATTTCAAATTTTTAACCTATGAACGGTAAGATCAAAGTGTCAATATTTACGCTAATCATTAACTGTTATGTATAACTTTCTTTTGCATGTTGTGCGGAAACAAACTCATGGTAAACCTTAATCGAATTTTAGACACTCGTACTGTTATTTCGATCTGACAAATCATTCTCTTTACATGTAGGAGCAATGTTGGTCTTGATACTGGTGCAAGTATTAGGGACTGTGATACAGCTATCTACACCATTCCCGTTGCCGTCCGGTAATCTGACCAGCCTTCGATGGAACATGCTATGTAGCCGAGGCGTCAAATTGGCACATATCGCACCAGAACCTGTCACAATATCGAACGAAACACTGGTTAACTTAGAGGAAGCGCTTAACGTATTTTTGGACTACACTATCCAGATATCTGATCTGTCGCAAAGCATCAAGGAAAGATGGGTAAGGGCACTGCGCAGATTGTCATAAATCGTTTTGAATGTATTAAAGAGCAAAAAAATTGAAGGGATTTTCTTTTCCTCACAATATTGTTTCATTGAAAAGGTCTATCTAGTAGTTTCGGTAAATCAATTGGCTCGTTGTACGAGGAGAGGCAGTTTTTCTTAAAATTAGAATTATTATTTGAGAAAGTGATCTAGAGATAGAAAGTAGTTCACTTATTTTATAGTTGCCGACGACAGAATTATCATTTCGGTATGTAACGGTAGCTGTTACCAGCATTTTGAACAATACAAGGTAGTTCTTTTTGTATCTTAGACTACATTCCCACAGATTTTTAGATCGATCTATCCCCCTGGGGAGTCTCACTAGATTGGTGTCAGTTTAACCGGCTTAAATGTCTGTCCCGCCTACTAAAAGCTGTAAGGGGGTAATTAACTGTAGTGCGCGCTCGGCTGACAGCAATTTAGCGTGAACCCCCAGGGAGTTAGGTCGATCCAGATGGATCGATCTAAAAGTGTGGGAATGCAGTCATAGTCTTGGGCCATCACAGTGTTAATTGAATATGGCTCAAATTGTGCCCACATTCAAAATATTTCGATCAAATGAACTAGCTATAGGCTTTTAATTTTAATGTTTTGGATGACCTATAAACATTTGTGACCTTATGCGTTTCCAGTTGAATAATAGATATTACAGCGATGTGGACATTTTCAACAAAACACTGAAATCCTTTAAGTCACCACTGTCGCTGCCGAATCGGATTGATAACGAGGCCGAAAGACCAATGGTCAATGAAACGGGCATTTGCAATGTAAGTTGAAACCAAATGCAAAATTGAAAAAAAAGCTCCGATATGTTGACTTTGGTGTAGAATAACGCCAGTCGAAAATCTTTGTTTAAACTTTATAGAGACAGTTTAATGTTATATTTCTTTCTGTTAATTTCTTCATTTTTCATGTTTGAAATGGATTTAATTGTCTTTGGTGGTTAGTAATTTTTGATTATGCAGTACTATGTAACCTATTTCCAGGCTTCTTGCGCAACTTTTCTGAGAAATATATCAGAATCTATCCGAAAAGAGACGATGCACTTGGAGATCATTCGTGAACAAGAATATACCGAATATTTGAGACACGAGCAAACTGTAGATAGCACAGATGACAATCTTTTAGAAAACCTAGAGGGTCTCATGTACGACATAGTCTGTGAAATAAACCACTTCATAAATCCAACAGTTAATCCTCTGGTAAAGTTATACAGCCAAGAAAACATCACCGACAGATGGAAGAAACCGCTGACAAAAACTGAAAGGTACGCCAGAGATCTGAAGTTCATTCACCATGTTCACACTCTAGTTGCCAGTGTTAAGATCTTCTTTTCTTATGTTATGGAGGAGTTGTTTAGTTCTTTGGGAAATCCGTGGTTGATGTACTAATGCTTTTGCTTTGGTGACACCCACGTGGTCACACAAATATTGGTGCCAGACGGATACACTTGTTTGCAATGCGTTTGATCAAACTGTGATATGTTTTAAAGATTAAATTTAGATATTTACTTTTTGTTTTATTATATGGATTACCCTGAGTATGTTTACTCTGAGGGTCTGATTGGTGCTATTAGGAAAGTATCAGAGTGATGTTTATTGAAGATTAGAATATATAGACTATCAGGTGTACGCATCTACGGGTAAATTGTTGACAGATCCAATTTCGTTTTCGCCTTTTTTCATTTTGAAACATCTTTTTTCAAACACGGAAATTATATACTTTTAACTTTATATTATTGTGATAAGTTACTACAGGGAAAATTTAATCGTTACGTTATGATTTTTTTACCGTTATTCGGTACTTATTCAAATATATTTTCGAGCTGTTTTATTGATTATAATTATAGACCTACTGATATTCTTCATGGTTTTATGGAAAATAAAATTCAAAGTTCACCTCATGTTACCCTCCATACTGTTCGCCAGTGTTGAATTGGAGATTAAGATGGATATGATCGCACTTATACTTTTAATATAATTATCTAAAGACATACATAGGGCTAATTAACGCTAACGCAACAGATTAAATTACGAGCGTCATACTTTCTGATCTCTAATAGCATAAGGGATACTAGCTTTTGGTGACAACGAAACTTCTTTGTGGACAGAAAAAAACCGCGACTCACGAAAATCATGTCCTCTAATTCCTATTACAAAAATCAACGCCACGCTCAAAAGTGAGTCACTGTGATCAACAAAACTTCCTATAACACTATTTTCACTTCAATGAAAGATGATTTAAGGATTCTGTCGAGAATATCTTTGGGGACCATTACCGCCCATTTATGCTTCAGCATGATTATGCTACCCACCCAACGCAACAGTAAGTTTGTTATATGGGAACCAGATCCAGACCCCCCCCCCCCCCCCACCCCCAATTGGCCAGTTCAATCCCTAGATCACAACCTCATTAAATATGTGTAGGATATCTTCAGAAATGGATAACTAAGGGATAACCCTCCAAAAATGATTTCATATTATCTTTCTGTGGAACGCCATCACTGCGCAGCAAAACTTTTTGACTCAACACAATCGCTTCAGGTGGTTTTTCCAATCCGCAGGATACTGTACAAGATACCGAAAGATCTTGATTTTTTTCCTATGGAAAGTTTATTCGTTGATGGTACAAGCAGTAAATGTTTCTGAATAACTCCTTTTAGGAGATGAATAAAGAACATTCATGACCTGATTTTCTGTACCACGTACTTCACCCATTGCGTTAGGGGTGACACTTTTTTTGCAAGAGAAGGATAATATTTCAAGACGACAAAAGAGTAAAAAATAATTTCTCCTTAGATACTTTCAAGTATCTTTTTTTTTCACGAATTCTCAAGAGATATTTGGAATAAAGTCGAAATATTTACCAGTGAATAAAGTTCACCATGAATGTAGCATATCAGTAAAATTAAAGAATAGAATAAATTCTTAAAATATCAGATGCTTTTATATAGTAATAAACACAATTTACTTTAACGTATTCCACTTGAACGTAAACAGTATATAGGAAATTTATCTAAAAAACCCTTTGTCTAGAGCCCCCCCCCCCCCCCCCCCTGCTCCCAGAAACTTCTTGTATCATTGTTATAAACCGCTGTACTTTGAACAGGGGTTTTCTTATGGGTATTAATTGACTGCACATGTTACATATTTGTATATACTTTACGTTGCATGTACATGTATATTAGATAACGTGCAATTGGTTCTGCCACTTATCATATCAGAATGTTTAATACTTGAAGCCTGTATGAAGAATTCTGGCAACATTAAATCTTATAGGACACTTAATTTTATAGGACAAGTATTGGGCAGTTTCCTTTTTTCTTTTTCATTTTCTTATTCAATGTCCGGAACTCACTTAGTTCGAAAACCACAAAACACACTTAATTTTCGTATTTGAAAAGTCAGCATGCAGATATTCAACCATATATCCCGTATAACACATATGTGAACAATTTTCGAAAATCCTGCATCGTCTCGAGGCCATATATTACGGGGCCTGTAAGAATGTGTTTTTCTGTTTTGCCGTACTATCAGTCCTACGTCCACTACCATACAGTCGCTCCCGTCTCACAACTGCCATGTACTGAACTGGACTTTGTACATCGAGCTTTGTATCCTAGCTTCACACCTGTACCGCTGTGCTCTGAGAGACGGACAATTTAATTATTCCGTAAAAGGATCACCTAAATGGACTCCTGCGTCCGACACAGACAATTGCTTAACTTCCTCAACATTGCGTACACGGGACTTTACTCCCATTCGCAAGCCCTCTTCAAAGTCGCTCCTTACTGTGAATTCCTTGATAAATGAAGTTATCTTGAAAGTACATGTGTAAACTACACAGAGTGTTGAACAGAGCATCACGATGAAGTTTCTGAATAGATGGTTACTTCAGGGCAAAGTGTGGCAATAATGCACAAGCAGTCAAGTGTTGGATATCACTTCCAAAGAGACCCAGTTCTTCATAGCAGAGCACGTATATGCCTATGCTCACAAATTGGACGGTTCAGTTTCACAACTTGGACAAGAGTCACGATATTGAGAAGCGCAGCACATGCGCTGTATTCGCCTCCGGAAGCTTGCCCTGAACACGCAGTAAATGAAGAAATTACAGGAACAGTTTAAAGTGGCCAACATGTTGCACGCGACGTTAAAGTGCGAGTGACTTACGCCGAGATATCCGACAGTGGCGTACAAAACGTGATTTGTAAAAACCGGCAACTCGCACACGATGTACACCACCAGAACCGCGACTAGCATGATCGTGATTTGGGTGTCTTCGGCAGAAGCCGCGGCGTCCGACCCAAATCCTTTCTGGAGCTGGTCCCTTCGCTTTGAGCCCTGCCTCAGGGACACGATAAGGCGCAGGTTGAAGAAGAACAGCGCTGCCAAAGGGAGCAGGAAGGCCAGGGCAATCTGGGTCCCAGTATGGAGAGTGCGGCCCAGCTGTGTCTCTCCGATACCGTAATGGACGAGAACCGGTTCCATTTCCCTTGTACATGGGTCAAACTGCTCAACCGTCCTCTGCCTCCAAAACCATGGCAGGTTGACCAAAACTGCACCAATGGCTGTGACGACGATCATTACACACGTCCGCGTATTCGTGCACCACGAAACGGCTTTAAAGGGCCAACAGACGCCTATGTATCGATCCACTGCCACCAGAACCACAAACCAAAGTCCCAACGTCTGCGCCATCATCCCAAACGGGTACTCCCACGGCTCCATGTACGGCCAAGCGTCCTTGTATTCCTTAAACAAGCCTGTGTAGTCGTAGATAGAGCGGAAGGATTGGAATAGAAGACAATGGGTAAGGTAAAGGATGTCTGCCACGGCCAGAGCAAGGAGAAGATAGAACGAAGTGCATTTTTTGCGTTCCGGCCAAAACACCACGAAAGACAGGACGTTCCCGACGTAACCTATTACACATAGTGTGCCGACAACGACGGTGTCCATATAAAAGGCGGTGGCAGCGTAATTAACGCTTGACGTACAGTTATCGTTGGTGACGTTGTCAACATGTGATGCATTATTATCTTGTACCGTTAGCGCTATTGCGGAGCCATTGTTGTCCATGACGGCAGGCAATATGTCCTTGGACACGCTGTGTATATGGCAGTCGATATGCTCGAATTTTTCTCAACCCTAGAAAGAAAGGAACAATAAGAATTCATATTACATTGTGCACGACATGTCGTCGTTCTTTTTTGTTTTGCTTTATGGTTTACGTAAAAAGGGCGGAGTTGGTTGCATTATTTTGTGTAGCTGCACCAGTAGAGTAGAATAAGTTGCCAATTTTTATTAGACAAGTAGAATCACAAGAATCTTTTAAAAAGGAATTAAAAACTCATATTTTTAAGACATTTTATTCATGAATTTTAAATTTTACAATTTTAAGAAACCTTGGATTTTTTACTTTTAATTACTGTTTATTACAATTTAGCTTAGCTCTTATTTATATAAAATATATCTTTACCATTTTTATCTATAAACTTCTTTGTATTTTATGTTGTACAGTCTATTGAACATTTTATGGATTTTAGACTTGAAATAAATATATTATTATTATTATATTATATTATTATATTTCTTGGTGTTCCCCTGGAGTAAATTCATTTTGTCAATAAAAATTCATAACGTAATTCAGTCGCAATTAATTGTATCCTTTCAGGTTTTGAGTAAAACGGGGAACAGTTTTTCAAAAGTTCGAAATTTTGTGACGTTCACATAATTCACAGACAAGATATCCTAGTTTACCTTCCTTAAACTGAAATTTAAAAAAAAATGCAAAAACATGTTACACCGGGTTTGCGACCGCCTGGAGAACTAATTTTGGCCTATTTTACGATGATAATAACGGGCCAAATTTCGTTCACCAAGAGTAACAAATACATCGTGGTGAAAATGCCAGCGAAAAGTAACAGGAAATATGAATACTTGGAAATTTTTTCTAATTTTTCCTCGACAGGGCCTGTATTCAAAAAGTGTTTGATTTTGTGAGCAAATTCTAGTCGTTCCATAAAAAAAATCATTCGCCAAGATTGTGTTTTAGTGAAACCGATGCATAAATCATACCCTAAACCTTGGTCTTGATGAGGTTGATTTGAAGTGTACTATTAAGGTTTTTATTTCATCACCACAGGCTCGTAGACCTAGTTCCTAATATAAATAAATGTATCACTAATGTGCAGCATAACTGTATATTTTTGTGCGAGTACAGGTAGTGAGAACAATGTAAGTGAACATTTCAAACCTTTGATAAAGAACATGCGGGTGAAATACTGAAGTTACCGTTCAACAAGCTTGCGTTTGAAAAAAAGTTGTATCCCGTATCTTTTTTCGAGCACAGTGTAATAGAAGGTAAGGTTGGGGAAAATATAGATTAATAACATTATCTATACTACAGTATGTGCAAGGAACGTTACATCATGGTTGTTACACGTAAGATTATGATCGTGTTCATATATTCTGGTGAACATTTCCAAGTGTGAAAATAGGCATTTTGGCATTACCAATTAGTTTCTAATCATACTTATGATGTTTAATGTCACATTTAGTCTGATGTTGCCCATAGTCTATATATGAAAATAAGGCAGACAATCAGGATACGGGACATTACGAAAATGTTCCTATATCATGCTAAGGGATCATTCACATTGAAACTGTCGGTCTACGTAGATTGATCCGACTCAGCTGGTACTTTCGCTGAATGCAATCAGTTTAACATGTTATCACTTCTCTTAGTACTAGTAGAGGTGACACTCACGTCGTCAGCCTAACTTTTTACGTTATTGGGATATTTTTTCAAATATTTTTGAGGTTTCTGTTAGAGTCCCAATTATCTAACTTCATGAAAATTCAATTTTTCTTGAATTGAAAAGTCAAATTATCGTACTGTCTTTAAATCGTAATGTAAACTACTCTTCAACCCATTATCTTTGAGGGCGGGTCGGCAATAAGCACGATCATTCTGTTTCATGTTTTCTGATATACATTCTAGGTGGTCACACAAATAGGTCTCTGGTGCATAAACGAAAACGTAAAATAAAAGTGCAATATTTCGTGCAAGTTGGCAATTTAATCTGAAAATTCATCGCAGACACTTTGTGTAGATCTTAAATGGCAAACTGTCACTCTACGTAGATTCCTTTGGAACAAATTTTAACTTGAGCTTCTTTTGTACCGTTGACGCTTTACCTGTTGATTTTCCAGAGCTGCATTTTTCCTACTGCCACCTTTTTCTCCACGAGCAATGATACAACCTACACCTAACAAACTTGCCATTCTTTTGATTGCAACATTGGCCAAGCCACACATCAGGCTCTTCTTGAAACTTGCAAATACACTATATTTTACCTTTCGACGTTTTAGAACTTCTTTCACAACTTTAACCGACCTCAAGCTTCCCGCTTCGCAAAGCCATTAAGAGTTAAGAACCCACAATGCAACGCGAATCTCTTGTTTTGATGTTCAAGCAGCTACTAAAACTTGGCAAAATACGAAAAAATATCGAATGTATTATGGCTAAGCAGGCACGTAGCCACACCAGGGGGTTCGGGAGAAAGTCTGCTTTCTTTTTTCGGCTGGGTCAAGTGGCGTACATTTAAATGAGGAAGTCTTCTTGTGAAAGCTTTTATTACAAAAAAAAAAAAAAAAAAATGCCCGCAGTTAAAATGATTGGTATCTCTTTGTCTTTCGGAATAAGCTTCGTCCCATACTTAGTATTAAGGATGGTGCTCACAAAATGACCGGACGTGTTTTTTTTTTTTCATTTGTTCCTTATTGTTTACTGCATTTACTACATGTAACCCCCATCATGAAACAAAGAAAGCAATTGTGACGGCACATTTACTTATATGAAATCACATCATTTTCTAACGAAAGGAATTAAAGAGAGAAAAGTCTGATAAATCGGGAGAATTTTAGTCTGAATCGGGAGATCGGGAGAAATGTCCCAAAATCGAGAGACTCGAGGCCGACGAGTTAGGGAGAGTTGGCAGGTCTAATGTTTATAGTGTTGACTTTAAATCAATCATACAATATCAAGGATGAAAGTCTATAAATTCAAACTCCATTACTCCATTCTATATGCTCTAACCTGGTCCTGAACCCTATTTACACAATAGCAGTAATGGGCTGTCAAGACAGCTAAGTAAAAGATAATGAAATATTATGACAAATAGCCTGCTACTGCTCAGAATTGGCTATTGGCAGATTCGTGTTGTACTATGTCATGTGAGTTCCGATAGTCAACTTATCATAGACCCAAGCATTTGCTACAGTGTACGAGAAAAAAATAAATATTGTTAATTGTGGTAAAATGAGAAAAATTCCGTAGACTCCACATAATACGGAAATAGTTGTGACCCGGATATTTCCTCCTGCTTCTATAGTACGCATAGACTTGAGTTAGACTCGAACTACTTTTCTGCCAATACCAAATAAAATAAAAGTATTCAAGTGTTCAAAATAAACGATAATTCAAGCTAAATGGTGATTAGGAATGTGGAGTGTACTGTGTACTGTATCAATATGTTAAACGTTTTATACTGATAATGAAGAGTGTAAAAAGTGATACAGTATAACAGAGCGCTCAATACGGGAGTGAATAAGTTATGTCTAAACCAATTTTAGAGTTTTAAAGCCAACTAGATACAATATTGGTGAAACCAGTGGCAATGGAGGGTATTTAGAACAGATGATCCCCGGTGTAAATGATCCACCACTTTATATGGCCAGCCCCGCTTAAAATAAAGTCGCTTAATCCACTGATGCTCTCCCCGCCTTCACACGCGCCATTAAACGGATTTAATCTCGACTCCGATGTTTAATTGCTATAGCCCCTGCAGCGAGGCTGCGGGGAGACCATCAGGAGATTAACGGCATCGCCTCTAAGTGGGTCGGCCAAATTTAGTCCGCGAATCTGTTAGTCCGCGGATCAAATTGTTCTGAATGTATGTGCTATGAATTACACCCCTCCAAGCTGTCTGAATGAGGGGTTAGAATATAATGCATTATAACGCCTGCATATAAATTGCTACCATGGACTTATTCTCTAATAGAAGTGTTATGGCTGTTACAAATTGTATGATGTAGACTTTCAAATACATTTGGGTCAGCCAGGAGAACTGTGGTAAACAATACCACGGGTGTATCCATGAAAATGGTGCCTTTGCCAAACAATGGAATCGTTCCCCATCTAAACATCCTTTGTGCCGTAATTTGATAATAAAATTACCTCAAAATGCAAGTCAAATTCGCTTATCTTTTGTTTAACAAATTAATGGCACCACATGAAAATTACAGTGGTTGAAATGTTTAAAGAACGTCTAAGTGGCGGCATCGAAATCGGCTGGTTTTGCCTGTCATACGTCAAGACAAGTACAGTAGAATACCGGTGTAAATGAATTAAAGAAAAAGTAATTTCAAGATTTGATTGAGGCTTAGACAGTGGGGTACTTGTAATGTACCGTTACATCCATGCATTAGATTATAGATCGTATTGAAAGAATTGCTGTCAAATCCAAACCTGAAGAAAAATATGAAACCTGCTGCCAATAAAGCCACTGGTTGATAGTCGAGTATTTCGTAGCATAATTAGTGGTTTGACCATCAGGCTTTCCACAACCACATTATTAAGACTGTCATACAATTTCTCTATAAATACGTGATGTATCGGTGTGCTTCATCAGATATTAATTTAAAGTACAGACATGCGTCATAGCAACAACGGACCAGTTCAATATTTGATTTTGGAAAAAAAGTATAATAAAGCACGTGCGTCAGCGGCCTACACTTTTATGCTTTGAAGTACCTCTTACTTCAGGTAATTGCATCATCAAATTATCTGTTTCTGCGTAGGGAGCAAATATTAGCTCCTCGAATTTTACCATACCACTAGCAGGAGGTAAAAGCGTGGACTGTAATCAATCCTCATAAGCAAACAGCAAGCCCATTTAATTTTGTTGATTACAAGCTCGGATTCGACAATTTGTCATGTGAGATCACTTTAACCTCAATAGACAGTAAGACCGTCACAGACAAACCGACAGACAGACAGACAGACAAGTGAATAGTAGAGGCAATATACTGACCGCTGATGCATAGTTGAAAAACGACTACACATGCAAACTAAGCGGGGAATGAAGAAACGTAAGGACAAACTTAACAGACACACTGACAGATGAACAAAAGAGAAAGTTATCAGACTGTCAAGCACAGAGAGAGAGAGAGAGAGAGAGAGAGAGAGAAAATGAAATGAATAAGAACTTTTACATGCATAGCGTTGGGCAAAAATCGCTTTCTGTTAGAATACATGAAAAAAGCAAGAATTAAGTACCTTATGTGAAAACACTTGTCTCCAAAAAAGGTAACCTAGCTAGCACATGGATGACCTTACCTTGATGCAGAATCTCGTGTTTTGTGGAAATTTATGCTGAAAGTCTTACAGAGCAGCATCACAAACTGAACGTGCGAACAAAGTTCACCTCATTCCCGGGATGACAGGCTTTAAAAACAGCCACTGAGGGCCTAGGCGAGCAAAACCAGACGGCGCCATTGGAATACACTTTGTTTTCCAACTGGGAAAAAGATAAATCAGTTTTTTTTCTGCTATGAATCACATTTGCTGTTAATCCAAAAATGCATTAATTGAAGGACTTTTATCTTCACATTTCCACATTTTGTGTTCATTAACGTTCCGATTTATACACATTACATAAAAGCCTGTGGCTTCGCCCACATTGCATAAAATACATTATTCAATGACGAGACTTCAGTCCATTTTCAAGAGATGCCGTTTTCGAACGTCGCTGTCCCAGAAGTAACCAGTATAATCAATTCAGTTTTATATTTATTATTTGAAAGAGCGTGCGAGGGAAAACTTACTATAGTGGGACAAAATATATTTAAAATTGCTTTTATTATAAGATCGCCATACTTCCACATGGTGTTCCAATTTACCGGGGTAGGTGCGTTTCGGTGTTTCCATTGGCACAGTGTTATGGTTTGGGCAGGCATAAATGGCAATTTCCAGACAGAAATCATGGTGATTGCAGTTATTGGTGGAAATTTGACTGTCCAGTGATACAGAGATGAAGTACTAAGAACAGGTGTTGTTCCATTCTTGCATCAATACCCAACTCAAAGCTTGCTTCAGCAGGACAACGCCCGTGACCATACTGCCAGGATAGCATAGGCGTACCTGCTTCAGGAGCAGATCCAGACTCTCCCGTGGCTAGCGTTTAGACCAGACATGTCTCCCATTAAGCGTGCCTGGGATGAATTGGGCAGACGACTTGATTACCGCCACCAAAGCCTGATACTATCATAGAGTTAAGAGCTGCACCGATGGAAGAATGGAAAAAGATGTACCATCATAATAGAACAATCTCAGTGGTGCATCAAACTTATCAAATAAAATTATTCATATTGAATTAACGCATTTCTTTGGTGACCTCTAACCAATCAATTTTTGTTGTGCCATTCGATTTGCACCTTCTACTTGTACTGTAGTATGTCGTGTAGGCTTGACATTTCAATAAATTCCCAATCCACTGGGGTTTTAAGGACACCAGGCAAAGCCATGCCCACTTACATCGTATAAGCTCTGCCAATAACTAGGTAAATTAAACATGTGATTAACGTGACCATTAGCCACAGTGCCATGCCATTATCCATCACCGCCATCCGCACAAGTACGTCCAATTAAACAGAAAGCTCTTTTACGACCCTCTTCCCACATAACAATCGTGTTGCGCGTTATCCCAGGGCAATTCTCACCTCGAAACGGGCAATTTGTATAACGATATATGTCGCCAAGAAGACCTGCTCGAGGTTATTTATCGTCCATCCCGATAAGGTGCCTACTATATCATTATATTGGAAAATTACTTCATTTTTGGTAGGCTTGGTAGGCTGTTCAATCTGCTCATGGACGGCCTCTTCTACTCCTCTGGATTGTCTGATCCACTCCTCCTCTTTGTCGAGGATTTGGACGTATTTCGTGTCAAATATGTGGCCGGCGTTTTGCAGGTGGATGAATACTGCAAAAACATATTTTCACCTGTACCAGGGCGTCTGTGTTGGTACTGGCACATTCTGCTTTGTAGATGCTGTTTTGTTTCCCTCGAATATGAATCTTTGAATTCACTATCCTTATACACCTAACACCATTGGGCACTATTTCCTTGAGCATTCTACCCACAAGCACGGGGGTCTGAAATACCAAATACCACATTTTTGGGACCGGTGTGACGTGACAGAGAGACTCCCATGTTAGAGAGCCCTGTTCTCATTGATTTGCATAGATTAAGCCTCGCCCCAGATTTGACCTACTTACTTCAGGCTATAACCCTAACCATTATTGCTATATGGAGGGTGGACTTTGTGTTACACGGTCCCTGAGTTTTGTCACACCTGGCCCTGGGAGAAATCCCAAGGAGACTGTCACCACGTGACACTGGGACAGCTCAGCTCACCTGAGACAGACCTTGTGAGAAACGTACAGTATAGTGCTACTTGCTTCAAGAGCCAGTTTCAAGTAAGAGCCAGTATCAGATTCAACTTTTCATTATTTTAGTTAAACCACAACTGGATGAATCATAACATTCACCTTGAAACCATACATTCGGATCCGTTTTCAAGTAAGCTGTATGTCAACATATCTTTATTTGCAGGATAACCTCTAGTTAAGATCTGGGTAGACAGTCTGTTTTATGCTGGAAAATGCAGTGGGCATGAGGGAATTTATTAAAATTGCAATGTTTGCCACAAAATATCTTGTCGATATCAAATGGTAGGGCAAAAATAATACACAACACTTTGCACATGCATACAATATCATACTTTTTTGTTAAAAAAAAAGCACGTATGGAATTTTCAGCTGTGTAATGTAATGGGAAAAGTACTATTACTCTCCACTTACTCCCAGACATGAAACAAGGGTATTTAATACCACACATTATGTAATTGTCTTTTTAATCGAAGCACGGCCATTTACCCAATTTTCGCACTTTCCATATTTCCTTATTTCCAGATCCTAATGTACAAGATGGCAGTTTGGCATTTTTAATTCCATTTCCGTGTCCTGATTGCCCCATTTGATGGAATTTTTATACTTTGTTCCATTAATCAGGCCACATTTTCCCCAAGTAGATTAACAGCCTCGACACGTTTTCTCCCCAAGTTGAAAAAAGCACTTTAAAATCACAGAGACTTATAGGTGATCTGGGATTCGTTTACACTTCGCTTTAGGCGTATTTGAATGAAATTCTATATCTAAATCGATTGATTTCTGTGGGTGTTTCTGAAGATACATGTATGTCCTCCCGCAAGGTCTGACAAACACACACACACACACATAAATATATATAATTGAGAACTCTAAAAAGCTGTGGTCATGTTTTAAGATGTTAACTAGTACATGAACACCTACGAGCCCAGTGGGAACTGTCCGATTTGCCAAATTTATCACGCAGTCGTTAAGTAATTTGTCAGTCGTGCACGTACATTGGCAAGGTCTTTTTTAAAAACATAACCATTACCAAAGAATCGCCCTTTTTCACCTGGCTGTGTATTAGAATTCACATCCGTTACTTAAAATATATTTATGCCATTACTAAATAGTAATTCTCTAGGGAAGAGGCTCAAAAAGCCATTTCGGTACGGTCTCTGGAAATAAAGTGCAAATTATAACACTTCGAGAAAACTGCAGATGCGTGGCAACAATACTGATAGAGATCTAGATTAATAAAAAATTAAAAGCGCTTGCACCAACGTAAGCAGTGAGGACACTAACCTCGTTATGTTTAGCAAAATGTCCAAATAAAACTCATTAATACGTTTGTAATTGCCACATTAATGCTAAACAAACATTAATGGACCTATGGTCAAGTGATATTTCCTTGAAAATAGACACATTTCAGGAATATTTTATCCAATGGAGATATACAGAGAGTGCCGTATTATAAATATCTCTGAAAACAGACAGGAGTAACCATTATTTCCATTGCTAAGGAAATGTATTTAAATGTGAATAAACAGAACACAGAAACTGGACAAATGACAATAACTAGGAGCTTGATTCAGGTCAAACATTTGTAAATGACTGTCCTTAATTTGACTCTGAAACGCTATACCGCAGCATCAATAAACATCAGGTTTTCCAACAACATTATGTACAACTTTACTATTATTATTATTATTATTATTATTATTATTATTATTATTATTATTATTATTATTTTCAAGAATAAATGAGATGGTGATGAAACAGAAAAAAGAAATAAAAACGGCTGCCTGTGCGAACATCATTCAGTCATCTTATTGTCTGCATTGATTAAACAACTTAACATTTACAAACATACTAGAAATTACGTAGGCCCTAAACATCGGACCTGTTCAGCAAAAAATTGCATAAATCCGTTTTAAAACTAGCTGTAGGAAGCATACATCCTGATGAAATTAAATGTCTCATAAGGTATACCTTTATCAACTGACTTACCAAATTGAACTAATAACTTATGCAGGCCAGTAATCAGGGAGTTCGGGTTGTGGGGTGTTCGAATGAACCGCCCATTTTCCGAGAAAAGGTCCGCCCTGGGTACATTTTTATCTAGGTACACGAATTTCAGGAAGGTTTCATGGTAAAAGATTCACGTTTTTAGAAAAAAAACTTAAAAAATTCTGGCTATACGGGCCAGTAGGCCTAGTATTCATTAACCCTCTACCAGGCCCACAGAGAAAAAAAATCTTCATTATAAAATCACAGATATTTTTTCTGGTTATTCACTAGCTGTGCACATTCTCTGTTCTGTGTCCAGCATTGCTAGAATTTTTCCACAGCTACTTGTAGAGAGGTGCGTTAGAAGGTAGAACTACATGTAGAGAGGTGCGTTATCCAGGCCATCATCCATTATGTAGTGGATAGTAGGTGGCTGTGATCAAACAGTTTTCTTCTTTTAACGTTGGTCTTAAATTCAAACAGTTTTAGCCAGGCCGATGTTTGGTGTTCCCCGCAAGACTCTTATTAATTTACTTTTTTATTATTTCTATATCGAGGAACCATGACTTATATAGGCTACACTTGTCATCTCACCTAAAAACAGGCTTTTTAAAATAATCAGTTGCTTAGGCCGAGAACGGTACATGTAGGCCTACATGAAGCACTCGGTTTGGCAGACATGTCTTTCAGTAAACCGTTGCAAATGGACAGTTGGTCAATATTCTCTGTCTAGTGTGCTAGGTCTTGGATCTAAATAAAGTATAGCATTATGGGGAAAAGACTTAAGTTGCGACGTGTTGCTCTACATGTACAGGGGGTAGGCCTACATGTACGGTATGCAGTCATTACGACATTTTAGGTCATTTTATTTTTGAATTTTGCATGAGTCGATGATTAAGGGCCATAAAACCACTTACAGGAAATTAAAACTGGATGATAATCGACAGATATAATTAATTGATAACTTAGCAGATATTAACTTGATAAAGGCTACCCGCCACACAACCAGTGCTTGAACCTAAAATTTTGATTGTGCTAGGTGTGACAGCCTGTATCACCCAGCGCAATGTGACGTCAATCGCGAGTTGTCCTTCACAGCTGCATTCGCCATCTTGGAAATGGGAAAGATGAGGTAGCTCCCGTAAAAGATTCGTCCAAATCTTCAATTTCTCAGGAATTACCGAAGAATGGGTCGTTCAAGGAGTCGCAGCCGATCGTCTACAAGACACAGACACAAAAGCAAGCACAAAAAACACAGATCGAGGTCCCGATCGCGAGATAGAGCGGCGAGACGGAGTAGGCATCGATCGAGGTCGAGAGACCGAGACAGACGATCAAGGTAACATCAATGTCAGCGGGCTTGGTCAGGCTCTGCCTTTTTCTTATCTAAGAAAAGTATCAAAATACTTATGGCTCTGGTTGTATACATGCGTTTTGAGAAGAACTTTGTGCAACATGAGGAGAATTTTTATCCCTTTGATATTTTCATTGTTTTATCATATTTGTCATTTGACAATGAAGCCGCGTGTGCTTTTGACTCGACTGGTATTGTGTAGGTATTGTTGTCCAAGGTACGAGTGCGCCCTTATTATAGGGGGACTACTTCTCACATTGCCAGTAGCTTGTCATTTTCATTAGTCTTTAAAGTTTCAACCCATCAAAAATTCCTTTACAATGAAAATTATTTGCTTGGTTTGTGGAATTGGTGGTGGTTCAGTTGGCAAGGGTGCAACTTTTTGACTTGATATTAATTTGGATATTGGAAACATTTTAGCAGTTGTGGTAAGTT
Organism: Lingula anatina; assembly: GCF_051362555.1. Taxonomy (NCBI): domain Eukaryota; kingdom Metazoa; phylum Brachiopoda; class Lingulata; order Lingulida; family Lingulidae; genus Lingula; species Lingula anatina. Next base: position 6,490,120 of record NC_141776.1, read on the forward strand.
TGAACCATAAGAATACTTGCAAATAAAATTTTACATAGTCATGGATTAATTTTATCCTTATTCTTAATTTGCAGCTTTTGGTTTTGTTAACATTCTTACTTGTCTCTTTCTAGTTGCTTTTGTTCCAAATGCTTTGCAAATTGTTTGCTTAGAAACAACCATAAATGTACTATTTATTTGACAGTGGGTTTACTTATACAATATATATTTCAGTACTGATACCTGTTTTATTTTTATTTAAATTAATTTGTTTATTTTCCCCAGAAAACGCTCTTACTCCTCAAGCAGTTCTGACAGTGATCTTGATGTTCTTGCGCCAACCAAAGTATTGGAAGAAAAGAAAAAAGAAGATGAAGAAAAACAAGCAGAGATGGAAAGGTTACGGTTGGAGTAAGTACAGTAGGGGTGTTAATACCAGTTTTTGAGTTTCCAATGAAGACATGCCTGCATAATGTAGAACATATTATCTTAACAGGTTATTTGATTGCAATTCTATCCCATGCTTACATAAAGCATTTTTTTTTTTTTTTTTTTTTTTTTGGCTACATAATTAAATGATCTTAATTGCATCAAAGTAAAGTATGTGTGTGAAGATAAATCTGACAAGATAAAATACTTCATTATTTATGTTAACCAAATTAGTTAATGTGATAGAATTATGAAGTGAATTTACTGCTTAGCTGCATGTCTTATTTTTGAAATGTTCATGTTTTCTGTGTTTAAAATACTTTTGTAAAACCATTAGCGATATGCTGTTAATTATATCATAATGACTTTTTGTTTGTGTTTATGGCCATATTTAATTGCATTTTTAATATTTTAGGCGTCAGAAAGCTTTAGAAGAAAAACTCATAGAGGAAGAAGTAGCAAAACGAGTGGAAGAATTGGTAGCTAAACGAGTAGCTGAAGAGCTAGAGAAACGCAAAGATGAAATTGAAGCCGAGGTGCTACGAAGAGTAGAAGAGGCAAAGCGCATCATGGAGAAACAGATGTTAGAAGAAATGGAAAAACAGAGGGCCGCGGAAGTGGAGGCACAAAAGCGTAAAGAGGTACTGCTAAGTTCTGAAGTTTGTTTAGGGGGGTGGTGGCACATCCCACGCGGGGGCATCAGATAACAATGTGACAGAGACCCCCAATATTTCATCACACAGTCACAGCCAGTGAAGTTAGCAAAGTAGATTAAATCCTGAGTCAAGTTTTGTATAGTTGTACCTTAAGTTGTATTTAGAATGATAAGCTTAGTTTCTTTTAAACTGCTTTAGGAGGCAGGGATGACATTCTTTCCCAGATTTCAGGGATTTTTTTTTTCTCTGACCCAATCATATCTCTTTGCATATGGGGCTCATTTTGGTTACTCGGTCTCAGGCATTGGTTTTCAGTACTTTTAAAAGTCTGAAAAGCCAATGAAAGAGAAGCAATTTAGGCACTTAAACATTGAAAAACTTGAGTAAAGAAGCAGCTAGGATATGAAATCATGGATTGTATATAACATAAATCGAAAGTGAGAATAACATAAAAGATGATAATGTCTGTGACATATTCCAACAAACACATGTTACATGAAACTGCCCATGTAGGATGTATGACACTAGCCAAGTTCAGCTAGTCACATGAATTCTATACGAAAAAAACATGGGAGAAGTTCTTAATTTCGTAACAGCTGTGCAGTGTGCCACCACCTTCCTTCAAGTACTGGCCGTGAAAGTGCAATGAGACTGGCTGCTTGAAAAAAGATGCCCAAAAACTGCTGTTGTTCTGCCAGACCCATCCCCTCCCCTTTCCTCGCCCCTTGTCATTTCTTTTTCACCCCTTTGGACTAGCAGTATGAGCTGCCTTGCTCTGTTCTCTACTAGTGTAGCTGGCTCACTTGGTTAAGATTTTAAAAGGAATTTGAAATGCAGAAAGTTTTTTTAAATTTTTTTAATTGTTGTTTTTCTTACCCTTTGTTCTTTGACATGTTTATGTTTGCCTCTGATATTACTTGCTTCTACTCAATCATTTTCCTAAATATTAAAAGGGTATTTTGAAGCTAATCAAATAAGTTCAAGAATGTATTGTCTACAGTGTAATATCTTTGTTGTTTGTTTGTATGGGGGAGGGGAGGGGAAAGGGTGTACAAGTCAGATTGCATGCTTTTTACCTTGAAAGATAACTCGAACATTGGATATATCCGGAAATTAATATATTTGTGTGTTGTATATATGTCCCCTGGACCCCCATATGGCACTTGCATTTCCAGAATTTGTTTTGAAAGTTTCACTTTCATCTTTGAGAGTTACAGCTTACAAAGTAGCATTTGAAATGTAGACTTTCATGCATCAAAGGACAACAAGCTTATCCCTTGGACTAAACAATTCCAACGCACAAAAGCAGACTTCATTGTCTTTGGCCATTTCTCTTCTAGCAGCCAGTTTTCAAGCATAAGGCCAGGACTTGTAAACCAACTGTTTGTGATAAATGAATTCTGTAACGTTCCCATTAGCATAAATATTATCTCTTGTTTTGTTTTTCTTGCATTAACCCTATTTTATCCTTAGGTGTTTCACCAAGCAGTCTACTGCACAGAGCTAGGGTGGCCCACTGTGCTGCAAGTATCAATTTGTTTTTATATGCATTGTTGCTATGGTCAGTTGCTATGGCACATTGCAAGTTACTATGGTCACAGTATAACAATGTGTTTTGGTCTGTGTGTGACCAATGTGGTAAGTCCATTGGTCAGTTTATTGGTCAGGTTGACCATTGAGGGGTGGGAGGTCAGATTTTCATTTGTCTGACTGCCCCCCACCCTGTGTAATTTGAATGATCAGTTTTCTGATGAACTTTGTGTTAATTGGACATTTAACTCCACAAGTTTTGCTCAGTATGGTTGCAGCATGCGGAGACTAGAGAAGATTTTACGTACGTACGACACACGAGTCAAACTACTTACGTAAGCTTGGACTGGGTGAGGTATATGACTACAACGGCATCCACATATGATAAGTCACACTGTGAGTTGGGCAGGAATGTTTAGACACAGAGATTTAGACCTTGGAGCTGCTGTAAATTTTGAATTACCAAAAACATTTCTGTAATGTTTTGACAAAATATGTGATTTTTTTTTTTTTTTTTTCATTTTTATCTAAATTTCAAAAATAATCTTTGTCTTTTGTCATGACTCAATGCTAACAAATTTTGGAAAAAAATGTATTTTATTTTCTCAATCACTGGTGCAAAATCTCCAGTAAGTGTTGCCCTCATATTTGGATGCTGCACTGTGAGTGTCAGTGTATGCATATGTGGCAGTTATGTGGCTGCCTCCCTACTGAATGTATATGCCAGTTACATATATGACATATTTTTGTATGTATTTTTATATGTATATATTGTTATAGGTTTTTATATAGACTTTGAATTAGTACTTATATTAATATGTGGTGAGATAAGGGGGGAGGGGTACTTAAACATTTAGAAAATGTTCCTTTGGAAATGGTAATATTTTGCTTTATTTGTGAGCTTATCTAGATATTTATTATTTTTAATTTATGGTCAGTAGTAAAGTGGGAGAATTTTCAACCACATGCCATGTTATTACCATTATCGACATATTTGTAGGAGGAGGAACGCCGCAAACGGGAAGAGCTGGAAAATATTATGAAAGAGAATAATAGAAAAGTTGAAGAAGCACAAAGAAAACTGGTGAGTGCATTTCAGTCAATATCTGATGTGCTTTGTTCAGGGATGAGTTTTTTCAGACTATCAGTGGATTTCAGACTTTATGGGAGCCCGAAATATCATTGCCCTAGGTGGCCCCCTGGAGCCCAAGCCAAATTTACTGCCTTTCTCACTTTTTCACTTGGCTGTTGCAGTTGAAATAACTTCAACATTAGGATTGAAGCTGGTAGAGATTTGTTTGTCTACTAGATAAGCTTTAAAATAGTATAAATCTGCATAAATTGCAAGACAGGATTTAAGGAAATATTATGCAAGATTATAATGCAAAAAGTGATTAATTGATAAAAATATGAATTATTGAATAGATTAGCTAATTAATTTACATTAGGTCATCAACATTTTACAATCTTCAAGTATTTACAAGCTGTGATTCTAATTAGTATTTTACTCAGATATTTATACCCCACAATGAATAATTTTTAAATTTTTTTATTCTCCTGGCTAAGCCACATGTAACATGTACATTATTAAGAAGCATTACTTTGAGTAATGTCTGTATTTATTGTCATATATTTATTTATATTTTTATTTAATTTCAAGGCTGAAGAGCAACTGAAACTTGTTGAAGAACAGCGCAAAATGTTAGAAGAACGTCAGCGTTTAGAAGATGAACAGAAACAGAAAGTTAAGAAGGAACAGGAGGTTATACTAAACAAAAAGAATGCCAGACCTCGACTCTCATTCTCGCTTGGTGGAAAATGATGAAACAGGACAATCCTGAGTTGCCAGGAAAAAACTATAAAGTTCATTTATAAACAGAGGTGCAGCAATGATTTGAATGCTATGTGTAGCATCAGACACAGTGCAAAAATGTCAGAACTGTTCAAAAAGTGTGCAAAATGTGGAGCAAAAGGCACAGTATGAGCTGAATTTAAAGAGACCGAAGCTTCTTCTATGTGAGAACTATGTTGTCTAAGTAAGAGAATTGTGATGTCATTTTCAGTTGTTCATGGGTGGACCTAAACATGAGACCCAGTTTTTGGACTCCAATCTGATCCTTACCCCAAGAATGACTGTGGGAGCGTTATTTATTATATAATTGACACACTGTAATATAGGACTCCCCACAAATGTCTCGGAAGGCTAAAAGCACGGCCCAGTGTACACTTAAATGCTGAAAAGATGTTAATATCTCAGGGGCTGATCCAACTGTAAGCCGTAGCCGTTTTAAGTTGTGCACCTTATGTCAACCTGTTTATTGGGGGAAGGGGGGGGAGGGTGTTTCCCTGGGGGAGGGAGGGGGGTATGCTGAAAGCCTCAAATAAAGAACAGTTGTGAAGTTGGGATAGAAGAAATTGAACGAGGGAAACTTCTCTTTTATTTTAAAATGGTTTAGGAGGAGGGGGGGGCACTCTGGGCACTTCGGGGGGGAGGGGGATGGGTTTGTTAATAATTTAACAATACAATGGAACCTAGGTAGGTATGGTACTTATCTGTGCTGTTCATTTTGTTAAATTCTTCAATAGGGAGGGGTGGAGACCTTTTATACATAATAAAAGAAAGTTGAGAACGACTTGTATTCATGTCTCTTTTATGTGCTATTTTACTTGAAATTGAACCTTTTAACGTTTTCGATTTCCTATTGCTTATAAGACTTAACGATAAGATGCCTTATGATTATCTATTATTTTTTATTATCTAAAGTGAATAAACTAAAATTAAAACAATACCATACTCTTCTTAATACCGGGGTAACGAAACTATGGGTTCGTCTTGACAATTTGTTTGGCTTCAGTCCCACATTAAATGTTTGGCGCCTACAAGCTGCTCATTCACAACAAATACTTAATAACAAATCATGGCCAAAATATGTCAAACACTTCGCCAGAAATTGGCGACAGTTGACCAGCGGACGTATAGACAAGTTTATTCAACAAAACATCTCTCTGGGTTCTCTCATTCGGTTTTAGGGGTGTTTTAATGATGTACATGTAAGTTGGAGTAGCTTTTCTCGGAAAGTATGCAAAATAATACACTGCCACCATCTAGCTCCAATCAGTAGCAAGTTTGCATAACACGTGACCAAGGACCAGTCTAACTCTTGCTGCTTGTTAGAACCAAGAAGTTATAAAGAGAAGGCCTTTTCTTTATAACTTCTTGTTAGAACTGACATCAAAATTCGTCGGTGTATTTTCATTCCTGTGTAACAAAAGAATCCCCAGGTAAGCACTCTGAATCTTACACTTATTTTCATTCTTACATACGTTGTCTCTTGTTTTTGCTTTCTCTTTTTTCATTTTCTTTCTTTTCTTTTCCACCACCCTCACCCTTCAGCTTTTAATCGGTGGGGCGCATTTGCACCCCTACCTTTAATAATTACATCTTTTCAGTTAAATTTCATTTTGTTATTATAATTTATTAGCTTTATTGCATAATTATCTTTACTTTCCCCGTGACGAATATCCCGGCGACTCCCTTCGCCACAAAGATTTCATGTAATTATTAAACAGAGCAAAAATGCCTCAATTTCTGTGCTATTTTAAATACCATGAACACCTCTCACTGACGCTGGATGAGTTCATCTTCAATTTCTGAACAGTCTCCTTGGGGTCATGCGATGTGGAGTGGGGTAAAATGACATTGATATTTGTGTGCTGTTTCTGAACGAAATAACTGTCGAGCAAAAACCACGGCAACTTCTGTTAGTTGCGAATTCACCTCAAAGACACGTTGTGCTGACTGTTTCTCCTTCGATATATTCAATCTTGATAAACAGTAGAAAACATTCAAAAATAATACTTTTCACGAAATTCGGTTATCATATTTCTCTATGTTTTCTTGCACCAAAGCAGAGATATGAAGTTTAAATGATATAATCATTGGTTTTATATAATACAAACTCGGCAAAACTAACAAACGAAGAATAAATAATAGTATTCAGAATTCTACTGTAATGATTCCGACGACATGAACGATTTTATGTCATTGTTCAGAACAAGTAGAGTCGTTTACATTGCGCATGGCACAATATCATTAGGGTCCATTGTGCTTTGATGCACTGTCACTGAAGGCCCGTTTACAGTTGAAATGGATCGACCCAACTGTGACTGCCCGTCTAAGTAGGCTGGCTCTCTGAGATTGGTCGTACTAAGTGAGGTCAGATGATCTTAACTGGTTACGTGCATTTGATACATTTACGGCGCCCAAGTTGTTTAATGGTTCAGTGAACGCATGCGTTAAATTACAGACATTGTTACGAGAACAGTACCTTCCACTGAAGTCATTTCAGCGAACTGTTTAGGCTGTGAAAAATATTGAAGATGCTATAGAGTCTTAAGGAAGCTTCCGATCGCTGATGCGTCCCACTAGTGCCAAAGAAGTAGTATTGATTACTACAACCATGTGACTTCGTGAGAATGATGTAATCTCTGAGATACATGGAACTAGACACACCCTCCATATTAGATGAGTAATTGCAAGCAAACTAACACTTCAAAATCTGAGAAAAAATTGATATCTTCCACACAATGGAAGACAGACATGATACTGGTCAGCGAGAATATCGTCTGTGGAACATTTTCATCTTGGTGATATATTTGACCGGTCAACGATGCGTCGGTCAAGTGTTGTACAATCATTTTGAAGTGACCAAGGGAGCCGTTCTGACCTCACCTTCCTGGATGACGGCCAGCTCTAGAAGTCCCGTAGCCTGCGCTGTGCTGTGTAGCCGGACGCCTGAATGCCGTTCATGTAACTTTTATAAAAACACACCAAGGGGAGAGGGTAAATATTGTGAAAGATGCACAGCTTATTCAATAAAATTATAGTGTGATTAAATTTAAAGGGGCTAGTACCGCCTGCATTGAACAGAAACCCGTGTTGCAAAACTATACATTGAAATAGTGACAGACGTGTCCGTGCTTTTATCTGTTAAAAACAATTTCTGTAAAAAGAAAAAAATCTTGAATCTAGTGTGATCATGTTTCAAGTGAGGATATCGTCACTATTACAGTTTGTATGCGAACGAAAAATCAACCAGACCAAATCCAAATATTTTTGCACTTCCACCTGTTACAGAAAATTGCCAGCTGTATACCCGAAAAGCTGCAAGCAACGATTTGGTACAGCATGACAGTGGTTTATATTTCACACATTTGTCCAGGGGTGAGGTGAGGTCTTTTCTTTAACATGAATGTTACTCTCTTAATATATTTACATTAAAATTCATTTATGTTTTATAATAATAATAATAATAATAATAATAATAATAATAATAATAATAATAATGATTTATTCGAGCATTAAATGTGACAGTTACATTTGTTAGCCCTCTATACTACAAATATATAAATAAATAAATAGTTATACATCACTATGGATTACTACTTATACAGTGTTTAAGAATATTAATTACAGCGTATACGTTTTAGTACAACTCTGGATAGTGGTTGGAAAGATATTCATGTACTGTAATAGGGGGTGGTCGGCTCAGGCTTTAGTTAAAATGAGAGACTAAGTGAGTGACAAGATTCCGTAAAGGCGAACCCGAAGTAAAGGAGAAACAAAATATAATAATATTTTTATAACCCGCTTAATATAAAAGTATTTAATTTGTCTGTTTCAGGAAGTAACAGATTGTAATGAGTCGGGTAAGTTAATGCTGCGAACTGGTTTCTTCGGGCTACGCGAAGTTTGTTTTGACTTAATCCACGATGTATTTGTACATCTATCTAATGAGTTTTCCCCTTTTGCAAGTACACTAATAATAAATGGCAGCAGCCGAATATGAATGAAATGCCGAATACGAAAGTTTGAAACTGTTGACCATTTGGTATTTATATGCACTTAAAATTGTTGGACCTCGTCCACTTGAACGACCAGACAAAATGCACTCTTATAGGCCCTATAACTAGTGGGTGTCACGTAGGTCCTCTACAGACTATACATGTAGCCCTAACATTTATAAAACGTTGTTTTCTTAACAGACTACAGAGGAATGATTACCATCCAAATAAACAAATTTGGAATGAAGGACGTTTATTGCGACAACGGATGGATTATTGTGATGCGAAGATACAACAGTACGATGGATTTTCAGAGAAACTGGACAGAGTATAAAAATGGCTTCGGTGATCCACGTGACCAGTTTTGGATGGGAAACGAGGCTCTCCACGCGTTAACCAATCAGGGAAACTATTCCATGCAGATTGACATGTTGTCTTGCAATGGAAACACCTACTACGCCAGATGGAACCTATTTCGGATTGAAAACGAAACCCAGAAGTATGCCGTAGAAGCTATCAGCGTAGAATCTTTTAACACATCTTCTGACTCTAACCTTGATGACGTGCATGGCAGAAGATTTGGCACGTCCCCATTGGTGACTGTAGTGAGGAGAGAGGTAAGCTCCATTCTTTTTAAAACCTAGGACAAATAATTTTTTTAAATTTTATCCAACCATGGAAATTTGCTGTTGTGATGCCGTGTTTTAGGCCGTATTCAAAACAGCGGACTAACTAGTCCGAGGATCAGATTTGGCGACCCACTTAAAAGCTTGCTGTCTAATCCCTTAACAGACATTAAGGGTAATTAAAAAAATTAAGATTTCAAATAAATGATTAAACAATAACGCTTGAAATATCTATGCCATGTATGCGTGAAATTCAAATGAATCCAAATTGTATGTGCAATGCAGTGAGAGGGATTGTAATTGCGATGCTTTTAACACACTTTTTAACAGTGCCAGAACAAACCTGGTCTCAAAACATAATGCTTGTTTTGTACAGTTGTATCTCCATCGGCGACTGTTTTCTATGTCTGCTCTTCTGTGTAATGGATGGATACGTCACGTACGACTCTATTTAGTTTCTATTATTCTAATAAAGAATAACTCTGATTTATCATATAAAGATATTTTGACACCACAATAGAACCAGAACGTCACTGCTACAGTGCCGCCGGAATCTTAGTTTACTTACTCTGCGCGGCGCTGCTGGTTGTCCCTGCGCCCTGTCCCAATATATAAATACGGGAATTACAATACAGCAATACATTACCTGATTGGCGATCATTTCCCCCTTTTCAGGCGGAGGGTGGTGGTTCAACCATTGTGCCCGGTGGCATCTCACGGGGTACTATCCCGACTGCGATATGACGGAAAGACGAGAGAAACGAATGAAATTCGTTCCCATCACTAATACGAACTGTGATCGGGGGTGTCTACTCCAAGCTGCTACGATGAAGATCCGGAGAAATGTTTAGAACTACTCGTAACATCAGGGGCTCAAAATTTTTGGCGTGACTCAGAGTCTTATAAAATCACTTCCCTGTACCATTTATGTAGACTTTTTCTCTGACGCAGAGATTCTCTCTCACAATGCAGAGAATTACCGTCAATTTTACCAGAGACATTATCTGTGAATATCTAGTGAAAAATCAGTCCGTGGTCTTGGTAGAGGGTATAAAATCACTGGAACATTGTTTTGGGTCAGGTAAAATACACCAAGGCACCATTCCCTTAGGTACCACCGGAATAGGTGGATCGACCCAACTATACGGGGACTCTCACTGACTGCAATTAGCTTAACTGAATAACACGCCTCCTCATGGCATTTAGCAAAATACAGAAAAGCTGGTGATTGTGAGTACTTTTGAGACGAGGCGTGTCGTTCGTATGAAATAAATTGCTCATACACAGACAAACGTAATGGGTTCGTTGGAGTTACGTCGTATACATTTCAAGCACGCAAGCAAACGTTGGTGTACGTTTGCATACGCAGAAGAAAGTAAAATTTTTGAGCGTTTACGTGCGTATGAGTCGTACGTTATCCATACGTTTGTGATATGCTGGGCATACGACGGCTGCACTTAGTTGACGGTAAGGAAAATCACAGTTAAGCTTCTAATACAGTGGTCGCTGTATGTATTGTAAAGCGTATATGCAACGTAATACTGACGAACTTGTGGTGTATGGAACGCTTCTTTTACGAGTGGTCTTCGTATGTAAACGTATGTCTGCGTTAATTAACTTATCCCTTGCATATATGGGCGTATGAAGAAAAATATTTTGTTTACCTAACGTATGATGCGCGTTTTGTTTTATGTGGTATAAAAAAAGAATCCATTGCCCACATCTTTTTCGCAAACGTTTCAGATTGAGATAATGGAAGTACCTATTTTTAAGAGTTGGATCTGATCCAGTTCATTGCTGTGAACAAAAGAAAAGTACAGGTACACTTCGCACATATTACTCATACGCTCATTTGCGTTACTCGAACCTTTATTAAACGCCCATGATCATATGTGCCAATCAAGTACTCATATGCGTTAATTAAACCCACACATACCGTTCTCATCCGTTTCTCAAACGAACATATACATGTCCCCCTAATTGCGATTACATACGCTTATATCGTGTTTCACTAATACGATATTCAAACGCAAGGTACACCATGTAGATACGCTATCAATATGCTACCCTACGCCTTTTTTTCTCATACGCTGTAAAAAGGATGATTTCCTACGCTCAAAATTGTGCTTATAATCGATTTCACATACGAAATTCATTCCTCTTTGCGGGCATGCAGAACAAATGATCCTTGGATCTACAGATCCGCGCGCGAATCATAGATGGCGGACCAAACATGAAAGATGAGCCGACTAGCCTGCCAATCGTTTCCCCGCCTTCACACACGCCGTCATTGCAGGGATCTAGCAATTAAACCTCGGAGCTGTGATTTATTACGTTTAAGTGCGCATGCATTTAATTGCGCAGCAGATTAGTCGGCTCTTCTTTCATGTAGGGTCCGCCATATTTGATCCACGGAACTGTGAATCCGTGGATCATCTATTGTGAATGCCCTCTTTCACTCTAGGTTTGGCGATTTTCGCATGACCACCCTTATGGTTAATGCTCTAATAGTGTTTATTTTTATTTCAATTATTAATATAAGCTTTCCACATGAAAAAAAGAGAAAAAAACTATATTTTCACAAATGACGGCCTTTATAAAGTATTGATATCTCTTAAAAAGACTGACATCGATATATTCATTTAAGAATATGAGCGCATCTAGACAAGCCCTGTACATCAAGCCCGACACAAAGACCCGGTGAGGACATGCGTCATTCTGAAACACAGCAAAAGCAACTCAATATGGCTCTGTTATTTCCCTCACAAACATTTCCTGCACCAAAACAGATATCGACAGTTCACATAGTGGATTATAAAAAGGACAAAATATAGTAAATGTGGAATAATGAATATTGTATTGCTGTTATGGGCTTATCGATAAAATAAACGGTTACCTTAGCAATGTTTTACATGCCAAACGCTGCTCATTGCGTCCCAGTGGTACCAGGGGAATACACGTATAAGCTACAAATACTTAGGCACAACGATGCAACGTAAAAATCAAGTGGCCATTAGATGATTGATTGAGAGCAAACTTTCTATCCCGAGATAAAAATAATAGGTATCGTCCACATTTTTAAAACCGGTTCCTAGATACATGGCCCGGCAGCGAGAATATCGTCTGTGCAACATTTTCATCTTGGTGATATATCTGACCTGTCAACGATGCGTCGGTCAAGTGCTGTACAATCAATTTGAAGTGACCAAGGGAGCCATTCTGGCCTCACCTTCCTGGATGACGGTCAGCTCTAGAAGTCCCGTAGCCTGCGCTGTGCTGTGCAGCCGGACGCCTGAATGCCGTTCATGTAACTTCTATAGAAACACACCAAGGGAAGAGGGTAAGTGCTTTTAAAGTTGTACAGCGTATTCGAGACCAAAATTACTGGGCCGGAACCACTCACCCCCAAATAAACAAATCCGACGTTTTTTTTGTTTTTTTTTCTCTTTTTTTTTAATATGAAGGAAGCAAAGCAAAGCCGTTCAGACGATTAAGACCGTTTTCACATAAAATGAAAATTTTGAGGGAGTGTAGGAAAAAATCTACCCGTTTTCATGAATTTTGCTTATCTACACGTTTACAGTGAGAACATGAAAATTCTCATAAAAAGGAAAAATTAACTAGATCCTTTATCAATATTTTTGCATTTCTACCTGTTACAGAAAATTGCGAACTGAATACCCAAAGAGCTGCAAGCACTGATTTGGTTCACAATGACAGTGGCTCATATTTAACGTACAAGCCAAAGGGCGAGGTGAGATCCTGTTTCTAACAACATGTGTGCTATTTTGTAACTAGGTTCATCAATAAAATTAGTTTTCTTATTGCTCAGTGGCGGATTTAGAGGGTGGGGTGTCGGGGATGTCTTGACCCCCCCCCCCCCCTTCGGTTTCTGAAAAAAACATCAATATCCCTATTTGAAATTTGACTAGCTGATTCATAGTTCTAAACCATACCAAATGGCACCGTTTACCCTTCAAAACACATTTTATTTTTCGGGACCATTGACAAGGGGGAGGGGAGGGGGCTTCCATTCCTTAAAAAAGCCCCCCCCCCCAAATAATTCTGGATCTGCCCCTGTTGCTTCTTACAACTCGGTGACAGTGCCTGGCAAGAGAAGGATGATTGACCCATGCCTTAGTTGAAAAGAAACATACATTGATCTTGAGTAAAATGACTCTGCAAGAGAAGCAAAATATAAAAGATTTTTTCTTAATCCTATTAACAAAAAAAAACGGCATTATAAAACAGTTTTATCTGTTTTAGGTAGTAACAGATTGTGATGATCCAGGTAAGTTACGGCTGTGAATTACCTATTTAGTTTTTTGAGCCACCTCCATTTTTTCCTTTGAAGCGATAATTCCACTAACACTTGATAGTTAGTAGCTACAGTGTGCATGTTTTAGATAATTGACGTAAATTTTTGAAACTGTTGACCATGTTATTTTATGCCATTGATATGTTAACTAGATATATATTCGCATTACCCATCAAACAAAATGCATTTCACTGTAGTGCAGTTGAAACAGGAGTTGTAACTCCTTAAGTCCCATAAAAAAATATTGGTCATGGTGATTTCTGTTGACAGATTACAGCGGAATGGTTGCCATGCAAATAACCGAATTTGGAATTAAGGACGTTTATTGCGACATCGGATGGATTATTGTGATGAGAAGGTACAACAGTACGATGGATTTTCACAGGAACTGGGCCGAGTACAAAAATGGCTTTGGTGACCCACGTGACCAGTTTTGGATGGGAAACGAGGCTCTCCACGCGTTAACCAATCAGGGGAACTATTCCATGCAGATTGACATGCTGTCTTGTAATGGAAACTCCTACTACGTCCGATGGGACCTATTTCGGATCGAAAACGAAACCCAAAAGTATGCAGTAGAAGCTATCAGCGTAGAGTCGCACAATGTTTCTTCTGACACAAAACTTATGGAATTGTATGGCAGGGAATTCGGCACGTATGACGTTCCCTTTGCAAACTGCAGTCAGGAACGGGGTACGTGTATGAATTATGGTATTGTAACGTACCTTAATTATGTATTACATTGCGCACGCACTGGGAAAGCAAATTACAATCAAAGGCCTGCTGAAATTTTGAGGCATCATCCTAATATTACATATGATTATATGGATTGTTTAAGAGCAGACATAATGGTCTTATAGTTGCTCGATAGCCTGTTGTATCGTTCTTGTCAGTTATTATTTTTTTTTTTTTATAAATTCTTAATTGCACTGCACGTTATAACCATATCTTTGGTGCATTCGCTTACAGTATACAGTATGCATGTACACATGCATAATTATCTGGTCGAAATATTATTATTAATGACGAGAGTTGAGCTTCCCTGGCGGAGGTCTTCGCTCTCGGAGTTTCTAGTTATTATTTGCTTTAATTGTGTATCGGACCGTATTGAGAGACGAAAATATTCACAGATATTCAATTTTTTGCTTATTTGCTCCTTTCAGGTGGAGGATGGTGGTGGGGCAGTTGTGGTCATGATCACATTACAGCGTTTTATCCCGAATGCAACATGACGTCAAACCAGAGGCAACGCATGAAATTCTCCCCCATCACCGGTAGAAACTGTGATCGGGGGTGTCTACTCCAGGCCGCTACGATGAAGATTCGGCGAAATGTTTAGTATGATAAACGGACCATGTTCTTTGCACGTGACTGTTTATTACCCGTTGGACCGCTCCTGTACCCTCTTCGTCCAGTTCCATAACAGCTAGGATCTCTGGTAGAGAGTGCAACTCTAAGCCTCTAACGCTCATCTGTGTCTTCATATTGTTAATTTCTGCATGACAAAAAAGACGGGTGGGGACAGCAAATATGCATTACATAGTTGATAATTACAGTATGGATATATTTTTCTTTTATGTATTCGTTTCATTTGAGGTTCCCATTTTTAAGTTATTGTCCACCACTGATCCCTATCATCATTGCACATGGTATGATTAATGTATATAGCTTTAGACCATTATGGTGTATCAGTTCTCTTACAACAATTATGTTTGTTTGAAGAAGAACATGTACAACTATATGAAACTCCGTTTTCAAAAATATGCCTATTATTTAACATTGTAGCAATCACAATGGCTTCACGCCGTTGTGGTTTGACAAAAGACACATATTTATCCTAAATTCACCAGAAGAAATGAATTTATGATTACATTCGTCCTCAATTCGGTGTTAGACAGACTCAATAGATTCATTAACAAGATAAGTGTACCCAGATATCAATCAGGTCCGACACAAAGAGCCGGATGGCACATGCGTCATATCTGAACCACAGCAAAAGCAACCTCTCAGTAAAGTTGGTTCTGTTATATCCCTTGCAAACATTTTCAATTCAATACCCATTGTATTTATCGGTAGCTCTCAGATTAGCAAAGTTAATCGTTGATATTATATAGTGCGGTCTAAGCATATAAAAAGAAAAAAATGAGTATGTATTCTACTTTAACGTGCTCATCAACAAAATAAACAATTCCTTCATTAATGTCAGGAATAAAGCAGAATAATTAAAATTACGCGTGGAAGAATATCATTATGGTACATTGTATTTTGAAGCACTGTCAATAAAGGCCCTTTTACAGTTTTGATGGATCGACCCAACTTAGACCGCGATCAGGAAGCCAGTAGTGCCTTGGCGGTGATCTGCGCTCTCGGAGTGCTTTTCTAGTTTTTATATGTAAGACAATTTACCGCAAAAGTATGTCGTTCGATAAAAAATATTGCATGTTAAGCTAATATGAACATTAACACATGTCGTTTAATCAAAATCCGGTAACTACATCAACAAAGAGTATCGATTTTGTCTCATCGGGGATTCTTTAATTATCTATACTCAAAATTAAGTTTGATGCATAAAGGACAAGTATGGCATGAGATGTGTTGCAATATTCAATAAATATATCTTTCATTTAATTTAAAGTTTTGTTATTCAATGTTTCAAATTTTTATGCAATATTCTTTTTTTTTGGTTCAATGTTGTTTCATTTTTTTACGAAAAAAATTGCTTCATTAAATGTTGTTTCATTTTTTGATGCAATACATTTTTATTTTAATTCAGTGTTGTTTCGTTTTTTATGCAATATTTTTTTCACGTTTTTTTTTCAAATTTTTATGCATTATTCTGTTTTTTTTGCATGCAATGTTGTTTCAAATTTTATGCAATGTTTTTTTTTCATACAGTGTTGTTAAATTTTTTATGCAATATTTTTTTCATTCAATGTTGCTTCGTTTTGATACAGTATGTATTTACTACCGATAGATTGTACTTGGAAGCTTGAACGTCAGTGGTGCAACTCAAAATTGGAAATACACCGGGAATTATTCAAAACTGCCAGAGCTAACTATCACACCCTCCTTGAAAAGCAAAAAACTGTATACCATTGGACCTGTATTGAAGGTGCTGATCAAAGGGAACTCTTTAGGATTGTGGACAAGATTTCAGAATCTAAGTCAAGCCAGCTAAGTGTGCTTCCTGACATGGAAATGTCAACACTTCCTCAAGTTTTTGCAGATTTCTTCACAAACCGGATCAAGGATATTCGTAAGGACTTAACTCAAAATGCTACCACAGGATCCTCAGAATCAGATCCATTACCAAGTGGATTTCAAGACAGGTGTGCCAGTCAGGGTGGTGGGGCCCAACTGAGCAATTTCCTACCGGTCTCAGAGAAGGATATTATCTCTGTTATAAAGGGGATGAATTCTAAGTTTTGTGCTCTGGATCCCATGCCAACATATATAGTGAAAGAGTGTATTAGTGTGTTATCTCCAGTTCTCCTGAGATTAGTAAATCTGTCTTTATCAACAGATATCTTTCCATCAAACTGCAAAACTGCAATTGTTAGACCATTACTTTAAAAGCAAAGGCTGTGTAAAAATGTCCTGAAAAACTATAGACCAATATCAAATCTACCCTTTTTAGGTAAATTTCTTGAAAAAATGGCATGTTCCCAACTAAGCAGCTATCTATCTGAAAATAAACTCTTTGGGAAATTCCAGTCTGCCTATAGAGAAGGCCACAGCACTGAGACAGCTCTACTTCGAGTCCACAACGACATAATGCTTGCCCTGGATAAACAAAGAGATGTCATTTTAGTTCTTCTAGACCTTTCGATACCATAGATCATAATATTCTTCTTCACAGGTTGCAGCATCGTTTTAGAGTGAATGGACTTGCACTTAGTTGGTTTACCTCTTACCTGAAAAACAAAACACAAAGGGTTTCAATAGAGTCGGTTTTATCTCAGCCAGTTAACTTGGAGTACGGTGTCCCACAAGGGTCTG